>NC_052046.1:31321878-31922120 GCF_015832195.1 Motacilla alba alba | reverse complement strand
TAATAATGCTGACAAATCTTTTCACAGGAAATAAAGTGTATCTTATGTCATGCTTTCCAATCAATCAAATGCAATGCAGTACTCTATATTTTGCCTAGCCTTAGAAATACCTAGCAAACTGCAGCAAGGCAACAGCAAGCTCCCTAAGCCAAGTGGCATCCTAAATTTGAAATTTTAAAAAGTGGTATCTAATTGCTCTTACAACCATCCTGGCAAAAAAGAATGTTTTCTCACAAAAAATGAACCCCAAAACACTTAGCTGTAGGCATAGGAACTACATACATATAAAAAAAAAAAAAAAAAAAAAGAGTTCTGGCTTGAACACAGAAGGAAAACCTCAGAGGCCAGCAGCCCTGAAGAACTTTGAATCCACTGGATAAAATGAAATTGAATATGTTGCAAAAATACAATGAAATGGAAGGTCCAAACGAGATGCCAATCTGGCATGAGAGGGATAGGGAACTCAATAACAAGGCAAATGGCACAACCTGGCCATCGAAATGAAAAGGGCATGTATTTGAATCACATGTAAAGAAAGTCAAAGCAGAGGCTTCAGAGAGTTCAAATGGCACAGAAGTTTGTGAGGGATCTTATAATGCCTTTGAAATTAGTTAATGTTTTTCCTGTATTTCTAGTTCTGGCTCCCTGTTCTCCCTGTCAATCTGCAGCTACACTGTTTCTTACATAGAGGATGGGACTCCCTCAGTATCTGTCTTTCATTTTAATGTTTAAAGCAGGCTGGATTGCTACCATTAACTTTGTGTGTGCGCGTGTGTGTGTGCGTACATATATAGATATATATAACAAAACTAACTTCTGAGGCATTGAAGACTGCCACAGCTACAGGCCAGCTGTATAAAATCTAGTAGTGACACTCAGGGTTTCAGTTCTCAGGTGTCTGCTTGGTATATTCATTTGCAATATCAACATTGAAATGTAGATTATAAAGAATACATAAATTATCCCATCTAAGAATTTTACTTATCAGGTATCGGCTCTTCTTTAGTTCTTCAGGCCTAATACACTAGTGGCACCCTTCATCTCTTTCTCAGCTTTTAGTTTTTACTACCTTTTTTTTTTTTTTTTTTTACTAGAAGGGATAAATTTTATGGCATTCAATGCATGGCTGAATATGTGGTATGTCTGCCTTCCATACCACTCACTCATGGCAGCTTCCATGATTACTGTTGAAGACTACAACTGGTGACTGAAATGGTAATTTTCTCTGCACACCTAACACGTTTACTTTCCTATTTCACAAGGAGCAAAATAAACCAACCCCTAAATTTTAAGTTCTTTTCCCATTATTTAGTAGCTACAGCCTGTTTCCTCTGTATTCATACTCCCACAACCCTTATCCAAACATCTAGTCATGAAACAAAAGATTGAGTCTTTTTTCTTCTTCACTTCTCTTCTCCCTGTCAGCTCAGAACAGGCTCTCCAAGACCCAAGCACACAGATTATCTTCCATAGACTTTGCTTTGTCTCCTCTTTATTTCCACTAGTGCCACCCAAACCCACATTTAAAATATTTGATCTAACAACAGCAAAACTCTCAAACATAACTTGAGACTGTCAAAACACCAATCCACCTCCCCACATTTCTCATGAGCTTGGTTTTGCTTTCATTAATGTCCTAAAGTTCTAGTGGAATATAAAACATAAGAGAAAAACTAGGTCTTCAATATTGTAGCAACCTAAACTTCTTCTGTAAAACTGAATCTTTGGTTAAACATTATGTGTGACCCTGTCATTCTCTTTGACATCAGGAGGCAGTATTATTTGGATACAGAACTCTGTTATCTAGCAAAGCAGTAATAATCCTATTTCTTTTTAAAGGTCGCAAGTATATTTTACTGACTGAAAACTGGACAGCCTCCAGAGGTCCCTGTTCAACCTCAACTCTTCTGTGATTTGTTAAACCTGCATCTTCTTTGTAATTCTCTCCTTGGGGCAAAGCATATGAGACTTTACTGCACTGTTTTTTACAGCTGTTGACTGCTGCAGAATTTGACAATTTAGCTTCTTTACTTTGCATTGGCATCAAATGACATTTTCAACTAAGCAATGGACAGCACTGATCATGAAAAGGCATGAATATGAAAAGGCATACAATAGCAAGAAAGGTTGTTGCTATCTTGAGTTTTCCAAGATTATTACCCACAGTAAGAAGGAGGGAATGCAAATTTGAACCAGGAGAAGGAAAGCCTTCAAGTGGTGAATAGAAACACCATCAACCTAAATTTCAAATGTTTGCACTGAAATAAAAATGTCAATACTTTCTCTTTTCCTCACCATAATGTTGTCCTCTCCTCTCCAACTGCATGACATCAAGTAACAAGTCACAAAAAAGGGATCAATATTTAATTGCAAGTTACTGATTTTGATACCAACTGCTTGCTGCAAAGAGATGCGAGTTTAAACATACATCCAGGATGCAATGTCTTGCATCTCAGAATTTAAATCTCTAATTTCCAGCATTGAGGATGAGGCTGTGAGCTTGATGAGGACATCTCACTACACGACACCAGAGTCAAACTTTATTCCTACCCCTTCCTGAAGTATCTACCATTGTTTGCAGATGCTCAAATTTATGATTCATTGTTTCAAGTTCCTAAAGAAGTCTACATCACTATTTCTCAGTGAATGTTTTTAAAACAAATGTTTTTAAGTGAACAGTAACATCCATTCATTTTCTCATTTACAAGTAGGAAAAAACAGCCCTTGGAATCAGTAACTGAAATATTCACCAGAGTAATCTGCTTGCTTCCATTATTATTAAACCAAAATTTTATTCTTTCTAGAAATACAATTGTCTTTGTAGAATAGTTTTGCAAAGTGGACATAGCAAAAGCAGAACTATTCCTCATGAAAGCCTCAGGTTTTAAAACAATGGAGTTTCTGCATTTTTCAAAGGTTTCTCCACACCTCTTTGAAGTTAATTAAATGGATGCTTGTCTGTGCATGTACTCAGTCAGTTCTTTATTAATTGCTGTATGAATGTAAATATTTTGGGATAGGGACTTGAGGGTATCACATTCTTAGAGATCCACTAAAATCACAGGGCAACCAGCAATGCCTAGAGAAACTTGCAATTACTGGCCTTTATAGATACATAAAATCATATCAGAATATGTCCCTGGAATTTCAGGTTTCAAACCTTTCAAGGATAAACGCTCTCAAATAAATTAGGTGCTTATTCCCACTTTACTGTAATTTATTCTCATTACTGCAAACTGCCAGCAGGAACAAGACTATGCAGACACTGACAATTGTACATTATCTGTCAAACTGAAATGTAGGTTTTCCCTACTGCTATGCAAAACAGACTATCTGACCTTTCACTACTAATCTGCCTAGTTACAAATGCTGCTACCAAATTCTGCAAAAGGTAGGGAAAATTGAATTAGTTTATACAGTGTGTATCCAATCCTCTGCTGAAACAGTTCTGTGGGGAAGATTTTGAACGCCAAGTTCCCCAGACTGAATCCAACGTGCCACCCGGAGATGTGAGCCCTCTACTTCTCACTGCCTGCCAGCCAAGCAATAGAAATGAACTTACACACCAGAACTGGGACAGAGAATTAACTGATGAAACTGAGTCAAATCACCACCCAACCTGGGCAGAGAATCTTAGGGATAAGAACAAAATTTGTAAGAAAACATCCCGAAGTTTTGAATGTAGAATGAATATCTCAAAGAACAGGCCCGAGTTTCTCTCCTTCTCTCTCAAAGTAAGACTGTCTCCAAATGACCATGGGTTCAAGGCTTGTGCTTTTGCTGACACGATGGTTAAAACAACCAAGATTTTGGCAGCTGAATTTTATTGCTAATCCCACTGTGTATCCTGTTCTGTAGTCATGACAGAGATGCGTCCACAAAACAGGAAGTGTACACCTACCATTAAAAAAAACAAGCAACTCATCAAATATAATTATGCAAACCATGAAAACATGAACATCTGTAACTTTCAGATTTCCCACCATAAAAAAAAAAAACTTAGTGTAAATTTGTATAAGGCTATTGTTCAGATTAGTGCTACTCATTAATGCAGAACAGCCAATTTAAGCACTCAAATTTCTTACAAACTCATAAACAGCAATTGTTACTAGTAACAGTACTACTGCTGGATACTACTGGATCTATGAAGTATCTGACCAATATGCAAACATAAAAAATAATCTTAAAAATGACAAAAAATGAAATAATTTTTGCTTTAAAGCCATTATGAAATAGATTAAACTGTTTTAGCCTACTATTTCTATTGAGTATGGAGAAATGAAAACCAGAAATTGTTTCACGAAATTGCATAAAAACCTCTTTATGAAATGCTCTCCTCTTACCACATTTTGTAGTCTAACTGTAGCAAAAAATCAGCCCAGAAGTTTGAAATAACACCTGCAATATAGTTTTCATTTGCTTTACTTATTATTAGAGGGACACTAAATGACTGAGTGGAGAGGGAATGCATTTTGCTTCTCAAAAAGCAGCACTTAAGAACCCTTCTGAAACTGTAATATTTACTGGGAGGTTTGACCAAATCATAAATCAATACTGATAAAAGAAATGCTGTGTGTTTTTGGATAAAAACTGCAAATTACAATTAGTGTTTCAGCCTTACATGTTCCTTAAGCTACTCCTGGCTAATATATAACAAAACACTCATTATTCTTAGAAGCAATTAATTTAGCCTGTTACTAACTTGGAAGTAGTACTGGTAAAGAATACAGTTTTACCAAATGTACGTGCAAGGCCCTTCCCTTACCCAGGTATTTATTTTGATTCTGCAGAGATTCTCTGACTTTTGCTCCTGGTCTTCAACCTCTGTCTCATTTGTGGCAGTCTGTTGTTTGCGAAGTCTCCAATGAAAACAACCCAAAGGTGTAAGTATCACAATACAGCAAATGCTATAATCTCAGATAAATGAAAGGAAGACTTGGAAACTAAGTCTCCACTACAACAAACAATTTCAGAAGATGAAAAAGTTCTACTTGTAGAACTCGAAACCAAAGTACTTTTTTCCCTTATGTGGAATACTGTGAACAGTACAGGGCTCCCCAAAAAAAGGAGCTGGCAAATGGAAGCAGGTCCTAGAGGCTTGTCACCAGCATGGTTAGGGAGGTAGGGCACCTGATACCAAAGATGTGTTGAGAGTGCCAGGTTTGATCAAAATAACATTGGTCCTTACCAACACGTGTAATTTGTTACTGAATAGCTACAGAGTAGGCAGAGCAGGCTTTTTTGAGGATGCACAGCAAAAGAGAAGAGGGCAAAAGAGACATAAGCAGCATCAAGGGGAAGTCTCATTTGGAATGACATAGCAAGTGCTGCCAAACACTGAAGTACGAGAAATGTGGTTGCTAGAGAAGTGGCGGCATCACCACTCTCGAAGACAGTGTCAATGCAACTGGAAAAATCCTGAGCAACCTCATCTAACTTTGAGTTTAGATCCAACTTTAAAGCTGGCTCTGCCTTCAGTGAAAGGTTGTGCCCAGTGACCTCTAGAGACTCTCTAAAGCCTCAGTTAATCTACGATTCTCTCTATCAACCAGATAGCTCAAGGGACTGTATCTTATTTGAACCTAAGCATGTGAAACTTGCAATTCATTTTGGATTAAAAGATTTGATTGCGTAAGTATAATTATATTAATGGAATTTTCTCAAAGCAATCTAGCATTCAACCCTACAATCACAGCTAAATGATTAACCTGTTGAGTTTCAGTGATTCTCTGAAGTAATCTATCAGCTACAGCCCATGTTTATCCCATGGCCTGTGCTCATATTACCACCTAGCTTCCTCATCTGATCCAGCTGCACAGATTAATAAATACATGAGGTACAAAGTGTCCTGCAGAAAACAACTACTGCATATGGACTTCCAAATGTGTTATACAACAAAAAACCACCAGTTCAGCTAATTAAATTCTGAGCCTGTAGGAAAAGCAATCAGAGTGGCCATCTGATCCACTCACAAACAGGTTATCTCAAAGATGACCCCGATGTGGCCAGGAAAATAAAAACAACCATTCTTTAAGTTTTGAAGGGGAGAGGTGCAGAGCTTCTTATACAGTCCTATGGCTTAACAGCCTGAAGTCAGTGCTCCTACTGATAGATTCAAGGGCCCACATCTCAATGAAGCTGCAGCAGCTGTGCTACAAACCACGGCAGTTTTGTCCTCACAGATGTTTATTTCCTGCACCTTGCTTCATTAAATGTACTGTCGCCCAAACTACACTAAAAAAAAATCTACCAGTTCCAACTTGCCTGTGTACTGTACTCTTACTCCCCCAAAATTTCCCATTGCTTCCTCTTCATTAAGGTTTTCCTTTTGCCCTGATATTTGTACCTATGGCAATGCTTTCCTCATGCATACGCGATACAGTTTTACAGCACCTGGTTAGTAATAATTCTTTCTAAACTCTCACAAACTTATTTTCTTCTTTCCTGCTTTCCGTACTAGAAGGATACTTTTTTTTCCTATCACTCTGTCCTACTAATAATCCAATTAACTATAGAAGGGATTACACAAAAGGCCAAATTGTCAAGCATTGCTATGATTTACAAAGCTGTGCAAATGATATGCATAGCCAGCTATCTTTTCATTCTCTTCATCAACACTAAGAAAGTTATGTGTAAGATTAAAAAAAAAAAGTTCTCTAACTGAGTAATCAAGATCTCTAACATATCCACTGGGGCCAGATGATTCTTCCTGCTTCTGAGTTGAACTGTCCAGACTACTACAACAAAGGCCCCTGTTTCACTGTCCTTAATGTTTTATGAAGATTATTATCTTGACAAGGGAGGCTAAGCAAAGAGCAGGTGAAACAAAGGAAGTCCACATTTTTTAGTCTTTCAGGTGAGAGCAGAAGGTGATTCAAATCTGTGGGGTTAAGTACTAATTCCGTGCTCTACTTCTACAGTTTGGATTTCCCCATTCATTGTCATAAAACAAAAGCCGGTTCTAACAAACGCTAGTTTTGGAATTAGTGGGGTGGAGAATGATACTGAGTCCAACTGATGGAGCAGATGGAGTAAGTGGACTGTAGGAGCACAAGAACAGTTGATTTCTTGTCTAGAACAAAATTCTAGCTTGGAAAACATTCACACATGAGAGGTGACCGCAAAATGCCAAAGCAAATCCAGTACTACTTACAGGAGGGAATACCAACTTCTTGAAACAGTGACTGCTCTGTGATTTTATAACACCTGTGTTGTTCTGAGCTCTAAAAGGAACAGAACAGGTGAGCTCATTCTTCAGTAATCTCATTTGGATTAAAAAATTCTAATCATGTCTAAAAAAATCTCCAAGCACTTGTAGGAATGCTCTGATCTCTCTCTCTCTCTCTCCTGAGATGTGGTATTCAAAACTAAGTATGAAAAAGGTGAAATGCAGGCTCTCACTTGTGTCTGAGTTTGTTTCACAGGCTATGTATTACGTTCACTCTGATATCTGTTATTATTTTACTTTTCCTTTGAGATATTAGACTTCTCCCCTGTTATTTTTAAAATACACTGCATAAAACCTGTAGCATGAGGTTGAAGTTCTCTGGAGCTTTACATAAATTACTGTTTCCCTCTATCAAAGAAATGCATTCACATCAAAATAATCTTGATTGGTACTGCCATGTATTTTAAAATGTGCACTCATGATACATAATTTTAACACAACAGCGTTAATAATATTTCCTTAAGATCCCAAAAAGGAATTCAGTCAAATCAAAGCCTGAAACCATTTGGTATCTTCCATGGTAGGTGACATGCCACCAAGCAACATCAGAATGAAATTATGCCATGCAGTTAAATGCTATAGTCTTCTTATGGACTTTAACACACAATTTGTTTCATCTAGGGTGAAAGCAATGAAAACAAGAAAATGTGACAGGGTTATTTATATCATGACAGTTGTTGGAATCTGTAAATACAATACAGATTGATGCCATAAAAACACCTCCACATATTTACCACAGCATTGTGGGATACAAACAAACACAAAGATTGTTTTGAAGTTACTGAGCAGCATGGCAGGAGGGAAAAAACCCTGTTTCATGTTACCATTCTAATACAGGCCATGAAGATATAAAAGGCAGAAGCTGAAAACCCCACATACCCTATATCCAGCAATTAGTGTAATATATACCAGGGTAATGTCTGTCTTCTAGCAATGTCTTTCTAGTCTCTGTTCCTGTTAAAAAAAATAATTTCACTTGAGGTCAAATGCTCTACCTTTATTTTATTAATTACAAAAAGAAAATCTTTAGGTGGTAGCCATTCAAAATTTACCTTGATTTTGGGTTTCATTGTAACAGTGGATATAGTTCATTTTTATAGTAGTAAAGCCTACAATCTTGGACCTTGTTATGTAGATTTTTCTATCCACACTAAGTCTACTTTTATAGACATCCCAATGTTCTCAAATTACTGCAATTCTCTTGTATAAAGTAGCTGAAAGTGAAGTATTGCTCACTTCAGCATCAGATCATTGGCAGAACATACACAATGGTCAATATTATTACTGCACCCTCAACTCTCCTCTTCGCTGAGGCTGATCTTCCAACCCATGGGAGTCACACCTGGAAGCTGCAACTGAACTTCAGAACTCGTCACCTGGCCATTTGAGAACCTCTACATTAAGGAAAACAAAAAAAAATCTGCCTATGCTTACAAACACCATCAAACCAACATTTCTCATGTAGCCTTCTCCTCCTTTCACTTTTTAGTTTGTAGCAGATTAGCCACTATAACCTTCATCGCTAGTTTTGGCCTTGAAATGTACAGGATCTGGTAAAATACATGTTCTATAACTGTCCAAGTGTACCCTCTCCTCTTTCCATAATCAGGAGTTACCTCCTGATTCCCTTGGTGGACCCAGGAGTTACCTTCCCTTCCCTTAGTTTGTGGGTAAATCAGAATTTCTCTTTTAGAGTGACATTTAGTCTTGCACCTCAAGGAAAAATCAGCAATCTCTCCTTTGGTAAACCACTTAAAAACTATATACCTCAGTGTCAAAAGACTGAGACACACGTTCAGTTTGAATTTGTGAAGCATCCATTTTCTTTATGCAAAAAAACAGTTTCTTCATGAAACAGAGCTTGTTGAAGGACTCTGATTATTTTATGCTATATACACTGGATCACTACCAATACACAGGTATTTGACTGCATTTTTCAGTATTGTATGCTTCCATAAATGTTCAATCAGACTAGGCAAGTAGTGTGACAGCTGCAATTCTACATTTTTACCTGTTAATCCCAGTTTTTATTCACATACACACTTTCCTCATGCATTTTCGAAATTGTTCTTTTAAAGATGTGAATATATTACCAGGGATATGTTTATAGACTGACTGAAAAACCTCCTCAGTGACATCTGCACCTCATCTTCCCACAATGGTTGCTGTTTCATTTTCCATTCTAACACATTAAGAACAAAGAACAGCAAAACCCAAATATTCCCCAAGTTAAAAATAACTAATCAAAAAGCTACCCTTTTTTTTTTTTCTTTCTCAGACACCTGCTCCAAATGCTTTTTTTCAGCATGAAAATCCTGGCAACTCAAATTGTTTATGAAGAAATGTACAAAAAGGCAAATCTATTTGATTTTAAGAATCAGAGTCATCTAAGAAGGTAAGACATTTCTTCAAACAATAAAATTTACATTTCAAATACACCAAGCTTCATAAAACTGTCTGGAGCTTCCTGTATGAAATCAGGATCTTTCCTTCTATAGTATGGAAGAAGATCTCTCCTGCTGTAAAACTGAGGGACAATGTTCACATATTCTCTTTTTCAAAGTTTCTATAGAGAAATAATTTTTGCAGTTCTGCTTTTCAATAAATTTGTCCTATAGAATCTTCTTGAAAAAAAAAGAAAAAAAAAAAAGACAAGCTGCCTTTTGGTTCAGCTGTTCATTTGACAAGAAAAAACATATAAGGATTATTCTTATCAAAATAGAGGCTATTTGGCTACATTACTTCTACCAGCATTATTAGCATTAATTCTGATTCAGTGAAAGGAGACTTTTTTGCAAATCAACAAAATCTTCTTTTAAGCAAGTAAACAGATGCCCCTGGTAATGTTATATTCAAGTAAAGGAAGTTGTACAGACTGTGAGGGGAAAACCACCTGAAACATTCTGAAAAGTTCTTGTTTTCACCAAATACAAAATGCTTAGGTCGCCTTACTGCTTGCTTTTCTGTTGGGGCTTTTAAAGTTGTTTTTCTCAGCCATACTGGATCTCTGTATGTTTGAGTCCCCCCAAGGACTTTGTGTAACCATGAAACATCAATTCTATTCTAAGAAATCCACCACTGCCCTGTTCCCTCATGTATATAAATGCTCTTTTGTATATAGGCACTTTCAGGAAATTGCCCTCCTCCTCCCCCGCTTGCTCCCCACTGTCCGAATCCCTCTCACACCCCCCCTCCGGATCAACACCAGGGAATAATTGCATTTTTGTTGGAGCACTTCCAGCCCCTCCACACGTTCCAGTCCAGAAGCAACAGCACGCTGTTGCTTTGGCACTCTCCTCTGTTTTAACACACACACACACACACATACACACGAACACTCATCCGCAGGGAAGTAAGCAGCATCAACCTTATTCCCAAAATAATGATTTTCACTTCTCCCCATGCAACTTCCTCTTTTGCTGAAAAATGCAGTGTTTCCAAATTAATCTTCCTCTTTCGACATTTGACTAGCAATGTTTTGAAACACTGTTTCTTCCACTTATCTGTACTCCACATGCGAGTAAATTACCACTGCCGAGACAGACAGATACCCCTGGGTACCAGCACTTCGGTCACTTCATAGCATGCAAAATTGCCAGGACTTCCAACACTTTTGCAAAGGCCTTTTCCCCTCCCCTTTGAATACCCGAAAGCTGAAGAGAGCAGAAACTCTCCTCCCTGCTCAGAGAAGCAGTGTACGTACTTCCTCTCCTGCGAAAATAAAGAGTTTAGAACCGTACCTTCCTTGGGTTCGTCGGCTTCCGAACTCATGGCGTCAGGCAAGGCTCTGGGGACCAGATTAACGCTGACGTGCGCGCTGAGATGCAGCCGCAAGTCAACTTCTCTCCCTCTCCCTTTCTCTCTCTCTCTCAGAAGGAGAAGAAAAAAAAAAAAAAAGAGAGAGAGAGAGAGGGTTGGGGTTTTGAGGGGAAAAGTCTACGAATTCAGCAAATCACGACTAACCAAGTTGAAAAGGATCCCGCCCCTTTCTCAGCTGCACGCAGTGACTGTCTGAAAAAACAGCACCTTCAGAGAAACCCCGATTTTACTCGCCAGCTGTTGCCGTTTATGAATTTTATTCTCCCCAGTCTGTAGGAAGGGTGGAGTTTTCACTTGTTGCAGCTTGCCAACATGGTATGAGAAAGCAAGCAGGAGAGGCCAAAAAAACCCTGAGTGCAGAGCAGTGTCTGATTGCGGTGACTGACAATCATACTGGGGCTCCCTTAACTTGCAGGAAAATCTATTTGAGATCATTTTGCTTTTAAGCCTAAATTGTACATTTCAACACTGTTTGCTATCTGGAATTACTTCTGCAGCCTCCGTAATTACACTGACTAATACTGGATGACTTAATAGGTGCTTGAAGATGAGAAGTAGCAGCCTTCTTTCAGATAGTTTAAGCAAAATAATTTTCTTTCAGTTATGCTCAGTGCATGGTGCCATCTACCCTGAGACCAGCAATTCACCTTACATTCAAGGAAAAACTATCTGTATTCTTTGTGCTGTAGTTACCCCACACACACCCCAGAAAAGATCGATGTTTTTAACTACTACACGATACAGTTTTACAGCAAGAGATCAGGGTCTTTAGCAGCCACCTCCCGGTTTGCAATGTGTCACACATGCCTTCAGAGCAAAATCAGGGGGAATTACTTGGAAGCCTATTCTCAGTTACCACAGACTCCAGTAAAATCATTGACCTAGGGAACCATCTATCCCTGCTTATTCATTTAATGGATTTTTAGCACAATGAACATGACAAAACCTGGAAACATGACTACTCTAACAAAAGGAGAGGTATGGTCCCTCAAGTGCAGGCCTGACGGCACTTCCAGCTCCAACATGCAATCAAATTCCCCCCTACCTCTCTGTCTCACAGGGTTAAATGTGTGGGCTGAAGGGCTCTCAGGGTCTCCCGGAGGTAACACCATTAACAGCTATTAACAGTTAGCAAATATCTTACTGGAGTCAAGTAGAAGTAAGTGTATTTGTATTTCACGGTGAAGCCAGAAAGAGCCAGAGGTTTTAGCTGAGGCACTGAGGCACACAGGGAAAAAAAATAAACTGTTCAGATTGTAACATTCCCTTGTACTCGTTAAGGCTTGAACACTCACAAAGCGGGGAAGACCAGATGTAGGTAGGATCGCCTTGTAAGTAACAGATACAGCATGAATTCTTTACCTACAGCAAAGCCGCTCTGCGGACTGGGGTAAATAATACTTCAGAATGTTAGCACTTTTCTCCTATTTGCAGTTATTTTATTGTAAGGACTGTCCTTTGCCATGTACTACTCCCACACCTTGGAAAGACAGATTTCCTTTTATTTAAAGGCTTTTGGTAACACTGCCAATTTCTTGTTTTGCAATACACATAGCTCCATGGGTTCTTTAAAGATATTTCTTAAGAAGCAAGCTGTCTTCTGCAGGCCTTATCTCCTGTGGTGTACAGCACTGCATCCTTGAAAGCACAGAGAATGAAATTGAATATTACCCTAACTACATCACTGGAGTAGCTAAAGAAGCCACAGTTTAAAGATAAACAAAAAGAAAAAAAAATTAAAGTACTAGTTAAGGGTAATTAGGAGATTAAAATCAATCAAAAAACTTCACACAGAATAGACAAGGAACAGGAAGAAACATAAGGTTAGTCTAGAAGAACTGCAGTAGCTTCTGGGGTCCTTTAATCAAAGGAAGTGTTTTAGAGAAATAGGAATATAATCCAGCATCAAGATCCCTGCATTATCAGATTTACATATTAGATGGATGCCTTCTGTTATTTTAGACGACAGACAGACACAGAGAGATAATAAGACTTGTGATTAAATGTCAGCAAGTTCTGCAAATTAGGATTTCTCAAATCTCTCAGAAACTTTATACCTCACTGGACAGATAACAAAAATACAGTGATTTTATTTAGTTTCTTACATGCGAAATCAAAATCACATTTCCTCCCGCAGTCCTGTTACTCCTGCATACAGGGTCTCAATTCAGACTCGAGAAATTGGTTTTTTCTTTCATTTTGGTTGTTAGGCTTCCTAAAAGTACATGTACTGTCTGAAAAGACTCCAACCTGGCCAAAGACTGGTTAGGTGTGTAATTTTCTGCTCTCAGGTTAAGCAGGAACTTGTATTGGCCTACGATAATGGGACATTATCACCTGGGGGTGATGTTTTTCAGAGTCTGCACCCAGTCAACTTTAATTATTGTCCTTAGAAAGACAGTAAAAGTAATGGAATGAGGCAGGTTAAAATTAAGCAGAATCAGTGAAAAACACTAGAGCCCGGGTAACAGATGACACTACATCTACACGGAAGTGACATTTATCAAAGCATCCAGACTGACCTGGATCCCATGGTGAGTAAAAAGCCTGAAAACCCAAAAAAAATCCCTCTTTAATTGTAACTGTGCATGTGATTTGGAATAGGAATGACAAAAAAAAGAATGGCAAAAATTCCAGAAACATAATTAGTAGGTGCAGCTAAATTTCATAGGACAGCTTATCTTACAGAAAAGTACCTTCCTACAATGAAGGCCTAAAACTCGCCACACATTTGGACAGACATTGTTGTGCGGGGAATGCCAGAATTCCCACAAGAAAATGAAATCATGTGTGCAACACAAAAAAAAAAAAAAAAAAAAAAAAGAAGGGCTGACATACTTCAGTGGCGTAAAGCCTAAAAGCTTCAAAGATGGGCGAGACAAGGGGAGTAGTATGGTCCTTTCTACCCTTCTCTGCTGAAAAAACCAAAACTTTTGGTTTTACTTTGCAAAAAAAATTATCTTGTTTTGGTTTGGCTTGGCTTTTAACTCATCATCCGTAAATTGTCCTGACTTCTGCTAAAACCTAAGGGAGGGTCACCACAGCAAGGGCAGACTAGAGCCAGGCCCTGGCTTACTACAATAGTACATGGGGAATTGTGAAGGGATGGGTCAGCACATCCCCCGTCCAGCTCAAAACCCTGCTTATGTTTTGTGTCACAATCCATGCTGAGACGGCTCTCTTTACACAAGGATTTGTCCATTAGATACAGAAGTTGCAAATACAATGATGCATTTTGTAAGTATATAACAGAAATAACAAGCATCTTAGCAGAAAAAAAAAAAAGAAAAAAAGTGCTACAATTGCTTTCAAGAAGATTCTGAAATGTCAAAAAAAAGACTATAATATTTTGTTTACGAAAAAAAGAGGAAGCAGCACCACTACCAGAAAAGTGTCAGCAAGAAGCTTTCAAAAGGAGGTAGCTGCCATGGAAGCAAGTCTAAATCCTCTACTGTAAGAAGAGGATTTATGGGTACAGCCCTAGAACAGTTCTAGAGAGAAGAACATGGTAATGTCACACTTCAGACTTTACACATTCATGGGATTTTAAAAAAAAACTTCCAAACTTCCCCATATTTTGTTAACATAATTAAAGTTCTCTTGTGAATATCTTCTGCTCTTCCAGAATGTCACATTCAATGGATTGCAAACCTTTAAACAATGAAAAAATAAGATCTATGCCCAACTACAATTCCCTGACACAGATGATAGTCACCAGTTCTTCTCCTTAAGTCAATTATGTCTCTTTTACTGACTGTAACTTACTGAATTATTTGAAGCCACATGACAGACCATGATAGCAGCTGAGGAGATCTGGTTTTCCCATCACACTCCCAATTGTGAGGAAAAGGTGTACAAGTAAACATTGCAAGTGATATATGGAATAGAAGGGGCAAAAGAAAGAATGGCAAAAACTCTAAAAATAGAATCAGTAGACACAACAAAATTTTGTAGGGCAGATTCTGTTACAGAAAATAAAAGTAACTTCCTACAATGAAGAGCTTAAAACCCACCACACATTTGGACAGATAATGCTGCCGAGGGCTAGTCAGAATTCCTGGAGGAAAAATACAAGGAAACCTTTTGCCATTTCTGCTTTTAGCCTCAATAAGCTGTTGTACCTATTTATGACACTAGAAGTTTGGGTTAGCAGATTTTCAGCTTCTGAGGCTCTTCAATGTGTGTGGATTATGGATATATGACACAAGTTTTCAAACAGGATAAGGAGAACATCGGATACTATCCTGAATCACTCACATATATTAATTTTTTTTATGTATACAATTTTCAAAATGTACTGGGAAATTATGTGCCACACTATAATGCATTTCACCAATTCTTTGACTTTTTCTCAAATTAATGTTCTGAGAGGGAACAAGATGTAAGATTGTTATATGTAAGTCTACGACCTTCCAAGCAGAAAAAAGGGTATCAGGTCTGGTCTGCATACATGTATGGAATCTTCAAACAGGCTGACCTCTCATAAGGACAACCAGATGGTAACACAGTACCTCAGAAAAAAACATACAAATAATGTTATTTTTTCCCTCACAGAAATAAGAGGAAAATAGTTAAATTCAAGTCTGGAAGCCACACTGAGATATCATTAGGAAATTAACTGTAACAACTGTTTCTGCAAGTCATGCCTTAATAACTTGCAGATTTTCCCTGAAAGACCTTTTTATAGAAGTTACTGATTGAATAAGCAGGCAAAGACAGCACAGAGCAGCACAGAGCAGAGTGCCCTTGACTTGCTCCTTTGCTCCTTTCCCGTGTTCCTTCCAGTATCACTACAACCTTTTCCTCAGGCAGGCAGATCATAATTGCACTGAGTTTCAAGAAGCACAGATTTACAAAACAGGAAATATTTCTGTTTTCTAGCGCTTCTCTATTACTTCAGACTGGTAGGTGAGCTCTCAGAGCACTGAGATCTTGCAGCACAAAAGCAGGATATGTTGTCTCTTCCAGCACTGTCCGTATCCTCTCCCAGGATGCAGAAATCCACCTGCCAAGCTCTCAGGTGCCCAAGGGTGCAGCACTGACCTGCAATCTGTGCCTTCTGCTGATGCCACGCATAGGCACGAAGCTGCATGCAGACATCGTGTGTGCAGGATGGAGCATGGGGAGAGTATGGAAAGAGTGGTACAGGCACAGAAAAAAAAGTGAAGTTTCAGCTTTCTAGCTGAAACAAAGAATTGTATTATGCCCACTTTATCTAAGTTGTTCTGCTTTCAGTTATGCACTTAAACAGTTGTAAGCAGACCAAGCAAACCAGGCAAACCAAGAAGTAATTTTAAACTTATTTCCTAACACAGAGGTAAAGCAACACCATCATCTGTAGCTGTATTACTTCTACTATTGCAAAAGAAAGTGCAATATTCACTGTCCGTGAGGTGTGAACACAGCAAAACCAAATTCCAACTCCTACACAATTTAATTATTTGGGAGTTGGGTAAAAAAAAAAAAATCTTGATTAGCTGTGTGATTTTAATAGCACTGTTTATATAGCTCTGTAAATAAGAATATTAGGTACAATAGCCTATCTTTTGCTCTAACCAGACTTTACTTCTGTTTTATCTTCTACCATAAACAAGACATACATCAAGATAACCTAGACAGTACTTAGCTTACAAATAATGTCAAAAATAATGTTTTCAGCAATAGTCAGTGTTTCCATGTAACAGCACAATTCTAACATCTCAGTTACATATGATGCAGAATTTTAAACCAATTTTTCTACATGCACATAAACTATCAGGTAGTTTTTATCTTAGAAAAATTTGTTCCACTGAAAGACAGAGAAACAAAATAAAAGATTTGCAGGTTGAGCTATATCCAGATCTGAAAAATACGTGTACTCCTGGGTTTGGTGTGATCGTTGCTGCTTGTTATTCCCTTATCTCATTACTTCCTCTTTGCCCAGCAGACTTCAGACCAAGGCAGATGATCTGGTTTCGGCACTTGCTGAAACACATATAATACCCCCACCTGTTGGGGAAACCCATGAATGATACTCTAGCATGTGCTTCTGCCATGTGGTTAATAAATTATAGAAGTTAACAATTATAAACAAATTATAAAAACAAGTCATTGTCACCTGATAATCTTACTAGGGGATTGCTCAATGGCATGTGAACCATGCTTGGCATCCAGCACTTCATTCTATTCTTCTCCCCGCCCCATGCTACCTTCTCCTTTTTCTAGACCTTCCCGTTAAAACATCCATTCTCTACCTGCTACTGGTGTACTGAGGTCTAACTGTACTTTCATTTCCAAATGCTAAAAGCAAAATATGACAAATCTGGTGCTGAATGAGCCCACACAACACTGGTGGTGTGGCCCTTCAGAGTGAGCAAAATCTAGGGCTTCACCACAGAGTAATATGTACAAAAGTATGTCCTTTTGACAATGAACCAGATGAATGAGCAGTAGTATGCGGCAACAAAGGAATTCACAACAAGCCTACCAAGTGAAGGATAAGAAAAAGCAGCATGTGGGGGACAGATCCTGGATTCCATATGCATGCAGTAAAACTTCCCTAACAGACAGTCCTAACCTCAGCAACTCTCCCTGACAGAAAATGTATGGAGGGAGAGCAGGAAGATACATGCACAAAAGGCTCCATAAAGTTGAACCTGCTTTATACTGAACATAACTTTGCTACAACATTTGGAAGTCCCATCTCTGCAATACCCATGACCTCACTTATAAATACTCAGAGCTGACAGGAAGACAACATGATAGTAACCACCTTGCAAACTGTCACAACAGCGTGCAGTGTGCATCTTCCAAACTGCTGTCCTTGACACAAACATGCTGATATTTTAAGTTCCCAAATAATGACAAGAGTTGTTTTTAAATTATTGTGAAGATACACTCAAAAGTTCTGGTGGTTAAGAGCTGAGGAAACTCCTTCACTTAGCCTCAAAATGAAGCATTCTTCATAAATTTTAGCTGCATCTCCCATTAATTTTTGGATTGTCAGTCACAGCACACTCTCAGCACAGGCCTGATGGGATCGTGGCTTAGAGTGATCCCTACTATTCAACCTCACAATGTTTGTTACTTGTTACAGACAGCATATTGCCAGGGTACAAGACTGCTCTCAGCTCAGAAAGAGTTTCACTGGCTTATCTTTTTTCTTTTCAAAATCAGTCTGAAAATTCACACACAAAGCAACACTATGTCTTCTGAGATGTGAATTCTGATGTAATTCTGATTTCTTGTCCGTACATATCATGATGCCAGAACTCACTAATAAGAGGTCTTATTGTAGTCACATAGATATCGTGCACTGAGAGTGGCTAACTTATCCAGAAGTCAGCAGTTAGTGAAGACAAGTTTTCAGTGCATAAGAAAGCATAAAACAATTTCTCAAGAGCAAACATATCAAGTAACATTCAATGGCTTGGTTGTTATTGTCATAACTTGGCTTAGCCCCACATGGCAACTGATCTGCACAGAGCCACTCGCTCACTCCTACCCAGGGGCAGGCGAGAGAACTGGAAAGCCAGAAGTGAGAAACATCATGGGTTGAGATACACAGTTTAATAGGCAAAGCAAAAGCTGCACACACAAACAAAGCAGAACAATTCACCACTTCCCATGGGCAGGGAGGTGTTCAGCCATCTCCAAGACAACTGGGCTCCATCACAGGTAACAGTGACTTGGGAAGGCAAATGTTATCACCCTGAATGCCCCTCTCTTCCTTCCTCCTCCCCCAGCTTTATACGCTGGTCTGGAACATCCCTCTGGTCAGTTTGGGCCAGTTATCCTGGCTGTGTCCTCTCCCAACTTCTTGTACAGCCCCAAATCACTTGCTGGTGGGGTAGGGTGAGGAGCTGAAGAGGCCTTGGCCCTGTGCAGGAGGTAAGGAAAATACCCGTGTATTAATGCTGTTTCCAGCAGAAATCCAAAACATTGCCTCATACAAGGTACTGTGAAGAAAATAAACTCTATCACACCAAAACCAGCAGAGCTATCCACAAAGAGGAGATGTCATGGTAACAGGCCCCCAGCTGGAGTAATAATTGGTATAGACTCTATGTATTTATAGAATGTTGATGAATTTCTTTTATTAAGAAACTTACTGGTTTTTTATATCCTAGTTTGCTACAAGTGGACTTAACTGGTTTCTTACTTAAAACACTATCACCATTGGCTAACTAAGAAACCACCCTTTGGTAAATAAATTTCTAAAATGCATTTTACATGTTCACAATACCAGGTGTAGCAAGTTAAGATAAGAATTGTTTCTTATTCTTTCCTCTGATCTTCTTACAGCCTTTCCCAGAATGATGCTTGGGAAAGTTGTGTTTCTCTCTGTGGCCAGAGAGCTGCTGCCACAAGGAGGTAATCAGTGACAATTGCTGATGGTTTGGGAATTCATACCGGTTGCGGTGGAAGTTAAAAAGACTGTTTCTGAGGGCCTTGCACCAAATCGTGCAACATGTACTGACACTGGCTTATAGCACTGTTTCTTCAAATAGCAAACATTTCACTCACTATTTTCACTTTTTTTACGTGAACTTTTTTAAGGTCCTGTAACAGGACTACACACAAATTACTCCTGCCACAGTGCTATGCCAAGCAAAGAGCAGCACTGGAGACAATGAGACTGTGGCCTGCATGAACAGAGGTAGAAAAATGCAAATTTCTGGTCTGGTGAAGAGTACAGCAGATCAGAGCTAGTTTTATAGTTTGGTCACACAGGAAAATAAGCTTCCCAGCAGTAGTTTATGATATAATTCTAATGAGATATTTTTGTTACTACATGAAGTTGCAGCCTTTGCAAAAATAAAAGCAAGGCCTAAGAAATCTGAGGGGCAGAGCACCAGAAACACAGATTTAAAAAAAAATCCCTGCACTGAAAACAGAAATCACACCATAATGCCACAGTTTCCCCAGACAAGTAGAGGGAGTCAATGTGCTACACAGAACCTGCTGAGATCAGCACCAGAGGCCATGAGAAGAGACACTACACCAGATCTGCTCTCAGCACTACGAAGCGGTATTGCCGGCGGCCTGTGCATCAAAACACAGTGCTAGAACAATTTTAATTGGAAAGGGAAATTTTAATTACAAACAGGAAATCTAGTATCACATAGCCAAAACTCAAAAAGAACTCAAAAATAAGGTGCCTGAACTAGTGTTAAATACAGTACATTTTAAACACTGCTACTGGAGTGTATGGCAAATGGCTTTTTTTTTTCTTTTTCTTTTCTTTTTTTTTTTTTTTTAATGCTGAAAGAACACGAAACTAAAAATTATCTTAAAAAAAAAGGGAAAACACATGCGTCTCAGTTCAGGAGGGCGGTGTTCCAGTCCCAAGCACACAATCCAAGTGTTTTGCTAATGTGTAACAATCAAGCTATGCCCTTTTTCTCCAAGACATCAAAGACATTAGTCATGCAAACAGTCAAAATACCACTTGCATATCAAATGGAGATCTAGAAAAAATTTCAAATTAAAAAAACCTTTAAAAAATACCTACACGAATAATCTCCTTTTAGTACAAATTCAATTAAGAGATTAAAAGAGAGATTTAAATGGATATAGAACCTAAGCAGGATTTGCTCTTTAAAACTGAGTTTAGCTATAGTTTACATTTACAAGCCAGATGCACCTAATTATGAGGTATTCCTTCAAATAACCATATTGATTTCTGCTTGTTCCAAATTGGCTTTAAATCAGTTTATTATTTGTATAAAGCTTAGACTGAAGCCAGAAAGAATCTGGAGAAACACTTGCAAGAGATTTTTTGGTTTTGTTTTTGGTTCTTTTTTTTTTTTTTTTTTTTTTTTTTTTGCAAAATGTTTACTAAGACTATGTTGAACAAGTGCTGGAATTTCAATAGCCAAAGAAACTTAGGAACTCATAATTTATGCAAGACTTTCAGCACTTGCTTTCTCTGGTTTATGGTAACATTTTCATAACTAAATCGCACTTGAGAAAACAGCACTTCAGACTGGTCCAAGTGAGAGTGTCTGTCTACCAGAGCAGCACCATCTTCCTCTTCCTCCTCTCCATTTACCATGCCAGCATAGGCATATGGTGTCCATTTACAAGACATATATAGCTAACCTTTTTTTTTTTTTTTTTTTTTGGCTGGGAAAATTAAAACCACAAGTAGGTCTCCTTTATTATTTTAATATAAAATAAATTAACTACAGCTAAAATTAGGTATTTGTCTCAAAAAGAAGGTCTTGGATGATCTCTAATTTAGTTATAACCACTGAAAATCCATACCTTGCTAATTTTTTCTTCTATTAGGCAAGCTTACATTAGTGAGCAATGCTCAAGCAAATTTCATGTGTAAACTCTGGTTAGCATATTTCCACATTGCATTAAAAATTCAATATTGGACTTCTACTGATTGCTCTCAGTTCCAATTAAAAAAAACCAACAAACTAACAAAACACATCATAATTTTGCTGGACTCCAAATGAGTTTATTTCATAGAAGTATGTCTAACTTTTCAACAATTTTATCCACTTTACAGGAAACTCATACCTCAGCCCTTAGAATGCTTTAGCAACAATAACAACAGAATTTGCATACCACTTCAAAGGATTATTGCAAGACTTTCAGGAACTATTTCAAGTATTCAGTTAAAAAAAATGTGGATAACAAGATCTGAACAAGACTTCTTACTCTTGTTACTCAATATCTTGTTTACAGAAAGCTGAATTATGGCACATACTTACGATGATTTACTTGTTCAGGCAGATGGTCTGTCAGGGCTGTGCTTCTGCAATTCTTCCTAAAAGCTTAGGACTTAGTGTTTTTCCAAAATCTGAGACTCAGTATGGACAATAGCTACTATCTTTGTCCACTAGAAAATAAAGGGGACAAGAGAAAGAACAAGACTGCCATTGACTCTGCACACAAGGAAATGTGGCACATGGATCAGAAATCCCAGGTAACAAACTTCTGAGAGTTGTACAGAGGTCAGGTCTCTTAGAACAGATCCACCTGCTCCCCTCTGTGCATCCCACATCCATCTCACTTGGACATGTCAGCAATTGATGTAGGTCATGGAGCATTTGCTAGTGGTTTTGGCCAGTGCCACGAGGTGGCAACAGCATCCTGATTAAAAAAGAGCAGGGCTTCTTGAATGAGTTTTGCTGTCTAGAGAACAGAGCAGGAAAGCACTGGCTGAAATGTCAAGCGAGAGGCTTCCCATAGAGCCCTGCAATAGCATTTTATACTGAATCACACACAAAGGCTGCACTTGTGTTTCGTGCATGCTGGTAAGGCAAATCTGAAGGACTAAATGCTTCTGAAGCAGTGGACATCGCCTGAAATCCGTTGAACTGCACCAGGTAGCAGTACAAAATATCTATAATTTTTTCTCAATCCAAAGCCCAGATAGGTTTAAAAAAACTTAATTAGATCTAGAGGATAGCTACATTATAATGGCAATATAGCAGATGATGTAGTGGTAACAGCTTGGCTCCATGAATTTGAAACCACATTAAAATTTGAAGTATCAACTTCAAAGTATGGATACAATTGTGCTGCTCATGAGGCTCACCCCTTGTTCCCAGCTTCTGCCTGCAGTGACTTAGTTCAGACCTGCTCTGCCCTCTATGTTTTTCCCTTCCTTATACCGCCTTTCCAGAAATGGGATAGTGTAACCTTCCTTTCTTTCCCCTTGGAGGGGATGTGTTGAGTTACCTGTAACTCAACTTCACAGCTGCAAAATCAGTGTCAGCATTTCCTCTTATGGGACATGCAGGATTGTTTTGAATGCAGGGGTGGTGGATTATTGAGGGGCACTGTGTTGAATTAAAATGCCTATCATAAACCAGGAATGCCATGTATAAAGATTGCACATGCAACCTCAACTAGGTCTGAAAAACATTCCCAAGTATTAAGCTTTTCTTCGTCTTACCTCCATGAAAAGACAGTGTCTTGTTAATTTTGCAAGAATTCAGTTATTCAAAAGATGTTTTTCTTCTGAAAACTAGGAGCAATTCAAATGGTGGCAATTCAAATTTTAGGATGGTATACCTAAAATTAGGTAATAGTTATTTCTGTGTCCAAAGTAAAACTGCAGCTATCTGGGGCATCCCCCTTTAATATTGTTTTCCTATGCAGCTCATTTATAGTAACGGAGATGCCATCAGAAAAAATGAGGATATTCTAGTTTAATCAGTGTTGGGTAGAGGCAATTGCCTACCATGTTTTTAGATGGGTATGAAAACAAAAATTACTAAATCTACTCTACTTCCCGGCTGCCTTTGAGCATTTAATCCTAAATGTATGGCAAATGCATTTACATTCATTATGAAAAAAGATGAAGCAGGGACTGCCACCACTTAAAACATTCCCTTTACTCAAAACAATGCTATCTAAGCAAGTAAGATTTTCCCCAAAATCTTGATCTGTATTTTAAACTAATGCAGAGTTATCCAGTTCTTAATCTCTGTAAGTGAAATTGAAAAAGCAAATCTCCATCACCAAATACCAGACATGACACACTTGTCTTAACTGTGAAACTAAGAGAATAGTACTAAGGAACACATTAACTGAAAGCACTAAAATAACATCTATTAAGCACAAAGATCATATGTCCACTTGGCTATACAGTTGTTCAATTCAAACTGGATTTTTAAACACTCTTACTTGATCTCAGTGCAGTTGTCTGTGTGTAGAAAACAGTAGCAAGTCCAGTTGATGAATAGAAAAGCAGAGCTGAAATGTGGCATTATGAGGCCAGGCTACAAATATATTTGACTCAAAGCTAATGCAATGCCTTCCCAAAACAGATAATTTCAACATCTACATAACATAGCTTGTTTTTAACGTCAGGAAAAAGCCAGCAGGAACTTACCTGACAGTAAACAGTGAGCATATTTGGGCAACATAATATTAAGGTCATCATGTTTCCCCATTTCCTGAGAGTTTGCTTTCATAATCTTCTGTGGTTTTTACTCCACAGTTTATACTGCAAATGCAGACTGACCTTCAAGCTCGTGACCAATTCTTGACAGCTCTTCAATAGTCACCACACAAATAATCCAATTTTTCCTCAAAATTTCTCTGGAATTTAAACACAGCAGATTCCATATGCAGACACCTGGAAATCTAGAAGTATATCAGTCTATCAACCAACATGGATTGGGGATTAAGAAGTGAAAACCGCAAAAATCACAGGCATGACAAAATAAAAATAAGAGCAGTTTTGGCCCTAATGACTGCAAGAGAGAAACAAAAATTCCAATTTGTCATAGTGGGCTTCTGATATTTATTCCAATATTTATGAGAAAAAGGTGAAATACAAACATTTAATAGTAAATCAATGGGCAAATACTGGAAAAAAATAACTAGTACACTAAAATATGCAAGTATTTAGGACAAATAAAGAAATCTGTCTAAATATGAAAAGTCAAGAGAAAGAATGTCATTTTTAAAAAAATTACTGCTCAAAACTGGTATTTTGTGATGACTGATGACAAACACTGATGTATTGTCCTAGATTTTGAACTTGATACATTTTTTTATTTCTCTAGTTTTTAAGAAGCATGCAAGTACACTCATAATGAAATGTTGCATTTTAAAGTCATAAGGTGTAACAAATGTTAGCAGCCCCTGTATGACTCTGGGCAACACAGATTCTGCAGAGCCTTCACTGACCACGCACACATGGAGCACCTCAGGGTATGCACTGTCTATCTATTTCTTCCAGATCCTTTGAAATGTGGTATCTATGAACATTTATCCTTTGAAGAGTGTTGCACATGAATGCAAACTCTTTCTCTTAAATGTGGCCGTAAAATTCTTCGCAGAACTAGATGTACACAGGGCCAATGCACACAAGAACCATCAGAAACCACTCAGTCAAGCATGTTTGTGCAACAAAGATCTGAAAGAAAGTAACATATTTCATGACCACAGAGATTTATGCTCATCTTACCTGACCTCCAACTCAAATCTACTCATGCCTTCTTACCAATTGGTTTCTAAATGAAATCAAAACTGAACAGGGTTAGAAATGCTTGACATTGGCAGAAACTTGAAGTAAGAACAATTTTTATCACCTTAAAGCTATTTCTAACATAATTATATAAAGAAATAAACAAATCTCACAGATTATATTTACTCCAAATTAATGTATTAACAGTCTCCATTCACAGAAAGGTCTTGTTTCAGAAGTTCAGGATATGAATTTTTGGGGGAGCCAGGTACCACCTTTCCATGTGAAGGACATCTCTCTCTCCAGGCAGGAACTAGGACTCCATGCATGTCAGCTTCTACTGATCACCAGGAAGTCCTTGCCCAACCTACTGGTGGTTGTGAATCCCATGTAAACTGGTCAGCTCTTTTTGAGGGTGCTGACATCTGATCAAGGGCTGTGTGATGAAATCCCTTGGTAAGACAGCAGTGTTTTCCTCCCCAAATATTTTGAGGCAAAACTCTCATGTATAAAGCTACAGATTTTTCATTTCACCTCCTAGTGGTTTCATAGAGTAAAAACATTGTAACTACAAATGTCTGCTCTAAAATTGACTGCACAGGTAAGTTAATTATTCACAGGTGGTTTACACTAAAACTCAAACTAGATATAAATGTTATTTTGACTAAACAAGACAAATGAAACTGTATCTTTTGCATCTCAGCAGAACTACCAACACCAACAAATAAATACGATCTGTTTCTGCACGGAACCAGAGAGAAGCTGTTGATCAAAGCATCTGATACACCTCCAGGAAAGGAAAAAGGGTTAAGGTAAAGTCCAGGTAGTGACAAAACCCATTAACAGTTAATATCTGTGAAGGTATCCATAAGGGTCCTGTTTAACTGTTTTTATGATACCTGATACTCTCTTAAAATGAAATACGTTATTTCTATTTTTATGTATGTTTTAGTCATTACAAAGTTTTTGGGGACCAGTTTCATTACAGAAATTAAGTAATTTAGTTTTACGCCAAACACTTGAATATATTCAGTGCCCCATCACGAGCCTGTGCTATCTATCTGGTCTGCATAAACCCTGATTTACTATTAAATACGACAGCAGTATTAGACAACTGCCTACCTGGTTGGCTGTTCAGAAACAGTCCTAAGACATGCACATTTCATCTACAAAACAAAGTGCTTTCAAATGCCACTCTGCTGTATTCCTAAATGTTTATGTTATCAGTAACCAATATCTTGGTTGACAGAGATACTGTCTGCTCACATTTTGACTAAGTATGACTGGAACTGCAGGGGCAGACGTGCTCACATCTCCTCCCTCTAGGAGGACACAAGTAGTGGATTATGCTGCTGTATTCTTGGTTTCTTTACAACCTTTAAATATCAAAATCAGTTGACAGCACTTGAGGCAGAATGACAGAGGACAGTGAATACAGATATGGAATGCATCTGGAATTATCTGTAGTTATCAATAAATAGCCCTCACATCTCCTTCAGGTGAGTGGTCATTCATGCTCACACCCTTCTCCTACTCCAGAGGAAACAGGTTGCTCAGGGCTGCAGCCTTGAAAGACTCCTTAGCAAAAGACATCAATGCCTATCTAACGTGCCCCATGAAACACAATCACTGAACACAGGAAAATACTAAGGAACTCAACTGATGCCTGACAGGAAGACATGGGGTGGCATGTGTTGGCTACCCCTGTGTTTAAAACTGACAAGCACATTACATGGGGCTGAGAAACCCCCACATTAATGAGGCTGAAACATCAAGCTGAAAAGGGTAAGTATTGGGGAAGGGAAGCTGTCCCGGCATTCCCAGGACTTGTGAGTATTTTTGAAGATGAGGCAGAAATGCTCAGTAGGAACTCATACCTCAGACTGAGAAGGGGGGAAGGCACCCAGTTGTGGTGCTACGAATCCATGATACTGAAAAGCCATTACTTTTATTAAAAAAAAAAAAAAAAGTCAAAAAGAAAGGTAAGGCTTAGGAATACTCATCACAAGTTCTGTTATTTTTCCAACTTTTGTGCTGAGTCAATCACTAGCAGCCCAGATGTTTAACCAAACTGAGTTATCTTGTAAGACAACCTCCCAAAAGTCATTGACTTCCCTGTGAAGGATGAAGATCTCACAGTTCTGTTTATGTGATACATTATGATTGCTAATTGTCAACACTGAAGCATGACAGTTGTTCTTTCAGTTTTGAAAATGCTAGACATCCCTCCACATTGCATGGAACTGCTGTGCAGAGGTACACAGAAATGCTGTGCCTTAACTACCCAAATGTGCTGAGGAGCAGCTTCCACATAATCCAAATCTGGATGGGTCAATCCTTTACAAAACCTTGTCTTGCCTCGCAGCATCCAGAAAGAATTTAGAATTCTCAGAGCATCAATCCCAGCTGTTGTCAGGCACTTCTGATGCCTTGCATCATTTTATGTAGAACACGGTATGAGATACTATGTCAGCTGATGACATCACACACTCCACTATATCAAAAACATGAGAAGGGATGTTCATCATGATACAGCTGCAACGAAATGGAAATTGTACAATCTGTGTCCAAAAGCAGAGCAGAAGAAAAAAACCACATCCTTTTTGGCAGGAGTCCAAAGATGTGGTTAGATGCAGTTGGAGACAAAGACAGGAAGACAGTCTCTATAAGCAACAGCACTGCTTCCTTTCTGGAATATATGGATGAGTAGAACTGGTCATAACATTAAATAAGAGACACAGCATTTGCTAAATTCTGGATGAGCTTCCTTCAGAGACAGTACAGAAAATGAAGGGGAAATCCTCAAGGGCACTGCTCTACCCTTGCTGCTGTGACCCCAGCATCTCTTGTAGGGAAAATTCAAAACAAGGTGATCGTCTAAAAGAGTATAGGAGTCGGCTTAAATATTGTAATACTAGACAAAAGTTATTTGAAATACTAGCACTTAATAACTTGTTTTAATTTACAGTTGTTAAGGGACATAAAAATAGGAGTTATCTGCTTATATTGTACAAGTAAACATGAAATTAGAAAAAAAAAAGTTATAGTAATTTACAAGGCTATCAAAATATCTATTTTTGTTCATTTATGTCAATGGAAAAAAGAAATCCCTAAACAATCTCCTCTTCAAGAATCTCTTGAAGAAGAAAAAATCCTGAACAGTAAAATCTCACATCTATGTCTTCAGCACTCTGGTTCAGCAGATAATTAAATACAACTGTAATAGGGAAGAAAACCACAGCATCTGGGCTTCTGTGAATTGTTCTGTTTTGCTGAAGTATCTCTGTCACAACTAATGCTATTTTAAATCACCTTCGTATTGTGGATTTTAGAGAAGCAAAGAACTTCAGCAAAAACTCAGTATTCAGTCTAATCAGTGTAAGAAATACTATCATTTTAGCTTTCTCATCTATTTTGAAAAGGAGACTGAAGATCAGGGTTTAGCACTACCAGCTTTCCTCCCTTAGTTAATATTTCAAGTATGTTGAACCATCTCAGTCCTTCCTTCACATGTACTGACTGACTTTCTACTTGTACTGAAAAGCTATACAAAAACAATTAAACAACTGCTATGGAAGACTATTTTTTAAAATTCTGTATGTTTGCTAGTAGAAACACAAAAATACTTTGACATGCACACGTATGTCAGCTACACACGTACTTAGTGAGATGTTGATGGAGCAAAAGATTTTCCAATACACAACAGCCAATGCACACACATGTGGCTTGCAGATGCTACATTGGTCCTTCTCATATACATCCTGCAATGCAAACCTGCCCTGCTGACCCTGAGAGACACATATTCATAAGAGTTAACTACAAAATTATTCATTAGACACAACTATATAAACGGCTAAGATTAATGGAAAGATCCCTCAGTGTCTTGCATCTTTTGTTTTCCATACATCCATTGTACTTAGGCACTGCTGGGTCAAATTCCCCTGCACTGCAGGGTAAACCTCTCACTTCACTGTGACAAGAGGCACAATAAATGCCACACACTACAGTGGCCCAACACACACGTTACGGATCATAAGCCTTCAAGAAAGGCAATTTATTCAGGTATACAACTTAATGCTTGAGAAACAAAGCTAAGCTCTATCAAGTACTGAATGCTCAAAAAACCCCCTTACTTCGAAAACTGACATAGAGAGGATCAAACACCTTTCCATAAAATATCTCAGAATACAAACACACCACAAAATTCTCATAAAATTCTCATACAGTGATGATGATGATGACGACGATATGGATTTAAGTCTGAATAATTTATATCTGTAATTTAGGAAAACTTCAAAATAGCAAACAATAAGGGGAATGGAAGAAGTGAATAAGTGATCTGACCAACTACTACTGCCTCTTGGTTTACAGCAGCACTCCAGGTAATGGAATGCTTTTTAAAGAGAGGGTAAAGAAATGGAAACATTATTCAGAAATGGCTATCTCAAAAGGAGGTGACATGAAAACAACTTATTATCTTTTCCAATTCAGACATCATATAAAAAAAAAAGTATATTTATAGTGAACAACAGGTGACTATTAATTCCTAACTGGAGAAGGGAGTAGCTAAAGGAAAAATTATAGCATGGAGTATTGGAAGGGGAAATATCGGACTAAAAGAAGCCTTTTTCTACAATTTGGGTAAGGTGGAGCCTTTCAATGTATCTAAACAAAACTTTAGAAATAAAACTTGGCTCAAAAGAATGTGAGCATTTGTGAGGTGTCTCCCACAAAGCTGAGAGGTGTCCTGAATAAAGACAAAACACACGGGAAAAAAGGAACAAATCAGGGCAGGGTTTCAGTGAAATGGGCTACATACCAGTGTACCTAAGCACAAAGTCAGACTGAGAGATGTTCATAAACACAAACTTTTAAGCATTGCCTCCAAATGAAGTGGTTGCACAATTCCCAACCCTCAGACTTCTTATACCCACTCTGTCCCTTCCTTTCACCCAGTGTGAGAGGTCCCTATTGTAGAAAAAGCATCTGTTTAGCTTCACAACACATCAGATTGAAGAATTAATTCACAAAAAAAAAAAAAAAAAAAAAGGCTGCTGGGGGGAAAGTAAAAAAGGCTAACTGATCTCATGATTGAGTTCCTCATTCTGATGAACATGAAGGTTTCTGCTGACACAAGGAAGAAAACAATACAAGCATGGGAACAGGACAACATGACATTTTTGGCAGCAGAAGGGGTGTGAAATCAGTGCCAACTCACTTGAATCCTTCAGCAAAGAGGATATCAACCACTGGAAACAAAAGGAAAAAGACCTATGCCACAAGATCATGACAAATCAACCAATCTGTCACTGCTCCAAAAAAGATAAGACAACAGTAGTGAGACACACAAGACACTCATCTGCATACAAAGGATGATATAGACACTTGGTATGTGGCTAAACAATAAAGCACAGTTTCAACTCTTCTATAGAAATTCACTAAAGTCATAAAATGTGTGAGCTTAAGCATGCCTTGCTAAATTTTATCCTGTACCTAAAGTCATGCATCATAATCCTATAACCATTTAGAGACCACACAGGTAAAAAAATTGTTCTGGTCATCTCCTTCCTCTTCTGAGATTGAAAATTTATTATCTCACTGTATTTCCTTCAGTTATGCATCCCTTTACTGCAGCTACCTTTCCACTGGTATGTATCTGTCATGCATAATCCTGTGCTGCCTGGTTACACAGAGGGTCCTGCATTTGAAACAACACTCACAAAACACACTTTTAAAAAATTACTTCTGTTGTGTGCCCTGTTTCTCAGCCCAATTTCCCATTACCTTCAGTCAGGCATTACACACACTTGGTAACAGGGGACATTACTAGCCCTCAAACCCTTTTCCTAAGTGCACCACATTTGTTTCTCTCTACCCACCCTTCACCCAACCTTAAAGATTTTGACCATCTCAAGACCCAAATTCAGGTTACCAGGATAATGTCCCCAGCATGGATGTCCATTGCATCAGACTTGCCCATCAGCATTGGTGGCTGATCCCATTTATTTAATCAACCACCTCTTTCATTGCATGACACACAATTCTCATGGTGGAGAAGATAACTCCAAAACCACTCCCAAAATGCTCCCAGCACAATATTCACCCCACATCTTCCTTTGAGACCCACATACTCACAATCTCAACACCTACTGGTGCTTGAAACGCTGCATGTCTATTACAAACAAATGTCACTGAGCTTCTCTCCTTCTGGGTATTTATCTTATTAAACTGGGCTTTCTTCCTCCTCAGACCAACTCTAGATGAGCAGCTACCTCAGCAATGTGTGCTGAGAACAGTGCTTAACCTTCACCTGAAACAAGGATAACTTCAAGTCACCAGAGATTTTTCACCCTGGCTCTCACAAGCTCAAATGGCTGAATCCTGACTATTTTGCTAAGGAATTGTACAGTTTCTCACATGCAGAAAGGGAAGGAACCAAACACAAAGCATGTCCTTCTGCTTCAGTTTCCACTTCAGAGCTTTAACGGTGTACCAGGACCTTTCCAGGTCCTCCCAGGACCGTACAGCCCCACATGATCTTGAGCTCCAAATTCATCTGCTACACCATCACAAACACTGCTCAGAGCAGCTGCCACAGCTAAGCATGAAGAAAAACATGTCTCGCCACATGTTTGCTAATAATGTGCATAAGAATCTGCTAGTAATGCAGCCACGTGAGCCTACTTGTTGACGACTAGTCTTAGAACCTTAAAATCATTCAGGTTTTAAAAGATCAATGAGCCCAACCTCCTTCCAAGCTGTACCAGAAATGCTGCTACAATACAATAGTTAATGCCAGAGCGTGTGTATGCCTGTGGCAGCATGAAAATGCTTGGCAGAGGAGTCCACCTGTCTCTCTCTAGCAGGAACAGAAGAGAAATACCATAAGCAGTGATTCCAGCACAGACTCCACCTAGAGATGTTATTTATGACAGATGTGTATGTATGTATGCAAAGAAAATCATGTACTTGCCTGCACTGCTCAGGAGAGCAGGATTCAAACCAGAGGAATTGCAAAAGAGGAATGTAGTAGTCAAGGGCAGGGAGTGCACAGCAGGCAGAAGAGTTTGATATATTTCCTCTTTCAACCAGCATGCTCATCGGACAAGACCTCAGCCTATGAAAATACCCAGGGTCTGAATAGCAGGTCATGGAAAGAATTATTTTAACTCACAAGATGATATGAAAACATGTGAGAATAGACCAGCCACAAGACAAGTAAAACTCTACTGGAAGCCTCCAACACGGGAGCAAATCTCCCAGCTACCTCTGTAAAAAGTGAAAGTGCCTGTGCAGAGCTAAAATTAGATTTGACTACAACATGAGATGCCAGTGCTTGCTATATGGACCCCTGTGATTCAGAAGGCAGGCTTTTTCCAGCTATTATTCCTAAAGCACAGCCACCGCCTTTGGCCTAATAAAATTGGTATGAGTGTACACAGGACCAGGACAAAAGCTATAAAGCTCTTTCTTACAAACCTTATCTTATCAAAAAGAATTAGGGGATGTCTTAACTATTAAAGGTAAAAAATTCCATCAAGTGATTTCATGCTAGCAGCATAAACATTAGCAAAAAATATTTAGTGATTGTCCCTAGGTTGTAAGAGATGAAACACTAGAAAATATTTTCTATGAGTCAAAGTGAAGAGCATTTAATATTAGTTGAAGAACAGCAGTGAAATTTAGGTCCAGAACTGGACCTAATTAAAATTAAATTAAATTTAATTTAATTTAATTAAAACTGTACAGTCAGCAAAACCAGGAAAATTGCCCATAATGAGTTTGATTCTGATTAATTTGATATTATTAATATAATTTTTAAGTTAAAGTTCTCTAAATCCATTTTCCTACTCAAAATATAGAATCATTTAGTAAAGTCATACACACTTGTCAACTTGTCAAAAATTGTTAAAAATGTTAAAAATTATTTTAACTGGCTTAAAATATTATATATTTCATTTCTTTCAGGAAAGAAGCTTGAGAAGTGAGGGGGTTTCCTACAGGACCTATTTGAAAAACAATGAAAAGAGAAGAATCTGAATGAAAGCAGCTGATGGCTGCAGTATGAGAGCTGTTTCAGTCTGTGACTGAAAAGGCTTCTGCTGGTTTTAACATGCACTATCAAAAGCAGTCTCTCAACAGTTCTGATTCCTGGCTTCAAGCTCTCCAATAAGGAAAGAAGTATCAGTCACTGAGGGACTGGCCTCCTTGCACTGTCTTTACAACAGATACATTCATTATTTTGCAAGTGGGGTAACACAGCTTCACATCCTGGAACATGGTGTAAGTCATCATCTTTACCGGCAAGTAACACCAGCAAAATTCAATGCTTTTGAAACAAACAAACAAAAAGATGTTATCCAAAGGACACTCTGTAAAATTTCCTTATTATATGGCTATTGACATGGTACACTTCCTTACAGCTATCTGGTACTAGATACTTGTTGTAGTTAACACAAGGAGGTGCTTTAATGCTATTCTGAGACAGTGCTAGACTTTCATTCTAAGCTACACAAATAAGTTGTCAGCAGAGCAAATTTCCATAATTTTACCTCTGAAAAACAGGTTCCCAATCTACATATGCTACCCAAGCAAGCATGTAAGGGCTGAAAGTGCTTGCTTCCCATGGCTGACAAACAAAACAGGGGAGGGCTGACAAACAAAGACAGAAGAGGTGCAATTTCTTTACACATTAAAAGAAATTTTAAGGGAAAAAAAACCCACAAAACACCAAAATAAATAATACTCATAAAAATGCAGAAACAATCCAAGAATATATTTTCTGAATGTAAACAGAGAAAAGCCCAGTTCCTCTAAAGATGCAGCACCCTGCACTAAACTATTTTTTAAAAATTATCTCTACAGATGACACATTTCTATGTAAATAATTTAGAAATCTGATGTAAATTTCATTTTTTCCCAATAATTCCTAAACAATTTCATGATAGTTTCCAGAATTATCTGGAAGTTTAATAGCAAAATGTTAGATTAATTAAGCTTCATGCAAATGCTATCTTGTTTCGCATTAGCTGAGAACATCTCTTTTTGGAAATGAGCCTTTCAGTTGCAGGTCATTCTAAGCAGCGAAAAATCACAAATATGATAAAACATTCTTTGCAGCTTCTTACTGGGATGCACTGGGATGGAGTCAAAGCCATTGAGACTGTCACCTGGCACAGATACACAACTACATTCACTGTTCTCACTCTACTAGTCTTTCCTAGAGGATTAAGGCCACGCAATGTTTTTCATAACATTAGGCAAACTATCCCTGAAAAGAATACAGACTAAAAGCAGAATAATTGGTGACTTTCATTATAGGGCCTTCCCTTCTTCCTTTCTTTCTTTCTAGAACCAGCTATTGCCTATCTGTAATGCTCCGTCTGCACAGATTATTGACAGAGATGTGAGCTGTAAATATGGTCAAGTACATACAACAGAACCTAAACCAAAAATAGGGGAAATTTGATATAGGCTGGGAGTGTGTCCTTGCAGCCCAGAAAGGCATCAAAAAGCATCAAAAGTAATGTGGCTAGAAGGTCCAGGGAGGTGACCCTGCCCTTCTACTCCCACCCAGAGTGCTGCATCTAGCTCGGGGACCCCCAATATAAGAAGGATGTGAACCTGCTGAAGAGAGTTCAGAGGAGGACACAAAGATGATCCAAGGACTGGAGCACCTCTCGTATGAAGACAGGATGAGAGGTGGGGGTGCTCTGCCCAGAGAAGAAAAGGCTCTGGAGAAAACTTTTCTGAGGTTTCAATACTCAAAGGGGGATTAAAAGAAGAGGAGCAAAGATTTTTTTACTGGAGTCCATAGTGACCAGACAAGGGGTTTTCAACTGAAAGAGGGAAGTTTTATACTAGGCATACAGAAGCAATATTTTACCACGAGGGTGAGGCTCTGGAACACACTGCCCAGAGAAGTCATGGATGCTTCATTCCTGTAAGTGTTTAAAGCCAGGCTGGAGGGGCTTTGAGCAACACTGCCTAGTGAACACATGTCCATTACTGTGGGGGCCAGGGCTAGGCCTAATCTACCTTTGAAGGTCCTTTCTAATCCAGGCCATTCTATGATTCTGAAAAAATGGGAGCATATAGTAAAGGAAATAAGGAGAATACCAGCATGCTGAAATTACACCAGGCATTTTCCAAGTAAATACAGGCATAAAGTTTGCTTAAAAATATTTAAACATCTATGAATGAAAATGTAGGTCTGAATATTTTGAGCTACTTTCTTCAGTCCAAGAATAATACATGGAAAAATTAGGTTTTGAGAAGAAATTTAGCCTGTGGTCCTAAGCACAAAAAAGCTTTCATCATAGCAGTTTCTGTATTTTATTCATACAGAGGAGAACACTGTTCAGACCTACTACTCTTACTTGATGTACATGTTACTACATGCAGCTGTTACAGAGAAATTTAGAGAAACCTGTCTGGATTTGTCACTCTGGAGAAAAAAAAAAATCAGAACTATGAATCGTAGCCAGAAAAAAAAAACTTTTAAAGCACATGGCACTTAATCAATCAAATCAATAAATAAGCATTACAAGTAGATGTCTGAGAACATTTAGTTTGGTATGAATTACCTCCTAAACTGTGCAAAAAACCTGATGTTATGTAACAAAACTATCTTGTATAGTACTAATATTACCAGTTACTGAAAGTTCCTCACCTGAATAATGGAAAAACACGAAAGAAATTACATTCTTCTCTTTAGACAGTTTGGAAGGAAGTTTTTTCCCAATAAAGAAATATGAACTCTTCTAATCATGTAAAATAAAAGGAATTTAAAATGTCACAGAGAGAAGTCTCCTCCAACAGATTATTTTAAGCTTGGTGTCAAAACAAGATAACATACAATATCTGAAGCATATTTACTCTGGATCACCCAACCAGCTTTATAGTCATCAGCACTAATTGACTTACACACCTCCACTGTCAATAAGAGATCTCATGTACTCAAAGAGGAACCTATTTTCCTTTAGTGATAATTATTTTTTACTGGGACATATTGGACTGCCTTTACCTGACACTACTCAAGTATCTCCAGGGGGTTTTCAGGAGGAGAAGAGCATGGGAAAGAAGAATTAAGTACAAGCTCCGCATAAAAGGAGCACATAAAAAAGAGGAACTGCGAAATTTGCTAGTCAGACTAAACATTCATCTGTTCATGTATAGTGCCAGAGGTACTACAAGAAGAATGGATGTAAAACTAATCTGTTTATTTCCTTTCGAACACTCAAAGAAGAGGGGTACTAAGGGAGCAGGCAAGTTATTGACTGAATTCTTTCCACAGTTTTCAATTTTATCTTCTAATTTCACTAGCTTATGTTAGAGTAACTTCATTAGTTTATCATCCCACCTTCTCCCAGCAGTGAGATTAGACTGTAAAAATCTTGTTGCTCTAACATTTTTTTAAACTACATGTACTTGTGAATCTCCTCAGGATTCCCATTTTAAGTAACAGAACCACTTTGTCAATGTCTGTTTCTAGATGAAAACTAAATTATGCATAAATAATACAACTTGAAATAATTTAAAGGGAGGGGAAAAAAGATGTTATGCTTTGAAGCACTTGACTGCCTTTTATTCCCTTGAAGTAATGTCGCATTGAAAGTTTCAAGATTCAGATCCAAAATAGGAGTTAATTTTGCTGTAAGTTGCCACACACTGAGTATTACAGAACAACTGCTGCACAATTACTGCATTTGCACAGACAGCTATTTCCCATTTCAAACCTTACTCTATGCAGCCAAAATTTTCAGACACAGGAGCACAACCTTTGGGATACTGTCACCTAAGGGCTGTGCCCTGCTGCAGGCTTCCAGACTTCCACAACTTGCTCTGAGGCCACTGATGGAGAATAGAGCAGATAATGTTATAATGTGCTTTTCAACTGAGAAGTCTAGCAGGATGTAACAGTTATTTGCGCGTTTTATTTTGGAGAAAGACTGTTTCTATAGTACTTTCTTTCAGTAAAGAGGGTTGAGAGAGGGATGGGGGTTGTCCAGAGAACAGGATTTCCCAGCTCTGACTATTGAAGGGCCTCTGCTAGCCGGACACACAGCTTTCCTTCCACAAGCAGTACTCACTTCAGAGCCTGAACACCATAATTACAATATGGTCTTGTTTAAGGTATAGACAAGCTTAAGGCATGATATTTTCAGGGTTACACTGCAGCAACACTAAGCACCTTTACAAATTGCCTCCAAATTAGTCAGGTCTAGTAGTGTGACCCTTGAGGGAACTTCAGATGAATTTACTGAGCAGAAGAAATTAGGTGATGCTCACAGCTCTTCACACTGCCAGTGTGACAGCAACTTGACCAACTGTTTATTTGCCTCCACAGCCAGCACAGCCCCATGAGATCCGTACCTGGTCACCCACCCACCACAGGGGACACAAACACTCCCATTGGGCTCCACACCACTGCCGGAGGCAGATGGTTTCTCAGGCAGGGAGAAAGTCCCACTCTGGGACACATTTCGCAAGGCACCCCATATGATGTGCCTGCCTCTCTGAGACCATCCCAAATGAGGCAGGATACCTAGCTTCAGGCATTTAGCTCCACTTGCCCCTGTGGCCTGCAGCACCCGGCCAGAGGTCAACCCAGCTGTGCCCCAGCTGTGAGCTTCTTGTAATGGCACAGATGGGTCTGACAGCTTTTCTCAAGGCAAGTGCACTCTCCAAAGTGCTCTAGAGCCAGCAAGCTTTCCATTAATTTCATTTTTACTGCGGTGTTCTCAGCTCATACCCACAGAAAAAAAAAAAAAAAAAAAGCCAGAAAAGTTTTAGTCCACTGATTCTACCACTGTCACAGAGCAAGCCCTTAGCTGACTGTGCACAGAAAAAAAGCTGCATGATCACATAGTTTTATCACATAGACTCCCATGCTGGATATCTAACTACTTCTCTTCTATGAAGAGCCTTTGACAAAGACCTCTCTTCTGCTTGGCACTGTTAAATGTTTTATTACCTTCAGCTTATTTTATGTGTTACTCGGTTGCTCATATTAAGAAAAAAACAAAGCTTTAAACACTTTTTTTTTTTCTCTTCAGTCTTTTGTTTTTCATCTCAAGGAGTTCATTTAAGCTTCTCAAGATTCTTCTAATCCTTATTCCAGTATTTGATTTGATCCAAGTTCTGAATTTAATCCTCCCAGCTAATAATTTATTCCTTTGCCTATCTGTTAGTGGACATTCTTCTCCATTAATGTATTTATTGTCATCAAGACTCAGAACACCAACTTTCAGATTTGTGCTATAGCTATTCATTTTTTAAGCAGCATTGTTTTAAGACAAAGTTGAACTAGGTCACAACTGCCTTTTTAGCTGTGGAGTTCTATACTACCTTTCTCACATACAGTTATGTAACTTAGAGATTATTAAATGCTGCATGCTTCATTCAAGACTGGATAGTAGAGAGGTCTGCTTTCCTATAATTTTAAACCTAAATTTTAAAGTCCATTGTAACCCCACACTCTCCTTCCCCAACCTCAGTCACATACATATAAATTCTTGTGCTTGAGCAGAAAGCAGGGTTGGTTTTGTGACACGGCTTCCTGTGTACAGAACAGCATCATATACTCTGGTTTTAGGCACTTAGAGGTTTTATAGGTCTCAAATGCTGAATCCCCGTCAGGTGGACCAAACACTCAAAGTTTTTTTCAATAGACCCTCTTCTGTGATCACTGAAATTAAATACCTGGCTTGATATACAGAACATGGCACTCCATGTAAAGCAGGATCTTTACACCAATACAGTTTGGGTGCTGGTTTTTTTTTTTTTTTTTTTTAAAGGCCTTAAATTTTAAATCAAGTAATTAGAAAAACGAGTATGCTGAAATGCTAAGAAACTTCTAAAAAACTATGGGTAACAATAAATAACTTGAACAAAGCCAATTGGAAAACACTGGCAAACAACCAATGTTTAGGGATCCCGGATGAGCTGGACAGCAGTGTCCATGTGCTGAGGTCAACAGCAAGGACCATGTCCTGTGCTTTTCATCTTTTGGTATTGCCTAGAACATGCTTTCAGCAGATGGATCTTTTTGTAGTAATTCAGGCTCTCTATACTATCCAATATAAGATCTGAAGCAGAAGAAATGTATAAACTGCTAATCACCTCAGATTACATTTGAACACCTCACAGGAATAAATAAAAATGCATACAGTATTTTATCACCTATCACTGACCTCACATTCACTATTCCCCCTTATCTATTCCCCACTTAGCCTCCTGGTATTAATGTCAACAAAACTGACATTTCAAGTGACTTTAAACCATCCACCTGCATATTCAAAACCACTTGTACAGCAAATACTGCTGGCAAACCTGCACAAAAGCATTTGGTCACAATCAGCATACTTTCTGCATCACTGACCAGTGTGGTGTTTTGCCGACCAATACAACACAAATTCATTGTTTGGATTACACAGATTTTTCTACTGAATTTTTCTAATTCAGATGTTAATCGCATTTCTACTATTATTCAGCTCTACCTGTAAGTTCTAATACATTTTCGAAAGCTCCAACAAACAAAACAAGATTTGAATATTTCTTTTTCCTTAACAAGAGAGTGATCTAATGCACTGAAGTACTACAACTTAATGGAGAACAAATTAGGTAAATATGCCTGGAAATAATCAATTGAATTCAGAAAAGTAGCAGATAAGACCTTGATATGAAATGCATAGCAATACAAGGGTATAATACAAACAATTTCTAGAATGAGATCTTCAAACAAGAAGAAATTCCACCCCTCAATATGTTGTCAAGTACAGGACCAAAAAAAAAAAAAAACCGGTCTGGCAGCTACACAAAACTATTAAGATTCCTACAGCAGTGCTTACAGTAACAGATCTGTATTGTCTCATTATTTCATCAGAGAGGAGGCTAAAGTATCCTGTAATTTATACACAGTAACAACAAATATAGTATACAGTATACAAGAAAATAAAACTGTAGTCAAGCAGAGAAAGACTCCCCTTCAGTGAGTTTAAATTATTCTGAAACCACTGGAAATCACAGAAGATGGAATCATACAATTTTAAGGGGTGAAATGGACTTTAAGGATCAGGATAAGATTTCCTAGCCATAATAAGACATCTAAACATAAAAGTTACCAACTACCTTCTTCTAACTTGACCTGCAAACTTTTGGACAGATAAACAAACTTCAAGGCTACCACAACATGCTCAGATTTTGTCTTTCTTGTTCCCTCCAAAAGATCCCTGAATCTTTTGCAAATAACTTCTACTTTTTAACCTCATAAAAAACATAATTAATTTTCACATGCCACTAAACCCCACTTAGCTGCCTACAAAATCATTCCGGTCATGCCAAAAAGATAACAGAGCTGAAAGTTATAAATAAGATCAACTCTAGACTACTTGAGACACAGATTTTATGTCTGGAATCCCAAACACTACAAGCTACAGCAGCAAAATGTTTTTCTCCATATCAAAGACATAAAGGTAAACAATGTTTCCTCAGAAGAAGATTTTTTTTAATAAAACAGTCCTGCAGTTAGTCATAAAGACAGTATATCAGGATTAAACAAAATCTTAATATCAACAGTTACTGACAATAAAACATCAAGATGAGCTAGAATTAAAAAAAAAATTGCTAAGCAGTTGTTCATTTTTGTTTCACCTTACAAAGCATAAAGTAAAAAATTCATTTGAAGTGCAGCTGATAAAATGCAGATTTTGTGTTCTGAATGGAGGAAGAAGGATGTGGAATGAGCTGAAGGTGGGCAAAGGTTCTTCCACAGAGCCTGAAAATTACTTTAATGCACTAAGGAAAGTGGGCTAAGCATATATACAAAACAAATAAACTTCTGCTGAGAAGTGGAAGGATATCATAAACAAACATATATCTAATTATGAATACTCCAAACCAACTCAATAATCAGGGCTTAATTACAGGCCATTTAACTAGCTTACCTTATCTAGCTTTTTTATGCATGCACATACTTACCACTCAGAAAGAACCATCTGCAGCAGATGAGTCAGAAAGGCACAGGTACCTTCTAATACCAAACTAATATTTCTCTACATTCTGAAACCACAGTATGTAAACACTCAAACCCTATCTACCAAATGTTTTGCAAAAGATGGGAGGTATGGTTTTGCTACTGATTTCATACTATGATATACAAGTGATAGCTCTAAAACTCATTTCATATAAAATGGTGATGCTTCATTAATAACAATTAACATAGCAGCAAATTCCTCTCTCTTCCCTAAGGCAAAGGAGCACCAAAATGCCCTTCATAACTGTTAAAATAGCACTACATATTGGTTTTGCATGGCCAGGTTTTGGTATTGAGGGCTACAGGGGTGGCTCCTGTGAGAAGCTGCCAGGAGCTTCCCGCATGTCTGGCAGAGCCAATGCCCACCGGCTCCCGGATGGAAGTGCCGCTGGCCAATCAAGAAAGATGGCAACGCCCCTGCGGTAACATCTTTAAGAAGGAGAAAAGGGTTATTGGGCTGATGAAAATATGCTCAGAGAGGAGTGAGAACATGTGAGAGAAACATCTCTGACGATCCCAAGGTCAGTGAAGGAGGGGCAGGAGGTGCTCCAGGTGCTGGAGCTGAGATTGCCCTGCAGCCCGTGGTGCAGTCCATGGAGACGCAGCTGTACCCCTGCAGCCATGGAGGTTCACAGGGATGCAGAGATCCACCTGCAGGTGATGGAGAACCCCCCACTGGAGCAGGCTGGTGTGTGCAAGAAGGCTGTGAACCCATGGGAGGCCTGTGCTGGAACAGGCTCCTGGCAGGGACCTGCAGACCTGTGGAGAGGGGAGCCCATGCTGGAGCAGGTTTCCTGGTAGGACTTGTGCCCATCTGTGGGACCCAAACTGGAACAGGACTGACCCCATGGAAGGGCGACCCACACTGCAGCATTTTATGTACAACTGTTGCCTGTGGAATGGACTCAAGCTGGAAAAGTTCCTGGAGAACTGTCTCCTGTGGGAGGGACCCCACTCTGGAACAGAAGTCGTCTCCCTGAGCAGTGCAGAAACGCTGATGAATTTGCCATAAACTCCATCCCCCATCTCCCTGCACTGCTGGGAAGAAGGTAGAGGTGGGAAGGAGGGGCAGATGGGGGGAAGTTCTTAACACTTATTTTACTTCTCATTATCCTGTAATCCTGTTTGGCGGATAATCTCTCCTGGTCCTTATCTCAACCCTTGAATGTTTTGTTCTATTTTCTCTCCCCTTTTCAGTTACCAGGGTGAGTGATAGAGCAGCTTTGATGGGTGCCTGGCAGCCAGTCAAGGTCAGCCCACGACACACTGGAATGCTTTCAGTAACTCAAGAGGCAGTTATTTACTTCGGACATTGCAATAAAAAAGCTGAATCACATTTTAGATAATTTCACTATTTATAGCTGCTGGAGATAAGCTTTCCGCTATACAGTGTGCAATTTATGGATAAAAAGGATTTGTTGCAAACATCACTTTTTGAAACTGGACTTAGCAGAAGATTCATGGGCCCAGAAGTATCCTTTACTTTTACACTTCCCATATAAAGCTTAACATTTTCAGTGCCCATGTCCATAAGAAACCAGTAGAGATTATTTTATCCCCATCCCATCAACAATATTCCAGTGATAGTATTGACCCAGCTATGTCTCAGATTTCTGCAAAACTGGCAAAAGCAGGAAATTACACTTTTGTTTTTTTCAGAACTGAGTGAGAGCAGCAATATATTCAGGCTGGAAGTGCTAGTTAGCACATACACCCAACAGACTTCTGACAGAGAATGCTCCTCATTGCCTGAAGCCAAATTTTTAATTCCCTTTCTTTCAGAATTGTACAATTCACTTCCAGAACTTCAGCTGCACTTGCAGGTAAAGTAACTTCTTCAGGTAAGTATAATATTCTGCAGTAATGCCAACATATTTTAGATAGCCCACTACTATGCATCAAATCAGAAGCAGGCAGCACTGGAGTATGGGAATTGGGTTGAAAACAACTTACTTCAGCTAGAAGTTAAATTCCTCTTCATGGAATCACAGTGGTTACACACCCCATATTGCACAATCAGTAATTCAAATGTGGTAACATTTTATTTGATAAATTTCAATTTAGCATGTATTTGGATAAAATTATTGTCCCCTTCCTAAACACTTTTTTACCTAACACGTACCTTTTTTTGCCTCACTGGATCACTTATTACTTAAAATGCCTTTCAAGACAACCAAATTACAACACTATCTGTGTGTCATATATATATGCTGGAGAGGACAATCAGTCACAGGTAACTAATAGATTTTATTTCCACCACCAGAGAGGTGTTCCAATGTCAAAGTTCAAGAGACAAATACCTTAACAGATAATGACATGCAGGTATATGCTTCCTCTGTTTGCAGCTTGTTTTTCTGCTTCTCATTACCTTAAAGTTTAATAAAGTCTTTCCTTTTACAAGTAGAGGAATAACATGGACTACAGTTATATGTTTTTCTTCAGTTCAGTTATTTACAGTTCACCCTGAATATACTGAGCGCCAGTAACTTCTGCAGACGAAACACCAAACAAGGAAAAAATATATTGTCTGTAAAAATACTTAGTCAGCTGGAAATTTAGTTTCTAAGTACCAAAGACACTAAAAGAAGCAAGCATGTAAAATCTTCAACTATAGAAGCCAGTTCTGTTTAAAACAGTTTGCTTTGCTCTGTCATTCCCTGAATTTCTCTGAAGACTTCCCTAGCATGGGCACACTATTCAGACATGCTCCAGTAAGGCTCCAGTACTACAGCAAAAATGAATCCATTAACTGAGAAAGGCTTAAACACACTACACAATAAAATTTTTGCAACTGATCAGGTAATAAATATCAAACTGCTACGGTAAATGGAAGTTCCACCAGGTTATTCTGGGGTCTCCAGACACAGGTACAGAACAGACCAATTACTCAACTGCAAGCACAGAGAGCCCAGCCCACTGCTCATGCACACACACCTCCTTCAGATGATTTAACAACCATCACTCAGGGTCAGACATGTATCCAAATAACCACCATTAGCCACAGCTGCACCCAGCCTGATTTCCATAGGCCAACACTACTGCACTCCCACATTCTTCACTGCATTCATATTCCATAAACTGGGAGAAAATGCTGGGTTTTAATGTGTTCAGTTTTGTTGATCCCACCATCCTCAGCATACAACTCATCAATGCCAGCTAAGGGTATTATCATCAAAAAGTCATGTAACACCTTTTAAGTCCCTGTAAGGATTGCTCAAGGACTGAGACATTTACTACCCATTATCTGTATTTTCAAATAAAAACATATTGAAATTAAGGAGCAGTTTTAACTTCTGTAATTTAAAAGCTATGCATTTTGTTTAATACACTATCTCACACACCTGCCTTACTACAGAGATTCCAGGAACCACCACACTGAAATGAAGAGAGAAGTGATGTTTTGGCTGGAAATGACAGTGTCAACGATCAGTTCAGGCAACAGCACCTGAAACACAGGATTAACAGCTTCTAACACGAATCCTGTATTCCACACTCTCCCCCTTCTTTGAGACTTGTCAGAGATGCTAGGAAACAGCCAAGTGCTGCCACTGCTCTGAAAATTACACACCTCAGTCTCAGAGCACAGAGCTCGCTTCTCAGTGGGGGTGAGGTCAATCTCTAGGTTAAAAAAGGAAATTCTGGTTTGAGCAAAACATTACTTGAGAAAGAGAATGTAAAACTGCTGTGTGAAACCTCTTGTTCACATGCTTAACTGAAAAATGCCCTCAACTTTCACTTGAACACACATAACATTTACTCTGGGTCTTATGATCTGACAACATTGGAGGCATAAGAGGAAAAAAAAAAAAGCCATGTCATTTCAAGCCATACTCACTTTCAGTGATTGCAAAGCCAGTATAAAATAAAGAGGCCTAGAATTTGCACTACATTACAGTTGAAGAATGTTGTAAACATTTTTATCACAAATAGAATTGACAACATGGCTGCTCATGGCTGTGAGTAGATGGACACAAAAAAATCCCCCAGACCAGCCCAAAAAAATTCCCCAAGTTACTTTGACATTAAATCATTGCTCCTGGAGCACCACAGTTTCTGTATTGATACTCCAAACAAAAACAAGAGCACTAGAATCTGTCAAGATGAGATACACATTACTGAAAATTGTCTTGACACTTTTTCAAGGTCTATTGTGTACAAAGAATACTTTCCCTACAAGAAAATTCTTCCTATATAGCTAATTTTCAGTAAAATTTTGTTTTGTTCATCAGTTCAATCTGATTCACAAAATGTGACAAATACAGTGTAAGAAATTTGTCGGCGGGAGAAGATGAAAGTAGTTTAAATGATCAGTCCAATACAGGGAAAATATAAAAAATTACAAGAAACCTACCTACAAAGGCAGTGGGAAAAGAAAGACAAAAGGAAAAGAAGCACAGCACCATCTATTTGCCTTATGATTTATCTTAAGGATGTAAGAAGCTGTTACCAAATTTATCTAGAACATGGTTAAAGCTGCTAGAATGTAATAAATACAGAAAAAAAAACTATGAAAAGGTACTAACAACCTTTTAGATTAAGTAGGTATTTTTAAAGGATATATACAGTGGTAAGATTATGACAAATACAATTTGGTGACTTTTTTCCTTCTCATTTTTGTACTGTTCATGTACAAGGATTAACAAAAAACATAAAGGCAAATTCTAGCCCACAACCTCTATTATGAGGCAAACTCAAGAAAAACATCTGGAACTTGGAAGAAAATTCATCCTAAGACGTAACTTATCTCAAACCAGCCACTGTTTACATACCATAAATAGCTATTTCAGTATTTCAGTATTAGTTTTGTAAAAATCTAAACTGTAATGATGCATCATCTGCTTTAATGCTAATTAGGCATTTTACTGTCCACCACTTGGAGGACTTGCCTTGTTGTATCAAAAGATGAAATTGACCAAAGTTGAGATTTGATTATCTGCTCAGCTTCTTTCAAGCAGCAAGTATTATTCTTTACCTAGCAGTAACTATTTAAAGAAAACTCAAAAGAGATAAGTTAAACCATGAAGCACACTGAAATCTAGCTTTAGTCAGACTAGGCAAGTTACTATTTAACGGAAATGAGCAGCTTCCTGTTGTCAGGGCAAACAGCGAGCAACTTCCATTTCAAGCTGCGGTATTTTGTGCTCCTGCAAAGATCTGCACCATAACTTCTATTTCAGTAGTGTTCCAGGTGAAATTTGCTTTCAGGTGAAGTAGAGACGCTAAATGTACTAGAACGTTTTAGTTCAAGTACTAAATGCAAACGTACTAGAACATTTCAGTTCCTTGTTCCTGCTTCTAAGCATGTTCCAAGTTCACAAAGTTTTGTCTTCCAAATACAGGGCTCAGACCTCTTTCCACCACAACACTCCTCCCCTCCAGACTTTTTTTTTTTTTTTTTTGGGCTTGGCTCCACTGTCGATGCTCTTTCAAAGCAAATTTCCTATTTAGAGCTTACAAAAGATAAACACAGTTGCAGTCAACCCAGCCAGTGAGCGTGAAAACGACTGCTGCGAGAAGTTTTGACCAGGCTGTTTGTATGTAACGTGAGTGGTTTCACTGAGCAGTTATGCAAAAAACTTGCAAAGGAGAGCAAGACACGTGCAGAGAGGGGGAAGCATCACCTGGACCGTGTTTCGCTTTACCCGTGGTCACGTAAGACTGCGAACATGTACCTGTAGAAATACACAGAGGTGTGGAAGGTCTGACCACTCAGGTTTCTAAAAAGGAAAAATCCACACTGAATTGTGATCTGTTTTATTTAATTGGTATTATGTAAATAAGATACAACTACGGGCTGAACTTCAGGATTTTTGCTAGCAATATTTCAAAGCCAAACTGGCATGTCTCAGAAAGGTTTCTTTTACCACCACCGTGCAGACTTCAGCTGCATCACCACGCCTGCCTCTGCCTCAAGAGCTACAGGTCAGTCCCCCGCGCCCCGGCACACGCGGACGCGGGGCACGGCTCACTTCGAGTGAAAGCAGAAATATTTCTGGGAAAACACCGAAAAGCTAGCCTAGGAGGAGCGGAGGAGTTTCGGTATCGCAGAGCAGAGCAGCCCTTCACCCAAGCACATCGGCGGCGAGGAAACTCTCCCCGCGTGGTTCCGGGCAGCTCCCACTTGGAGCGCGGCGCCGGGACCCGCCGGGACGGGAGGCGGCCCCGCCCCGGCCCCAGACCCAGCGCCGCCTTTCGTCCCCCGGGCTGAGCCCAGCGTTCTGCCGAAGTCGCCGCCGGCCCCCAGCCCGCCCCGCCGCCGCTCTCGGCCGCGGCTGCCGCGGGCGCGCAGGGTAGGGGCCGGGGCCGCCTGGCGCGGCGGGGCCGGGACCGGGCCGGGGATGGGGCCGAGGCCGCGGCCCCGGGAGCGGCGCGGAGCACGACGGCGGCACTCACTGTGTGTGCGCGGCGCGGCGGCAGCGGCGGTGCCGAGCGGAGCGGGCGCGGCGGCGGCGACTCGGGGCTCCCGCCGGGACCGGGGCGGGGCCGCTGCCGGCGCTGCCCGGCCCTGCGCTCGCCCCGGGCCGGGGCGGGGCCCCTCGAGCCCCGCGCCGCCTCTCGCCCGAGCGGCAGCGACCAAACCCTGAACGCACTCGTTTGTATCTACCGAGCTGCATGCCCAGGCGGTTCAAATTTTGGCAGCAGTTTGCTGCGAGCTTGACGAGGTGCTCGTGCCCACTGTCATGTCACTGTGTGACTCGCGTAGGGGCTGCTAGGAGTTAAAGAACAAGTCTTGAACACTATTACGGCCAGAGTCAGGAGGGGAACTTGTGCCAGGAAGGTGCTAATTCCAGGCCTGGCAGGGGCAAGATTTGGTTGGCAGAAGCCGGTCCGTACATCTCAGCTGGGACAGACTGTGAAACGCAGCAGCTCACACACCTACCGATGAAGAAAGAACATCCCAAGTTAGGGGACAGACGGCCTTTGCAACCACCAAGAGCCTCCAGAGTTCCCGCTGTGGATACCAGGAACCTGGGGCTGTATAAAGGCAATACTGCTTAATGACCTAGGGGGACGTTAACAAAGCTTGGAAAGAAGGATGTACTACTGATAGTGGATACAAAAAAATGCCAAATTGACAGACCACAGGAGCCTCAGGCAGAGCTCCCAAGATAAGGAAGACACCAATAAATCCAATTCAGCAACCGTGCTACAATCACCTTGACTGGATAAAAGGTAACTCCAGTGGGGGAGATTGCAACCACCAGCTCATAGCCCTCCGATCCAAGAAATCCACTGATGCAAAAGAAGAGAAAGAACTAATTAACATCAGAAGCAATGGAATCATTAACCAATAGAAGATAGGATACTGACTAGAGAATTGTAACTTGTAGCCAATAAGTGTGGATTCCTATGTTTGCTAAAATGCATAGTGAAAAATTGTCAATTGTCATAGTCAATTTCATCTTGCGTACCCAGCACCCTCTCCTGGCACAGAACTTACTCAAACTTCTTTTGAAGGATGGATTAGGTCCCCCCACCCCACCACTGAGAAGCCCAGGATGAAAAAGGACAAACAGGACACCTCTGAATCTGTGGGCTGTGACTGTCTTCTGCTGGCACTCTCTCTCTTTCCCCTACACTCTAAAAGCTACAAATAAAGTCAGTATGTTGAACTGGCATTTGGTCTCGTTTGCTCCTCAATTTGGGCATCTCTCACTAATCAGATCATAACAGGTGCATTCATGCCTGTACCTCTGCAAGAGGTGGCAACATAGAGGTGGATGAAGCTCCCCAAGACCTTCCCAGGTTTTCAAGCTTAAATGAAACAGAAAAGGGGATTCAAAAGTTGTTGTGGCAGACAACAGAAAGTGCCATTACTACATCAGCCTAATCATTCTGCAAAATAATTTCATTTTGCCCAGTTCTGTCACTTATACATAAAAAAAAAAAACCCAAAAAACACACAAAAGCAAACCCCCAGCAACCAGTCCCCCTCCCAAACACCAAAAAGTTAGAACAAGGAAAGATACAGCATGACATCATCAGACATTAAAAACAATAAATCAAAATCATGCATATTTTAGAGCTAGAAATGGGAGGAATAAGAAACACTACAAAACTTGGTAAATCAATATCTTTATTTTATAGAAAGTAGTTTGATCAATGTGCTGAACCTGCCATTAGCGATGGTTTTGCTATTTTTAGTAAAAATAAACATTTGAAAATAATTACCTTGGAGAATATATCATGTCCAAGCTTATTTCCCCTTAACCACTGTTGCTTTTTTTCATAACTATTGCATCTAATCTAACACTGGGTGCTCTAAATAGAAAGGGGGTACCTACTGTAGGATAGTAGTTTATTTCCTGCAACTGGTTCTGAGGTTCCTAAAATGCAGTAGAACATCTATGACCTCACCCTGCACCACCGTGGCGTGGTACAAAATCTGCATCTCTTCCACCTTTCTCCATCAACATCCTGCAACATCAACTGTCAGCTGAGAATTTTCTGGTGTAAATTCACACAGCAAGCCAGTTTAAGTACCTAGACAGCCAGAGTTTTACCTTTCACAAGTTGCTGAAGTAATCATGAAGAACTTGGATCATGTGTCTAAGGTAACGGAATCAGTTAGCAACACAAGAATGACACACTCTGACAGTATTATATACTGCTACAAAGACAAACACAAGTCACAGCTCCCACTCTATGATATTTAAAAGGGACATTATCAACGACAAGCTAAATTATTTTGTCTGGACAAAAAACTATTATTAATTAAGCACTGGCAAAAGCGAATTTTATGTTCAATTTGTGCACATGGCTACTGTAAGCACTGGGACCTCTGTAGGCACTAGTAACCTTAAGTTTGAGTAACTTGCATAGCAACAGGGAAAAAGCATTAATTGCTGGAGGACAAAAGTCAGTGGAAGTTAAGGGCAACAGCCAGAGGGTTCTGAGTTCAGTTCTTCTCCAATGACTAGATTCAAAGTTGAGAGTGTCCCTTTAAAAGTTTCATATACAACAGAATTTAACTCATTTTTAATCCATCATTACAAAAAAGCTATTGATAATTTGTCTTACAATAGTTAAACATCAATGAACAATATGCATGTGAACAACTGATTTATAAATAAAATAGCAGCAACAGAACTCTAGAAGGTTGAGTTTCTGCAGGATTTATTGGAAAGATTATAAAGGTGTGGCAAATACATTGTGATTTTACATAATTTAGTTTCAAGAATAGCTTATGGTAACTATAAACATTATTGAAAATGCCTGGTCAAGGTCAGTACTTTTCTGGTATAAGCATAAGTTTGCCAGGATTTTTCAAAGTGCAGCTTTTCTCAGAAAAATTAAAACATTGTATGTCTTGGCAAATTGCATTTAAAATCTGCTTAGTTTGCAGATGGTAAGACAGCTTTTTGTGATTGCCAGTACAACAGATTTGAGCTTGAAGTATTAAAGCTAATGAGATCTAAATATTTAAGGACAAAACATCAAGGACATAATTATATAATACTGCCATGATTTTTGCACATGTAACTTTGTTAGTTCAGTGGGTATATAAAACTGACGCATGTATATAAAGCAGCTACAAAGTCACGGTTTCAGCAATTCTAAAGCAGTGTGCTACTGTTTATCCCACTGTTTTCCTTCTTCCACAAGAATAAAGGATATTAGAAACTCAGCCACTAAGCAGATAACTCATACTCATTGGGTAAGTCTATTTTGTAAGGTGGGGTCACTTTTAGTCACTTTTCTGGTCCATCACTGTACTTGAACTGTTTTGAAATCATGTTCAATTTCAATCTCTAAGTGTTAAGGAAGAACAATTACAACTGGATCACTGAACAGCTGTACCAGTTTGAAATGCTGTCACATGTTTCTTCATGGCAAAACATTCACATTCTTTTTATTGCACAATTTGAAAATTCAGGTTATGTGCATAAAAACCTTCATAGTGTTTGCACTGCAACTTGCAAAACATACATTTAAAATGACCTTAATACATTTTACAAAATCTTTTTAAACTTTATATTCTTAAGATAAAAGCATCCTGAGAATGTTACATAGTTCATTATACAAGCCCTTCATTTCTGCTTATGCTTTATTTATCCCCATAGTTCCTAATTTGACAGGTTTATTTTACAGTTAATATCTTGGTGCTATATTTCACAAAATATCTTTTAGCAAAAAGTACACCACTGGCATTCAAGTAATCCAGCCTCATATCTAATTTACAAATTAAACCTTTGTCAAACTCTCAAGTAAGGAAAAGTAAACCAAAATACATACAGAAACAGTTTCAATGACTAAAAAAAGTAAAGGCCTTGCACATTAATGATTTGGTCAAACATTTAAGTTATGCAGTTTAATATTTTGGCAAAAAAAAAAAAACCCTCTACATCTATCCTTCTCAGTTTATTTTCTTTCATCTGACACCAGATGTAAACATAAACATCAAGAAAGAAAAGAAAGAAAGACTGACAGTGTAGAAGTACTTTGCTGTTGAACTACTTTTTCCTTTTTTAAAGTACTTAGGAAAAACAGACAATCAAGAATGTAAGTGCTAAGAATGGACTATCTTTGGGCTAAATAAAAGTCTTACTGGAAAAAATGTAAAAATAAATTAGATTTTTTTTTAAAATTTCCTCTACAGACATCTAAATAAATAGTCTTTGAAGAAATTCTAGTGCCATATCCTAAAGCAGTATCTTCCTGTATCTTTTTGATCAAGTCTAAGGCTTCATACATAATCTTGACTATTTTACTAGGAAGATATCAATTCATATTTACATTTATTTTTTTAAAGGAGTGTTCAGGGTTAAAAATATATTTATTTTTAAAAGGTCAGCCTGCCATCCTGATGGCAGTGATTCAAGCTATAGAACAGAAGACAAGTAACAGAACATCCTTCAGTTTCTTATACTCTAGATGAGAGGAAGAAGATCAGGCAGGTTAGAGCAGTAAACAGCCCGGATTTAGGAATGAAGAGAGAAAGTGGCTCGTTATATGAATGTCTGCATGAACAGGACTATTCACTCCTGGAAATTTTGTTTCTCCTGCACACAGGTATACATTTTATTGTTAGCTGACTAAACAAATTGAGAAGAGAGACAGTTATGGTTGCCACAGTGAAAAAAAAATTACCTGAAGTTTCCATCAGGACTGACATGCTTTTACAAGGTGGCAAGGTGTTGAATATAAGCCGAGGTCATGCCCAAATGGTACACTCCAGGTGAGAGCGCAATTACCTCAAAAGGAAGACCACTTCAGCAACATCTTTATAAATTTGGAGTCATATTTAGCTTTCATTTTAGGCAATGATCAAAATCTGAAGGACCTTTTAATCTTTAAGGCATTAGTGCATCCGGGACTATAAGTTCCAGGTAATTAATAAATAGGGGGGTGGGGGCAGAAGGGGAGAAAGGAAAACACCCAAAACTTCTTTGTATCACAAGCTATCATTGTGCATCTGCTTTGTTGTTAGTTCCAGGAAAAATATTTTCAAGGATGGCAGAAGGGGAATGTTATTCACTATTCTGAGAAAAACATTAGATCATAAATTTCACATCATTTTTTAACACATCCTTTAAAGGGCTAAATCTATCAGGCAAGATTCTCATCTTTACTGTTCCATCAGCACCACAGGAGAATATGTGATTTGCTGGTCCTGTTTCAATTTGCATGACTCCTGTCCCAATGTTTCTGAAGAGAGACTGTCGAGCATGCTCATTGATGAAAGTGTGAAGAAGATTAAATGCAGACAGACTCCATACCTGGAAAAGCATCAAAACATCAATCTCTTATAAAGAAAAATTAACATGATCTTAAAATCATCAACAGTGAATTGTGCAGGAATTGCACTACATTTTGCATTTACTTTTCTGACACTAACTGTAAAAGAAGAAAATTTAGCAATCTGTAATGACACATTTATAGAATACTAGTACTCATTTACTATAATAAGCAATAGAGAGACACTAAGGTCTCACTAATTAAGAGGACTGCATTGAGAAGAAGTTAAGGCTGACATTTCATAATTAAATTCATAAATATGAAAGTCAGAGTTGAGAACAAATGCAGTACATATGACATCTGATTGTTCCACACCTGTACAAGATTCTTTCTGAATGTACCAGCACCTCTGCTCTCTCTCCCTCATTAATACCTTTATGTTGCCTTCAGCAGATCCTGTGACAAAATACTCTTCTGTAGGATCAACAGCAATTGCTTTGACTGGAGAATCATGACTCTGGAGTAACTGTTGCTGCTGCTTTAGGCGAAGATCAATTACACAGGTAAAGCCTTTTCTGCCTCCAGATATCAACAGCTGGTGTTTCGGAGCATATGCTAGCACAGTTGCTCCACTATCATGACAGATAAAAGCTGAAAGCCAAAGGAAAGTAATTCAAATAAAACACTGTACTAACTTGCATTTTCCATCAACTCCTAATAGTTCAAGACAGTAGCAACGGTGATGTTGATGCTGTAAATCCAGGTGACCACAACCAGCCCACTTATTGCAGTTCCAACACACATGTAAACCCAGATTCCCATCAGACATTCTGAAGCTACAGTATTCTCAAATTAAGCAATTAAAATCTGTATTAACAAAAAGTTATATCCTTTTTTTTCTATCCCAGTATAATCACAAACTATTTATCCTTGACCAGAAACAGATTATTTTAATAATCTACTATTAAAGTAACAGATTTGTTATTTTAAGTAATATAATTTGTTTTTTTAAGTCATATATGCTCATCAGAAATTCTTCCTAAACTACTAGCACAAATATCTTGCAAGTTTCCACTGGTCATTTTACTGCTAATTTGCTTCTTCTTACATTTATTTGGATATGTCTACTCCCCTAAATGAGTAGGAAAAGCAAATGAAAATTACAATTATCAGAACACAGCCTGGTATGCTGTACTTGTAGTTCAAAGGGCCTATGAATTTACATTTAGAAATTCCATATGTCTCTCACATACACTTAGGCATTCACCATACTTTAAGTACAAAGAGTTCACAATGCTCTGATCTCAATTCCGTATTTCAGATATTGAAATGCATTTCTTGTATTACTTGCAACAAAGTATTAGTAATAAAACTAATGAAACAGAGCTAAATACTTTTTGCACCCCCAAAATCCTACTTAGAGGAATAACTGTTCTGAAGCAGAAGCTGCCGAGAAACTTCCAAAAAAGAACAGAAATGTCTGGCTTGCAATTGTGGTACAAAGACAGAAGGCATGCAAAGGAAGGTGTTCATGTCCATGAAACCAATCATGCATATAGAAAACCAAGCAATTTCTCAAGAATCTGGTTATATACTCCCACTGGTGCACTCACACAGAACAGTGAAAGATGTTTTAATTAATTCTCACAATAATTCTTCCATAAAGATAGACTCACAAATACACTTTTTTATACTATGGTCAAACATTTTGGTTGTTGTATTTTACTTACCATGCACCAAGCTGTTTGTAGGAGAAACCAGAGTATCCCAAAGACAAATATTTCTGTAGGAAAAAAACATGGCTTAATTCAGCAATAGATGTTCTCAGGCATTTTGACCTCTTGAAAAGTCATCTGTACCTTAAATAGGTTGTTTCAGGCATAAAACACTGTAAACAGAGGGTCAATGATGATGTCTGAGCAGACCCTAAATTACTTCCATAGTTTATCATAAGCTGCAAGAACATGCCTTCTACACAACTATTCTACAAATGGCTATTTCCATAAAGCATTTATGTTAACAATCTTTTGTAGCTTAATTCACAGCAATGTTAGCAGGTTTTGTTATTTTTTGATCAATATTTACTTATGAAAACAAATGAGAAATTAAGAACTGTGCAAATTCTCAAGAGCTATAAAAATAATTTATGACAGGTTCATGTGCATAGAACAGAACAGAATAGTTCAGCTGGAAGGGACCTAGAAGGACCATGTAATCACTCACCTGACACCTACTGGTCAGGGCTGACCAGAAATTAAAGCATGTCATTAAGGGCATTGTCCAAATGCCTCAAACTCTGACAGGCTTTGGGGATTGACTCAAGGAAGCCTGTTCCAGTGTCTGAACCTCTTGGTAATAAAATGTTTCTTGATGTCCAGTCTCATGCCAGACCTCCCCCAGCACAGCTCTAAAACCATTCCCACACACTCCTCACTGGATTCCCAGCCAAATCACTCAGGACCTCCCTTTCTACTTCTCCTCCTCACAGGGAACATAAGCAGGATATTTGTGCTTCCCCATGACACCTTCCTTAACAGGCACATGAATTTAGTGGCAAACATTGCTTATGTCCCTCTACCGCCAAGAAAGAAATCAAGCAGAAGTACTCTTAAACTGCTAAAGAAGAATCATTACAAAAAACCAAAGTGGGGGAAAGGAGAAAAAATATGGCACCACTTCACTGTTATGAATTATCACAATAGATCTTACCTGTTGTCAGAAGAAAATCCTGCTGTAGCTATCAAAGATGATGAACTGATGAAAACAAAGTCATTGGCTGTTTTGTTATGACATTGCCATGTCTGAAAAATTGCAGTTAGAAATTTTTTATTAAAAAGGAATGTATTTTGTGCAAGCAGGCAATATTAAACTTCCTTGAGAAGAAAAGGTGTTTCATAAGAAATTTGAAGAACATAGGATACAAATGTATTGGTATGCCTTGTAAGACACTTAATTTTTCATGGAAATATATGCTGTAGCCCTATGTAACTGTCCATTAATTGACAAGTGGCAATTATTGCAAGTCTCAATGAAAATGAAAGTTATTTCAGACCTCATGTTACATTTTCCACTCTCCACTTAACAAGTATTATTACACTGTAAGAACCTGTCATACAGACCACAGGATGGCAGCAATACATAACTTAATCTTGATTAATACTGGTTAACATCACAATCTTTGCCCTCTCCTAGCTATTCTGAACGAAGAAGTTAGGGAACACAATGCAAGTTTATGGAAACTAATTTATTATTCAGCTTACCAAATATGGCTTAGGTGAAGTTCCAGTAAGTGGACAACATTTCCAATTTGTCTGATATAAACTTATATATCCATCAGCATCAACAATTCCAAACTGAAAAAAATATACAGTAATAGTAAATATATAAGTATGTATTGTAGAGAAAATATTCACAATTTCGAGAAAATACTTTAAATTAGAAGCATGTGATATTTCTGCTAATTTGCAATTATATTGGAGGAGGGGAGAAGAGAAGAGAAAGCATACAGAAGCATTTTGTCAGTCACCTTATTTCCCTGGTAATTGAATCGCATTCGAGTTACCCTTGAGTTGCCACCAGATCGAAAACATGTGATCTGCTGCGCATGACCCCATTCAAACATTCTTACACTTCCATCTTGAGCACCTGTCAGGTCTGCAACAGAAAATATTTACATGACCTTTCACAAGAGTTGCAGCTTTTGTAATTTCAAGAAAACTCACACTATCTCAAAATAACTAGTGCTAAAATTATGCCATAGTATCTGTCTTGGTGTAGGATCAGGAGGTATATCACTGCAACTCAAAGTCATGTTACTCATTATTTGATGAAGATTTGTATTTAGCTGCTCGTGAAATATGAAGACATTTACTTGGAGATAATAGCACATTTTTCCTACTATCTTTCATTTCAGTCACAAATAAGAGAGAAATGCAGTACTTTTTGCTGTTTCTAAAGGCTATTCTACATCCCCCAATATTGTTTTTTAAAATGAAAAATAGTTTCAGTAAGTATGGCTTATAAAGAACTTTCAAAATATATAATAGATCGTTGTGCTAGTATAAAATAGCAACACATTAAGAAACAGATGAGTATGAAATACATAATCTTTCTATAACCTTTCTGTTTTTTGTAAGAACCTGAACTTACAATATGGCAGTGTTGGATGAGAAGCCATTCTTCTGACATTATTAATAGCTTTCTTGAGCATCTGTTCAACATAAAAAAAAATAGAAAAAAATTAAACAGTATTACTAAACAAAAAGTTATCAAACTAGAGAATAATTAGTGGTTGCAGAGAGTTGTTTCCTACCAAAATTCTTACGAAAACAACTACTGGGTTTAGAGATTCAGAAGTCTGTGTCTTCCAAGACCAGTGTAGATGTTAGTACTTTTGCAGCTTTATATATCTAGATAAATATTAAACTTTTGCTTCAGAAATGTATGGATCCAAGTATAAACACTCCTTAGACTGCAGTCTTACCTCTTTTCTTGCCAATTCCTTTCTGATTCCATTAAATTTATTGGAATATTCCTGAATATTGTAAGATAAGCAAGAGAAAGGCAGAAGCATGTAAAGAAAGAGGTAAACAAACTTTAACAGAAGTAAAAAGCAGGAAGGAATATATCTGTTTTCAAGTCTAGTTAACTTATTGCCATTGTTTGCAAAGTGGCTACTTGTGACCATCCAGAATAAGCAATATACTGTGTAACTGGTATAAAATAAGTAAATAAATAAATATTTATTCAAATGTATTTATATTTTGCAAATACAGATCGAATGAATTTTCAGTAGTATGTTTGCTCCTAAATTCCAAAACTGGCTTTGAGCTAGGCATATCTCCCAAATTTTTGTTTTCTCTTATTTTATTAATTCCTACTGGGAAGAACTCAATGTGCTAAGAGGATTAGAGACATTAGACAGTAACATTTAACCCCCATCTATTTAAATTATATGTTCAACACACAAAAGGGAAAAAAGAGTAAGGATTTTTTTATCAAGGAAATGCATCTGTGCCTGTGTTCTCTCTTGCCTTCTTTTCTATTAATGTATGTTAAAGTTAAGTTTTCATTCTTTTACTCCCCAATAGCTCTCAAAAGTCTCTGACTTCTTTGAGGACCCTCTTTCCTCAGAGAATTGTTTCATTTGGTTTCCTCATACATATATTATTTACCTCAACACTTAAGAGGGCAAAATATATATTTGTGGCAGGTGTTAACTTCAAATTAACAGAAATATTGCTGCCAGGGCATTCTTCTTCAACACAGCAGCTTATCACTTACCACCCACCAACAGCAAACTGGCACTGAACCACTTCCAGAGAAACATTTAGGTCGGAAAAGACCTTTAATATCATTGAATCCAACTGTGACTTTCAACTGCTGTAATTTTGTACAGTATTTTAACACTGCTTTGCCATGGGGCAATAGATAGTGATGAGGTATTTCAATTATGCTATTCTCCCCTGGCCTTCAGAGTGTCAACTGGAAGGAGGCAGGAATTACAAATTTTCATGTGCTTTAGATTCCTAAATACGATCAATAGAGTTTAAAAGAAATATCCTCTAAATTATCAGTTTGTAAACAAAAATGAGGAAAAATACTCAAAAGGGAAATAATTTCCTTTCTTGTAAAAATTTCCCTGGGCTTAGATTAGTGGAACAACCACAATCCTCTTAATTACATTTTGGGAGCAGATTTAGATCTTTCAATTCTCGAAGTGTTTACACTGTTGAAGAGAAAGCCTTGTGCCCCTCAGCTCATTCCAAAACACTTTCTGAAAATAAAATATATGATCTTGTTTTTCCCTTTCTTTTTCTCTAAGTACTTTAAATACCAAGGAAAAATTCAAATGGTTTGGTAAAACTATATATACATTTTAAAATTCAGGACAACAGAGAATTACATTCTTCAAACATTTACAGAGTATGCACACTTATCATTGCAATACTTTGCTCTCTAAACTCACAACTTATCTTCTGTATGTAAATGGAAGAACAATAATTCATGTCCACTCCATTTCTTCACTGAAATGAAGGGCTGTATTGAGTTTTACAGCTGCTGACTTTTACCCAGAAGTTAATGGAAATCATCTTCCGCCATTCAACAGACAAGCACATATCATGATCCCCTAACCCCTGCTGGATTATGCTTGGAAAACTGCAAATTTACAGAAATGTGCCTTTGAAAGGCTACACTAACAGAACTCTTTGGTACAGTTTCTCCAATTTAGAAGTACTATTATGAAATGCAAATACTTTCATTGTTAATGTAACTGACATTTGACATTGCTAGCCTTCAGTTTGCCCTTAGAACGCTGATGGCTAGAACACTGGTTGCTTTGCTGGACAGTTGGGTGCTTTGTGCCTTAATGTACATTCAGACTGAAAAATAAAAATGCACTTTAACTCCACCCTCCCATTGTTGAACTCTTAAATATTGCTGTCAGTCACACTGACTTGAATGACAAGCTGTTGGTAACACTGTCTGAGTTTCAGAGGTGCAGGTACATATTACTCCCTTCAGTACTCTCTCATGAACACCTCCTGTAAGACCTGTGTAACAAACTGTGCTGAAGTGTCTGACCCTCCTTACTTACCTTGTATGAGCTGTGTAACAGGGAACAGTGAAGAGTGACAGAAAAGCCTTACAGCTATTAAAACTAACTGCCTGAGTGTCCCTTGCTGATGAAAGTGAAGCAAAGATAATGAGATTGAAAAGCCAGTAATGGTACAAAACAGTGAGCTACAACTACTAAATGGGCTGCACATTATGGAAAAGCAAAGATGACATCAAGAATCAGCAGTATCTGAAGGAACAAAGTAGTAAATAGAAGCAAAAAGAAAAGTCTTAGTGAAGTTGTTTTTCTTCCAGGTTCCAGTTCTTCCACAGCAACACTATTTCCACCTGAGATTGATTCCCTATTTTTTCAACTTCATTTACTTTGTCCTTCATTAGGTACCTCTGTCTTCTTTCCCTATTGGGCAGGTGCCGTTCTATTCTGTGGTGGTTGTCGGCCACAGTTAAACAATATGCCAGACAAAATATAGGTCCAAAGTTTAACAGCAAAAGCATTCAACACAAGCATAGCCAAATATATTTAGGAAGAAAGTTTTATAGCATGCAAAATAACAGGCTATATAAATACCATTTTCATTAATATATTACACAATTATTTAAGGTTGAGAAATACAGAAACACAGAAATTCTGTATGTACATATATACATATTTAAAAATGAGAGTGAGAAGAGAAAATGGCAAAGGCATTCAAAGAATACTTGCACAAGAGACCTGATTGTAATAGCAGAGGTGCAACACTTTACCTAGGATCAGTAGTTCCTAAAGTGAAGGCAGAGGCATAGGTACTGGCACAATACTCACATCAATATGTGGAAAACATTATCAGTCTTATAATGTTTATTCCTTATTTACTCCTCCTATTCATCAGCTATTTGCAAGTCAACAATTATATTAATTAACATATGGTTAATTTTGTCACCAGTTATAAACTTGCTTTGAATTGTTAAATGACACCAAGAACAGCCAAGTCTCAAGACTTAACGCATTTGGTTATTTAGGAAAACTTCACTTTCTGCACTCCATGTGCAGAAGGGCAGAGATACTGGTGTCTTGTATGACCATTTCAGCTCCCTTAGGTGTCTCCAAATAAGCATCTCTCAGCCAGATAATCAACAGATTTGCATCTATGCTCCACAGGAACTAAGATAAGAATGTCAATGGCCAGGCTACAATTATGATTTGATCTGAATTAAATCTAACCTAGTAGCCTTTTCTTCAGGGCCAAGCTTCATTCCAGACATAAGAACTTTTCTGAAGCTCAGAATGAAGTTGAAGATTATACTTAAAATAAAAGCTACCACAAAGTTTCATTTAAATATTTCTTCCCAATCCTTACGGATTTATATTCTGAAACCTGCTAAATATATGCTTTTTATATAGACTATTCAGTTTCAAGTCATTAAAGAAGAATTTATAGTCTAACTTCTCACCCAAATCCTGATTCTTGGCTTTTAGATGATGCTTTTAAAGAAAGCATTTGTGACTTGCCTGAAAGTGTTGCTTTTTTGGTTGTCCCTTAAATTCTGTGCAGTATTTTAACCTATTAAGTGAATTGTTAACAAAAAAATCCAGCTTGTCTTGTTTGCACAGAAAGGTTATATTTAGTTATGTAAAGGTTATATACATGTAGGTTATATTTATATTCTACTGCAAAATATAATAAGCAAGACTAAATAGATAAAAGGAGAGAAGTAGATAGAATATATAAAGCTAATCTTTGACAAGTGACTTACCACAGATGCACCCCTGCCAGTTTGTGTACTACCAAGCCAAGGCATATTGATAGGTGTGCCAGGATTACTGTGAGTATAGGGAGTGCTTCCCTGAACATTTACCAGATCGTCACGAGCATGTATAACTAGGAAATCATCAGCTCTAGAAATGAAGAAAACATTTCAAATTAGGATTCTGAACAGCAAGAGTAAATACCATGTTTTGTTACTCTGATTTAAGTACAGTCAAGTGTAATACTGAAAACAAAGAACATATACCCTTTATTTTCTACTTCCATATCATCATCAACCCAGGTGTAGATTTGTGTAGCTAAAATTGCAGAAACATCCAATTCTTGAATATCATGACTCGATGCTATTGCAATGCAGTTCCGGTTTGCCTGAAAAAAAGAACATACAGAAAGACAGATGCAAAAGGAAACCTCAAAAATGGACTTGTTTTATTTTTTTATGATTATAGCACTGTTTATCACAAAAATATACACTTAATTTACAAACCCCAAACATTAACATCTACAAATCTATGTACATTTACACATGACATTTCCCTTTCAAAACTTATTTGCATCTGGGATAGTATCACACACTATTTGCATCTTGTGCCTCTCAAGCAGCTCAAGCATCTCCTTGCTTTTCTCAGACAATAAGCAACAGGTAACTATATTATAAGGTTTGCAACCAGGCTCCCCTCCTCCCGTTCTGAAGCGTTATGTGACTGAACAAAGAAAATAAAACTTCCCGTTTGACAGAAAAAGACAAATACTCCTACACACAAGGCTACAAACAAGTAGAAGCCACCTCTCCCTTTAATCTATTCACTGCACAATAGAAAAAAGAAGAAAATTCGTAGCAGAACTGTTCATGAAAAGGTAATTTTGAAGTGTTTTTGAAAAGGAACTGCTAAAGTTGTAGCTGCTAAAAACAGCAGGATGGCTGGCAAAGCCTATTCCACCCAGTCACACAATGTGCCTGTGTATCAGGTGGAAAACACAGCAATTAGGTTATTTTACCTCCTTTATACTCACCTTATTGACTGCAAAAGCAGTAATGATGTCTGACTCTTTATGGATTATTCTTGCCTTGCCACCAGGGTATCCCAAATCTGTTTCTATCTGTATTTAAAAAAAAAAACCAAACACTGTTAAATGCAAACTTCTGTGCAATACTACTTTTTACCAGAAGTACAGATACCCAACAATGTTACGTGTGAAATTTTTTTCCCCTTAATTTTAATTCAAAGAAAACTTAACAAACATAGCCTGTAAAATGATGCTAAACCTGTCGTGTATAATAATACAGCTTCCCATTTCCATGTTAAGATTACCACAGCAACAGAGAAAATGTAATTTGTCACAGCAGAGTACTGTATTCATTTTCAAATTTTTCAGGGGTGCTGAAAACCAGCAAGGCTACATGCAGCACACTGTTGATTAAAATTTTGAATTTTGATGTTCTGCTTCAAAAAAGTTTGCCAAGTCTATGATTGCTCTTAGCAATCACCTTTTGCCACTGAAATTGATGAAATAGTTCAAAAGAAGGTTCAGGCAAGCTCCTGAACAGGAAAATGAATTTGAACTTCATCAGTGCATCTAATCATAATTATTGCAAATTACATAAATCTGGAATCCTGTACATGTTAGAACAACAAACCTTTTGCTATCACTTTTTTTTCCCATGTGATCTAATGCTGGATTTGAATTTGTCTATAATTTTGTATTTTAAAAATGCAATCAGGTACATGCCAGCACACAACAAAACACTTAACTTTATCAGCACTGTAGCAGTCCTTTTCAAAATTAAAGAACTCAGCACTGAAAGAATTAAATTGATAGATTACAGACACAAACTGTTAAAAATAATTTTACAGTAAAACAATAACATTGGCAAATTAACGGTGACCTAAGAATTGAAACCTGAGTTACAACTGTAATATTTAATTTAAAAAAAAAACTCAAAAAATTATGTCAGAACTATTTCAAGCTTCTCATCATCAAATTCTTGATTTTCTGTGCTTTGAAAGATTTAAACAATAATATTTTACTTGAAAAACAATATGATTTTTCTGTCAAAGAACTGAAAAAGGTCTTTCACAAAGTCTAAAACAACTGTTGTTAAAGACTAAGAAGTAGAATACCTTTTTAAAAGTCAAAAAAAATTTGATACTTTATTGATTTTATGTATATAACACTGGACAAAACTGCAGTGGCAAACAGATACAAAACCATGATTTGTGTCTTATGATGAACAAACCTGCACAAAAAATAGAATTATTTTTTCTCCAGCCAGCTCCAATTACCTATTTGCTAATACTGCATTATCACATAAATAATATTAATGAGGTAGTCCAAGCCAGAGTGTTCACATTTCTGTCTTTGCACTAGTTTTGTAAAAGAAAGGAATATGGTATTCATTTGAGTATCTAGGCATAGTTCTCTACATTTTCAGTATGTCACATCTATCTTTCAAGATGGTTGTTAAAATACTGTTATATGGGTTGATTTGTCACCATCTTTTAAATAAGGTTCCGTAAAAGCCTTCAGTAGCAAACTCATATCATGCTAACAAACTGCTCAAAGCGCAGCTCACCACCTTCACTTAAAAGCAATTATTGTGGCTCATGCTGATCAAAGGTTCTGTATGTACTGTGTATCATACTACTACTGAATTTTTGTCACTTGGGCAAATCTCAACTTCAGCTCTTCACTTGGCCAAGCTACAGAAGTTGATAATAGATATTGTTTGTACCTGGTTGATGCAGCTATGATAATTAAGTTTCAGATAAACTCTGAAACAGTTTAACCCAATCCCTTGCATTTTTTAAATTTTTAAGTTTGTTTGCTATGTGAGCAAAGACTTCTTTTTAAGTGAGACCAGCACCATTTAGACAAAAAAAAAAATCCTAATTGTGTTAGGTCTAATAAATTTGAGGACTGTTACTGTGTACCTTATTGATGATGGGCTCCTCCACCACAGAATTTTTCATGGTTTCATTGTGCTCCTCTAATGACTTCACCAAGGAAAGAAATACCACAAAACAAAGCATAAAGATAAGACATAACATGGATGGTATAAAGGAAATCCTCCATTCCTTGTTGTTTATCCCAATATAGGACAACTGAAACACAACTGCCTGTCTGCACACACATGGTGCATATTTTATATATTAAGAATAATCAACAAACTCTAAACTCTGTTTTCAGTACAGAATACACAGATTTACTTACTCTGTACTGTAACAGCACCTTGTCCATCCCAAAAGTAAAATTTCTTGAAAAATAAGCAGTCTACACTTAAAAATAAGCAGCAACAAGATAGAAAATAAAGCAAATTATGCTGTGTAAGGCTGTGAGCCTACCTTGAAACATACAAAGCACATCTAAAATTTTCCAAAATACCTCTCCATACAGCTGTCCATAACAAGGCTGTGTTGACATAAGATATGATCAGAAGTTGTGCACTTTTAATGGCAAAAAGAAAAAAATTTCCTTTTAACTGCACTCTGTAGTGAACACAATTAGCCAACATTACCCAAACAAGCTAATATTCTAGTTGTGACAGGAAAAAGGTGAGGTCATACAGAACTCTCCACTGTCATGGCTTTACTGGTCATGAATATTCTTTCTCCTGCCTATTTAGTTTGTTCACATCTGCTTCTTTCTCCTCCATTTCTGCTATGCTACAGTTTTTCTGTAATACCAGCAATTCTTTCAAAATTAGGAGCAGTAGTAATTAAGAAAAATAAGTAAAGTGAGATAAAAAAATCCAAAAGCTCACTACAGAACCAAAATTTAAAAACATTTAACTCCATCTGGAACAGGAATCCAACTAGACACTGTGACAAATAATCAGGCACAGAAATAGTAACTGTTGCATGAGCAGGACAAAGTAAAACTTCAATACTTTGTCTGATTAGGATTACTGGTTTTAATCTTTGAAACGGTCCATTTTGTCCTTCTTTTGAGGCACCTTTTATATTGATCCTAAAGAAGAAACTGACTGCAGCAACATCATGCTAGTTGTCATTTTACAGTCAAAGTCTATTATTTTTGTATTTTATGAAACAATGGACCAGTATTTTTTTGTATGAAATACTGTAGATTTGGAGTCGTTGACAAGTACATGACAACCATTCATGCACCAGAAGTAAACAAGCCAGCCAAGTAACTTAAATAAAAGTTGACAGATTGACCTGCAATATTTTCTGCATTTTATATACCATACCAACCTCATTTAGGCATCGCTTCTTAGTAAAAATATTTCTGATAAAAGTTTCCTGGACTTCTTCCTGTTTGACCAAGTATTGCCAGAGTCTCTTCACAGACAGCGCAACATGACTGCGGGATCTACAGAACGAAGTTGAATAAATGCATCGTGCTCATACTTACACAAGAGAATAGTATTTTATATTCTAATCAAGCTATAGTCAGAAGAAACGCTGAAGTAAAACTATAGAGCTATAGACAGTATACTAAGACCAATCTGAAAGCACTTTAATACCTTCTTCCTGAAAAACCCACACATGAGAGGAGGTGCAAAAGGAAGAAGAATCAGAGTATGCAGCATCTTCTCCTTCTATCTTGGGACAAGTGAGAAAATCTCTTTAAGAGATTACACAATGGTAAGAGCAGCATACTGATTATTTATTAGTCCAGCTCATTCTTTACAATATGAATCATTTCTGTTAAGTCCTAAAGAGTGATCCTTTCACATGGACAATGAATGACTAACACATCCTGCTAGGAACACATCATCAGATGTGTAACTTCTCTGAAACATCCATGATTTTTTAGTAACAAAATTAGAAGGATTATAAAATCAGACCAAAATTCACATGTTTATACTTTTCCCTAGAATGGCACATTCAAGCAAAAAATTATAAATACAAATACAGCTGCTATATATAGCTGCTTATGACAAGCCAAAATCCATCAAACTCTGAATTGCTTTAAACCATAATTTAAAAATAATGTCAGACAGCAGATATATGTTAAACTGGTCCCTTTTAATCAACCTGAGTTACTGAAAGTGTGACCATTATTAAATATTTTACAATAAAAAGCCAGACTTTCTGTATTCTGAAATCCACAAGTGACAGTAACATTAAAAAGGCAGAAATCTATTTAAAAATTACACTTTGAGAGACTGAGCACACTTTTCTGACATGCAATTATGTTAAGTCATACCTATGCAAATATTATAAATAATAAGTACTTCTTCTCTGAATTTAGGTAAAAATAAGACTGTGATAAGACTGTGAGTTAATTTTATTACCTCTAAAGGTGAGGCAATTATTTAATTCACTGTCACTAATCCATAATTATTTCTCAAGGTGTATGTTTTATTTTTTACTTTATAAAAGCATACTTTTTCCAGAGACACTCAAAATCCATGTTAAACATAAGTAAAATAAATTAAAAAAATTAGAAACTGTGGTGCATTTTTCCTGCTCTTGCTTCAAATCAGAGATACATGAAATCTGACATGTACCCTTCGTTGCACATAGTTATTGAAGTTGCAATCTGTCATGTGCACTAACAACCTAATACTTCATTTATATCAAAGATATTACAGTCAGTGTTTACAGAAATTAGACTCACCTGAAAGGAGTGTTTGTAGGCTCGAGTAAACTTTTGTGGCGAAGCAATGCAGGACCAGCAGCGAGGGCATCTTCAGAAGCATGAACCGAAATATAATGTTGAGGTGGGCCCCCATACAGCTCAAGACGTCGGAGAAGAACTTGTTCCCAGCGCTGCAAAGTTTTCAAAACTGCATGGCATATCGGGGAGCTAACTGGAAGCTCTAGAAAGACAAGTAAATAATAATAAAATCCCTCCCCTTTCTGTTATAACTTTGATAAAGATAACTCCAGCAGGTGAAGGCTGAAGTTTATTTCGAATATCTCCACAAGTAAGCTTTGTTCAAACCTCAAGTTGATACTTGCAAGTATAAAAGAATGAACTGCTTAGGGCTATTATTGTTAAAAAAAGGAACAGATTTCTCCAATATTGGAGAGATTACATCATGGAGTGGGTCATTATAAAACCGATCCTCCTGGAAGATACCAAGGAATATGGATGACAGGCAGGTAATAAGAGAAAGCTGATGCACCTTCATAAAGGGCTAATTGTGCCCAACTAATCAGTGGCATTCTATTGTGAACTGACTATGCTGTGAACTAACATTCATTCTATTGTGAACTATTAGTGGCATTCTATTGTGAACTGACTGTCCTGGAGGGCAAGGAAAGAGTAACCGATGTTCTCTACTTTTAACTTCTGTAAGGCCTCTGACAGTGTCTCACACAACACCTTTGCCTTTCCACTGGAGCAAAAAGGATGGACTGTTTGACAGCTAAGGAATCGGTTGAATGACATCCCCCAAAGAGTTACGTTCAATGGTTTAACATCCAAATGGAGATCAGTAACAAGTGTCATCCCTCAGGGATGCATGTTGAGAGTGGTACTGTTCCATCTCTCCAATAATGACACAGGCAGAGGTAGTGAGAGGCACTTGCAGGCAGCTGGCAGAGAACACTAGGGTGAGCAGTGCAGCTGAGTACCTGGAGGGAAGGGATGCCACCCACAGGGACACTGGCAGGCCTGAGGAGTGGGCCCATGTGACCCTCAAAAGCTTCAGCAAGGGCAAGTGCACCTGTCTCAGGGCAATCACCAGTACCAAAACTAAGTGATGAACAGACTGAGAGCAGCTCTGTGGAGAAGGACTTAGGGATACCAGTGGATGAAAAATTGGGCATGACTTGGCTCACAGGCCAGAAAGCCCACTGTACACTGGGCTGCATCAAAAGAGCAGCCAGTAGGGTGAGGGAGGGAATTTGGCCCCTCTAATTTGTTCTTGCGACACTCTACCTGGGATAACATATCCCTGTATGGGGACCCCTCTACAGGAATGACAGGGACCTGTAGAGGGGATCCAAAGAAGATCAACAAAAACAGGTCAGAGGGCTGAAACATCTCTCCTGTGAAGACAAGCTGAGAGTGCTGTGGTTCTTCAGCCTGGACTGGAGAAGGCTCCAGGGACATAATGCAGCAGCCTTTCAATATTTAAAGTAGACTTACAGGAAAGACATAAAGAGACTTTACCAAGGCCGGCAGTGATAGGGGCAAGGAGTAATGTTTTCACACCAAGGTAGTAGGTTTTGATCAGATAAAAGAAAGACGTTACTATGATGAGGGCAGTGAGACACTGGAACTGGTTACCAGAGGGGTTGTGGATGCCCCAGACATGGGACGTCACATCAGATGAGGCTCTGACAACACCATCTAGTAAAAGATCCCCCTGTCCATGATGTGGTGGGCAGGGTTGGACCTAGGTGACCTTTAAAGGTACCTTCCAAAAGCAAACCATTCTGTGAGTCTATGAAACAAGGAGTAGGAACGATGTTACTTCAATTAAAGAAAAAATATAGTGTTTCCACCAGGAAATAAATATTGCTAACATTCTTACATGACTAAGAAGTGAAGAAAACATAAGTACCTGGGAACCTGAGCATTGTTTATTACCCATTCATCTTAGCCACCCACCATGTAATTTCATAAATATACCTGCTTTATGATAAACAGTATCAGAACATTTATTCCCATATCACTAAAAAACTAAGAACTGAAAGCTACAACATATGCATATTATTCAACACATTGCTGATTTTAATGTGCTGATTAGGTATGAAGAGACAACTCTGCTGCTTATTACCTGAAAGATCATGTCCAGCCAAAGGGTAGAAAATCTTCAAATTGTGAAGTACCAGCTGAACCATTGCCAATCTCATCAGTGACCAACTAACAAGAAAGCACTAGTAAGTCATTTACTAATAGGAAAATCATTTTCTCACTTATTCAATATTAGGTTTTAAATTTAGATCTTCAAATCTTCATTATAAACTACTGAAAACTACAAACCATACTTTAGAATATTATAGGTACTTTGAATTCAAAAATCACTACACCACATACTAATAATATGAATAAAATAATTATTGTGAAAATTAACTACAGCTAATTAACTACTGGGTAATACATGAAAATGTCAAGTACATTATCTCAAAAATAAAAAAGCAGAAATGCAAGTCTAGACATGGCAAAACATTGTGCATTCTAAAGAGTTATTTACCTGTAAGAATTTGAATTAGAATGCTCTTGGTTATGTGAATTTGATGCAAACATATCTCCATCATTGTCTTCATCATCTTCATCACTTTCCTGACTCTCTTCTGAGTCATATTCCACTCTACTTTGTGATGGAAGAAATGGCTAAAAATTTCAACAAAATTCTGTAAATATCTTCTAGCCAACATCTCATTCTAAATTACCTTTTAAAAATTGAATAATTACAATGCTTAAAGCTTTTTATAAAAAGCAGACGTACCATCTTACTCTGTTTACTAACATTTGGAGTTTGTACCTCATGAAAAGGGTAATGGTCCATAAGCACTACATACGTAAGTTAACACCTTAACTATTTTTTACATTACTGAACAATTTTAATGCTGAAAATGAAAACACTAACTGTTTTTGAATTCTTATTTTATTTTCATACCAAACCAGATGTGGGACACATGAGACTGTCAGAGAGAAGCCAAAACCACTAGGGTGCATTCTCTTCAGTTCTTCTAAGAATTCAGAGAAATCCTATCTTCTCCCTGATCATATTTATGATCAGCCCATTATCATTGCCTCACTGTGCTATTCAGTATTTGCATTCTCTTCTGTCCTTGCTCCTAAAATACACTTACTTTACTTATGTAGATAACACTTGATATAGAAATGCGTGTACAACTCCACAGAAGTATGTAACTTTCTAGAAAGAAATATCTTCCACAATACTTAACAAGGCAAGATAATTTGATTTCCAGTGGGTATGCCCATATTTCACCCAGCTGAAATAGCTGATAAAGGCTTCTCACATTTCCTTATTCTGCCAAACACCTGATCCATAATTATCTACACATTTGTACACTGTAATTGTAAAAATAAACGTGATTTGTTCATACCATTATCTGAAAAAAAAATTTGAATAACAGTTTTCAAGAAAGCTGTCTCAAAAATATGTATAGGTTCCATTTAGAAAAAGCTAAACATGAGCAACAAAAACAAGCAGATTCTATTACATCAGTACCTAGAATAATGACTAAGAAGAGAAAAATTACCAATCCAGAAGTGATAGAAGACTCTTAATTGTCAAAACTGCAAAAAATTACCTTTGCAATGAAATAATCCCAGATGCTAAGCTCAGGAGGGATAAATCTTTCTTTGTAAGATGATGATTGTTGGTCTACCAATGGCAATGCAGGCAACTGAGAACTCTCCTTTGGAGAGGTTTTTGATGAAAGCCTGTAATGTTTTTGCTGTTTCTCTCCATCATCTATGTGAGAAGAAAATAGAGTATGTTGCTTTAAACCTTCTCTACCTTCCTATTGCTTTATAAATGAAAAAAGTAACAAATGTAATAAATGTTACACATTTGTAATGAAAAGTAAAAATTTCCATCATGACAAGTTTTCAGAATTTTACATGTTTTATGTAACAACTATACACAGAGAACGCTAATCTTCAAATACATAAAACTAATATATAACTAGAACTCCAGAATGTAAAAACTCCCTGCGCAAATAATACACTCATAACTGCATGAGAGGATCTTTTTTTACAAAGGTGACAAATATTATTAATCAAGCCAACGATCTTGCAAAAATAAATTACTTTAATAAGAACTACCGAATACTGATTATGTTAGCTTTTAAGACAAGCCAGGAGACTTGTTTTTCACAATATATATTGCAAATATGTAAGCTTGCCATTCCTGCTCCAACTTGTAACTCCATGTGTCCCGCTAGTGGAGATCTGTATTTTTTTTCCTAAGCAGTACAATTCTGCTAAATCTGCATGCCCTGACAATACATTTCCTCAGCAAATATAAAAGATAACATTTTAACTAACATAATCTAATATACAACTTTTTAAACAGGGAAAGATTTATTATTTGCAGTAACACCCTAAATCCTAGGAGTAGAGAGGTTCCCCTCACTTGCCCCAACATTGACTTCTTTCAAACTAAGAAGCATCAATGGAAGGTTTTACTTCCATTCTTGATTATTACAGTACTGATGGAAATAGCTCATTTAAGATTTCAGGAATATTTTAACATATCTGTATCCCCTCACACCCTGAAATACTTCTGGATCTTGTTAGGAATCATAACTCTAATACAGCCTTTCTATTAGTAGAGGAAGAATGATACCAATTGTCACTTGTCACCAATAGTCAGTGTTCTGACTCTCCAGAACACATCAGAAGTGAAAGCGACAAGGGAGAAAAGAAACTATATTTGGAGATTTGTTGGCCATCTTTCATAACAGAGAAAATGGACTTGAATCAATTTTCTACTTGCTTGTAGAAGGTGGAGCTTGTGTTTGTTTTGTTATTGTTGCTGTATGGTTGGGGTTTTTTTAAGATTTTTTAAATTCTGTTTTCAAATAGATACATGGAATGTACAGAGATCAGTTTCTACAGTGAAACCTAGGAGCGGGTTCAAGATTTAGGTAAAACAAAGAAAGCTTAAATATGAAGATAAAAAGGAAGTTGATTTTTTGAACATCATTTTGGAGTCCACAAAACTGGGAACGCCAATTTAGCTGAGTCAGTTTTCTTAAGCAGAGGGGAGTATGGGCCGCCTTAACAGCAGTAGTAAGTATGACCCAAGAAAGCAATTCTGTAGGTTAAAAGAGCTCACCTGAGGGACAGATATCACTGAGTTCAAGCACCAACATGTTGGGCCAGACCAGTTGAAAGAATAAACGAACATGAACATCACAAACTAACAACCACTGAAGCTTCCAAAATTGCTTTCTCCTGTTAATAATGCTGAGGATGATAAAAGAAGAGCCAGCACATCTATCTGTTCCTGGAGTAAACCATGAAGTATTGAAGTAAACTGGAGTAAAATAAACTGCAGTAAACTGGAGTAAACTATAATGAAGTATTTCCTATACCCTTATTTTTTTAGGGTTTTATCCACTGGAGACTTTCTGAGTCTTGCTAGGTGTCTGAAAGACTATGTCCTTCAAAACTTCTATGGGTATTCCAATCACTTGAAAACGGAACGTCTAACACTCTGAACAAAAGAAAAACAGGGCAATTTACAAACACTTATTTCCATATGTAAGACTTACTTGCTCATAACATAGACTGAGCCATCGGTACAGTTGTAACTCTGGGACATTACATGCATTTAAAAAAACCCAAAAACTTCCAGGATTTCCATACCTTGCCATTTTTTATTTGTTTTCTTCCAAGGAACAAATGCTCTGCACTCACACTAGTCAATGGAATTTATTAATTACTTCTGGTCATTTCTGGATCAGGAATAAACATGTTATTCCAGGATTCAGAAAGATTTTTGACTACATATGAAGATAAGCATTATTATCCCAATCAGCTGAACTACTGTGCTGGTTGAGGCTGGGAAGAGGTACCGTGTTTTGGATTTGTGCTGAACACAGGGTTGATAACACAGAGATGTTTTATTATTGCTGATCAGGGCTTACACAGAGGAAAGGCCTTTTCTGCTTTTGCACTTCTGCCCTGTCAAGGGAGCTGGGGGTGTCTGGGAGGCTGGGAGGAGACACAGTCAGGACAGGTGACCCAACTGACCAAAAGGATATTCCAGAGCCTGTGACATCAAGGTCAGTACATAAAGCGGGGGGAAGGAGGAGGAAGGGAGAGGACATTTGGAGGCAAGGTGTTTGTCCTCCCAAGTCACCACTGCATATGATGGAGCACTGCTCTCCAGGAGCTGGCTGAACACCTGCCAGCCCTTGGGAAGCAGTGAATTCATCCTCTGCTTCTCTTTGGCTGTGTGCACAGCTTTTGCTATTAAATTGTCTTGGTCTGAATGCACAAGATTTCCCTTTTACCTTTTCCATTTCCTACCTCGTTCTGCCAGTGGGGAAATGAGTGAGCGAGTGGCTGCCTGGGGCTTGACTGATGGCTGGGGTTAAAGCACAACAGCCACAAAACAATTTATATATAGAATCTAATAGAAGATGAAGTCATCCCATCTTTCATATTGAAACAGGAATATCAAAACACTATGTGCTGCACTTCTATACTGTATCATATTTTTTTTCCTGTTAGGCATAGTATTTGTAATCCACTTACCTGCACTAACAGTCAAAACCACAATAACTGCAGTACAATGCATTTTCATCACATTATTCAAAACTTATCAGTTAAGGAGCATGCACATGCATCACTATGAAATTTTAGCTAATTTTTAGCAACTACTTAAAATAAAGAAATTCACTAGGCATGAAATAAGGAGCAAGTGTTGCATGATACAGAAATGAGCAAGTATAGGCTATAGACCTGCAGGTTGTTTTTCTAAGCAGAATTCAAAATTTAAGTTTTATTTTAAAAAAACTTTTTTATTAAAAGTTTTTACCTTTTTATTAAAAAATTACTTTATTCCTTTCTATTGGATCACTCTTTGTATTTTTAAGAATACTGCAGGCTAGCCATTGGAAAAAATTCAGTATGTAAGAAAATGAAAGAAAAACCACCTAAGTTTGACAAACACTACTAATGCAGATTTCTTTTTATACATTCTAAAAGAAATTAACCACATTAAAAATCCTGTTAAGGTTCATTTGAGATTTCAAATTAACAAATTCACACACTTTTAAATTTCTCATATATTTCTAATTAAAAATCTTTCACATCTGTTTTGATTTTTATTTGAAACATTTATCTTTGCTCCCATTTTACTTATAAGACAAAAGTAAAATTCATGTTATTTCCCAAGAATATTGGACTATTTCAGACAAGGAAAGTCCTTTAATTTCTGTTGGGTCCTAAGACGTGCAATGATAATGAAAAGATCTGTTGCTTTCCATGTTCCCAGGAAGAACTAAAAGGCAGATTGCTTTCCACTTCCTTTCATTTGCTCTTGCAGCATGGAATAACTGAATATATGAAATGAAACTATGGATTTCTAACTGTTAAAAAAAGGGCAAATTCTTCCTTAAGAACCTTTTGGATGATAAAGAACTTACTATCTCTATATAGACGTAAATTATAAAACAGTTTGCGTAGGTAGTTTTCAAGGAAAATAAGGTAAATGTGATTCTGAAAAAAAAAATCTACTATAATCAACAACAAGGTTCTTTTTCAAATGATAACTGCCTCTTGGAAAACAAAACATCATGTGCTAGTTCTGTTTGTCAAAATAATTTGCTGCAACTGCAAAAATAAGGAGCATAGCTGAAAAGTATAGTAACTGAAAAGCTTTCAAACTGCTTTGTTCCGTCTGATTGTTATGCAACAGAGGCACAAAACAAACTTTTTCATAAAAAATAATTCCTAATAGAGGTTAGGACTTTATAAGACTACCAGATACTGGTTTTTCATTCCCGTTTTTACCATTTGAGTCTAACAGAAAGATCAGATTTACTTAAGTGAAATTTTATATTCAAAGCTATTACACACTCAAGTCAACTAAAGCAAAGAGCAGAAAGGGAAATAACATAAACTTTACTGACCAATGCTGTACATGGAGTTATGATCTCTTAAAAGAAGTTTCAAACTTGGAGATCAACACCCACATTGAAATAGGTACTGAAGGATTGGAAGGGAGGCAAGGAGGAGAAGGCATGCATAGTCTTATTATTACTGTTCAGAGTAATTACTGTTTTTAGCTTTTGATCTCCATTTGAGAGTGGAAGCATTTCACAAAAATCTAAAAGTAAATGTAAGGGAAAATAGTCTAGTTAAGCATAACAAAATGGTAAGATATAGAAAAAATAGTAATATTATGGAAGATTATGGCATAGTTGACTGGAACAAACATTCCAATCACTTCTCAGTATTTGCTTCTGGGTGTCAGAAAGAGTAAAGGCACAAAAAAATAGCTGATTTTAATCCTAATCCCTGTGCTTCACTGGAGGTCTATTTTTTTCCGCTTCTCTCCCCACTATTTTTTCAATATGACCGAGACACGACTTTGGAGAAATATCTTTCCCCCAAATTTGTTTTACCTAAACACACATTAAAAACAAGCAACAACCCACTGAATCCTAGAATTACATAGGAAGACACTCAGTCCAACCCATTGCTCAGAACAGTGCTGACTTAATTGATGCCCTAGTTTGCTGAAGTTTCTGAGTACCTCCAAAAATAGAGATCCCATAACACCTCTAGGCCCCTTTCTCAGTGATAATCCCTAAAAACTAGTATTAAAAAATGTTTGTTCTTCCCTTCAATTTTTAGGTAGAGCTTTGGGATTCTCCCAGCAACAGTTTTATTAAACCTGCAATCAGGCAGCCAGCATTCCTCCTCCAGAAAAACATGCAGCAGATAGGTTATATTTAGTATGCATTTCAGAATACACTTCTTTGCAAAAATACTTTGCATTATAAGCCAGTGGTAGCAGTAGTATTAACACAGTTTAATACAGAGCTACCAACATCTAGTTAGCAGAATTGCCAAAAAAGCCATTTCTGACAATTCTGTGACAGCAAACATGTTTACCTTACTAAAGTGATAGAGAGAAATGTTTACTCAGTACCGCAGAGAAAGCTAATCAGAATAAGAGCTCACTTTTGGGTAAAGATCTCTCCTCTGAAAACATTTTTCTAAAAGTCTGATGAAGATATTTAAACAGGTTACATTTACAGTTTTCCATAAATGAAAGGTAAGACATTTTGATATGCAGCATACATCTAAATAATAATAATAATAACTAAAAAAATATAAAGTTACATTTTGTCTCTCTATCTACATATTCAGATGTAATTTAGAAAGTCATCAGAGTTTAAGTAAATTTGTCTTTACAAAATCTTCCCTTAAAAACTTAGTTAATTGTAGCATTTCTGCTGTTGGTTTTGTAGAAGTCAAACTAAACCAAAAAGCACATAACTATATGAAAAATAAAAGCATTACAGGAATTTGTTCTGCACCTGAGGATAGTTTATCACTACCTGAATTTAAAACTTGAAGATTGCTTGCTTTTCTGAAGGGTTCTTAGAATATCAAGATAGCTTTCACTTGTAATGTCTGGAATGAACACTTAGAAATCCACATGCACAATAATGCTTATATTCAAAAAGCAAAACAAGCAGTTCTCCAAAAAAAGATATGAAACACTTCTGATTTTTTCAAACCATGGTCCCAGTAATTTTGTATTTAATATTTATTTCAAATGAAGAGCCATAAGAATACTGCAGTGCTGACAATTTTCTTTTTTTTAAAAAGGCCCAATTTATGTGCTTCTTTAATTACAAAACTTCACTTTTAATTTTGATATCATGGCTTGCAAACAGAAGTTTTTCTGTCTTTCTGCATATGCAAAAAAAAACACAAACCAAAAAACCCACACATAGCAAACTGCATGTAGAGGCCTAGTACTAAATCTAGTATCTTGCCTGAAGGTTTGGTGGGACTATGAGTACTGAAGGAGGTAAGGGATTTGGAAAACCCCACGCATTCCATGGAGAACACTACTACCTGATGTGGGCTAGGCATTGGGAAGTGCCTACCTGTCAAAGAGAGAAAACATACTGTATTTGTAAAATGGGAATATATTCCAGTTAAAAGTGAACTGGAAAGCTTTAAAATAAACACAAACTAGGCTGTAATAGTATTGGAAACTCTCTAAGATCAACTTAACTCACTCATACTAGAGCAGCTGTTCTACTTGGAAACCATATTTCAGTAGCATTCACGTCTATTTCACTCTTCTACACAATATCTACACAAATAATTTCAGATCCTTGTTTTTCTATGCAAATCCAAAACCATATCAAATTCTTATTGAACACAAGCTACTTAAAGTAATTACGCTCTCATCAGTCACATAATTTTCTTAAAAATCCCACAAGACAAATATACATAAAACAAGAGAACTGACCACTTTTTGTCTTTAATTGCTGCTGTCCTCTGCTGGGCGTATGAGCTCCTCCTCCAAAGACAGCAGACCACATTTTGTTGTTAAGTGGATGAGCCATAATTCTATACAACTCATTGCTAGAATGTGTTGCAAGGCCATGGATGAACAGGCTGAGATAGACTGCAGTTAGAATTTCACAAAGTAGAACTGTGAGACCTGGCTGGGCTTCCTCGCCAGCAGAATTCAAGAGACGTATTAGAGCCGTCATTCCTGTTTATGCAAAATAAACATATTCTTTAAGAAAGCACAGGTGTGTGTGTGTGAACATACTCCAGATTATCACAGGTATTTTTTCTGGCAACCTATGTTACTTAGTAATGTTTAGTGTAGAAAAATTCCAAGTTTTACACATCGAAACCTAAGTTGAAAAATTCAGTAAAAAAAGGCAAGCTCTTAATTTTTAATCATTTATTGGTTCTTCAGCTTCCTGTTTTGGACTAATGATTAAAGAAACAATCCCTTTCAATTATTACAACTAAATTATAATCCTGAAAGCTGAAATTCTACCTTCTCATTTTACAGTGGTAAAACTAATCAAAAATCATGGGCATCAACTTGCATTACATATTGTCTGGCAAGTGTTCTTTCACCTAAGTACTAAACATCTTGTACTGTTTTTATGCTCCCACAAAAGGGTATAGTTTCAGATGTGGCTTCAACATAACACTGTGCACACAAGTAAACATGCACATAGTCATGGTCAAAGAATTCTGATTTTTGTCATGCTCTCCAATTTGCATACATAGCATGTCAATCTACTAAAAAATAGAAAAGTCAGTTTGAGGTGATGTTATTCATAAGAGCAACTGCTAACAATTCCTTGCCCGAATCATCAGAAATTTAACCCTGCAATTAACTAAATAACAAGAAAACAGATGACAAGCTAATTTCTCCATAAAATCTCTAGATTCAGTGACAATGTTTGGCAGAAAAGAAAAACGGCATAGCATCAAATACAAAGGCTGCCTCAGGTTTTTCATTAAGATTTTTAAAGAGAAATTTTCTGATTTAAGAAACAATTCTCATAATAAGTAAGCACATCTCCTGGCTATGCTTACATTAAAGTTAGTGCAATAAACTGAAGCCCATACCTAGATGTATTACATTGATAACACTCCCTCTAATGTAGCTCCTTAGCACAGTTTAACCAGCATAGATGTCTGCACACTCTAAGTATTACCTGAAATCTGACATTAATTTTACAGCTACAGAAAACCATGATTTATCATAAACGCCTCATTTTTAATAGTTTTAAGGTAGTTCAGAAGTTGTCCATAAGGTAAAATAATCCTTAGTTGGAGCACAAACTAAGATAGCCTTCCCAGTCCAAACACAGAATACTGGTGCTCCAGGGGGCACAAGTAGAGCACGCACAGGACATGACTTCACCCTACCCCGTGTTCACCTGCTCTCTCTTAACTAGATCCAGCACTAACATTTTTTAGTTAAAGAAAGCAATATAAATCAACTTGACTTAATGAATAGTCAGAAGTAGTAATTTAGATGTTTCGGGAAAAAAAAAAAACAAACAACATTTTGATCAAAGAACCCAACACAGCTGTCACACAAGCAATACTACAAAGTCATAGCCACATGCTCTTCCAGTGGATCCAGATAACTCAGTTTTCCTTAAGAGGAAAGAAACAATTCTAGATACCTGGCCACTGAGCAGGTGATGTGTTGGGAGTCACTGTTTCTTCTAAGCTTGCTGTTCTTAAAGAATGACGCTGAGTTAACAGGACCGTCTGGTACACTGTTCCAGTGAACTGATTTGCTTGAAATGAGCTGTGAAAAAGATAAGTGGGAAATAATATTTATTTTTAAAAGTATTTATTTTTAAAAGCTATTTACAACTATTCAAGTGATAGCACTTTCTAGATGTAGGCAAGTGTGATCACTGTCTTCTGGTGCCCTATCCATTGCCATGACTGCAGTGAGACAGCTGTCTAAAAATCACCTTTCATAGACTTTACCTGTAGCTGTGGCCATCACAGAGACATTGGTAGATGCAAGCAGAGAGCGACGCTGCTAAGGTATGCATTACATATATCTGAAAGACAAAGTTTTACAGAGCTTATTACACCCAAAGTGAGCTGTGGTTACTATCACAGCCTTTCACTCTGCATACAGATGTGCAACAAGCACCGGACATGAAAGGTCTAAGTCCTTATGCACTTACACAGCCACCTCTTGCTTCAGAATTTATATCAGACAAATCAGTTCACGCCCTATGGAAAGGATGAGGGAAAATTCACTTGTCCCACCAACATATATAATAACATAATAAACAGATCAGCTCCATCTGAAATGTTTTCAATTATTAAACAGCAGCATATTAAGCTGGTATTCAACAGTCCTACGTAATTAGACTATAAAACAGTGTCAGTTTGCTGGCTCAGAATACAAAGAATTGATTTCAGAATGAAAACTATAATGCAGCTTAGTTTATGACTAATTCTAGTGCAGCTCTTGGACACACACTCAACTTACTCAGTATCATACTGATCAGTACTTTTAACACAGCTGACACTTTTTTCGTAATGTATCACAAAACACACTAAGGTTTAAAAGCTAGAGAAGCTGTTAATCAAAAAGGTTCCACCAAAACAAAAACAGTTTATTGTATTTATTTGTTTGTTACCTCTAAAACAAAGCTAACTAGGACTAAACCATCTTTTTAGTGTTCTCTAGAAATCCTTAGTAAAAGTAGACATGATGTGGGACCTAACAATACAAAACTTCAGGAAAGACTGAGTTTTATTTCCAGTCAAAGGTTAAATGCAGGAGAAATCTTACAGAAACAATTTTTAAAAACTACTATACAAACACATACTGTTTCACAAAAAACAGTATGGGTTTATTGAAGTTTGCTGACACTCAGTTTTTGTATTTAAACATTTAATTTTACTTATGTCTAAGAATGAAATGCAGAATCTGCCATTAATATAAAAGAAGAAATGAACATATTGTCATAAAGACAAATATTATGCTGATGGTTTAGTATAACATATTTTCCATTAAAATGTCCTCTTGGACAAATATCCAGTTCTGAGAGAAGCAAATCTACAACAGCTTGTTGAACCAGATGCTCAACACCTCAACAATGACTGATGATCACTGGACATTTCTTTAAGCTCAACATAAGTACTACAGAAAATGATTATGTTTCATGGTTTTACTTTGTCACAGATAGGCACAGCACAAAGTTTTCATGCTGTCTGAAAGAAAAATTTGTGACTTCAGCAAACTAGACGACAACAACAACAAAACAACTGTAAAAAAATACATACCTTGCTGTTCTGAGTATCTGGATGAGGTGGTGAATCAAGGTTTATTATAGCATGTAATATATCATGAGTTAAATTGCCAAGATGTAGCAATGGATTAGCCACCACCGTTTTGGCACTAGCTGTGCAAGCAAATAGGAGAGGTATGGAATTTTGCTCTGGTGGAGGGCTGGAAGGTATCTGTACTGACTGCTCCTAAAATCAAGCAAGAAACACATACACAAAGCAACAGTAAATATTCTTTAAAGGAACATAATAACTTTTGAAAGAGGGAAAAGGATTCTATAAAACAACAACAAAAAATAAACAGTGTACAAAAAAAAACTGTTAAAAACTGATTTAGAGTTATTAAAAAACATGTGTATGCTACAGTAGGAAAATTTCAAAAATATTACAGAACACTTTCAAATAAATCTACAAACCTGAAGCAGAGAAAACAGAACCTAAGCTCCCCCACATACCTGCTGAGATTCCTGCAAGAGCAGAATTAATTCCATTCTGACAGATGCCAAGCCTCCACCGTGGGAGCCATGAAGTATACAGTAACTAAGGAACATTCTGAGGAGAGACTGGTATTTCAGAAGCCATTGACGTCTTTTCTGAAAGTTTTCTTCTTGTAGCATAGTTTTTTCCTGGTCAGCTAAGTCTTCAGTGTTTTCATGTAAAGTAGCTTCCTCTGGCATCCCTCTAACTCCTGACTGTATCTCTTCTACTTCAACACCATAATCACAGGTCTTCTGAAGAGCTACCACTTCTCTCTCAAGCCACTGGTAAAGCTGATACCGCAACTTTCCTCCATCGACTTCACAGCCAGTGGACAGTGTACGAAGCTCCACAGTAAGGATTTTCAGGCATGCCCTAAACTTCAGCTGTGCTGAAATTATATCTTCTGATGGACTAAGAATATCTTTGTCATCAACTACACTAAAAGATTCTGTGTAGCTAGAACCTGTTTCATGTAATTTTTCAGTTTTCTTCAGAGGTTTTAGTTCTTTCATTACCAGGGAAGAACCTTCACTTTCATCATTTTCATCACTGTCTGACTGTAGTTGCAATTGTTCATCTTGGAATAGAGCACTTGGCTGGCTCCAATCAAAGGAAAGGGTGGAACTGGAGTGTTTTCCTGATGAACAATCTGAAGACGAACCTAGACCATTGAATACTGGCTGTGACCAATCAATACTGGAAGCCTGATCTTTTGTTTCAAACTCTTTAATTGGAGATAATGGTGAGAAATCTTTACTAGTATCCACTAAACTAGGGGATTTAGAGAATAACTTTGACCTCTTGACAACTTTGGGCATCTTTGATAACACTTCTAATGCCAACATAGGACAACCAGCTTTCAGATGAGCATATGCAGTGGTGAAAAATAGCCGTCTTTCACCTAGGTTGATTTTGTCAGCTAATCCATTTTCTACTGTTAGGCAGATGTGTGTGGAAGATGTATCAGAAGAGCCAAAATGACGTCTCAGCAAGAGGGGATGTGTTCTTAGGTAGTTATAGAAGTTAAACACTGCCGGGTTGCAACTTGATGAGCCATCCCCTTCGTCTGAAAAGATACGGCAGCATGAGGAAAATGTACCACTCTGCATGAAATAACCAACCTGCAAAGTGCTAAGTTAATCAGGCTTTTAGGTCTTAGTATCAATCCCATTGTCTACTTCATACATCCATTCTACTGTTTACTTCACTGCACCCTCCTTTGCACCTTCATCATTTTAATACCTCAGTGGGAAGGACATTGTCAAACCTACTAAAAACAAGCAGAGTGGGCAAGCAGGCATGACTTTTTAAATTAAAACAGCTAACATTTCTTTTTCTTGTAGTCAGACCAGTTTTACTGAAGTCAAACAAGACCACATTTCTGTTAATTTTAGATTTCTAAAGTCTCCATGTTCCATGTCTAAACGACAGTAAGACAGTATCTTACTTCTTTTAATTAGGGTCTCTTTTAAAAAATTGGAATAGTACTTTTTTTGTCTACATCTCAAAAGAAACGCAACTTACAATAAAACTAGGAAATCTGTTAACGTTTATACATAATGGTAGCAGTATTACATACAAATAGATGAATTACACAGCAGAGCAACACCTATTAATTTCATTTTCATGTCCACAAGAAGAAAAACCCTGAAGAGATATGAGTATCAGCACAGCATGATTCACACAGCTTTCAAAGGTCTCAGGATCCCTGAAATAAACCCTTACTCTCTCCTCTCTCAGAAGTTATAGCACAACTGGTGACAACAGAGAGACCTACATGAAAATGCACATTCTGGGTAAGAAAATAAGGCAAGACACCACAAACAAGCCATGAACTGATCACAGAAGGATTAGCAACACTTTAATTTTTTTTTTACACAGAAAGACGGGATCAAGATAGAAAAATCAAACACTATATTCCTCATTTGATCAAAACCATCCTGAAGCATTTAACTTCTACTAAAATCAGTTTCATGGATTTGTTACCCAATTCTAGTATTTAAGCCTTTTTTTTATCCCATTCCAATTTCTCTCAGTAGCCAGGACTGAAACCAGCTAACTACCTAGGACTTGAAGCATTTAACTTCAATGAAAATAATGCCTTTAGGAAATAATACAATTATTAGAAGGCCTATAAAGCCAGTAAGTGAACATAGAAATGAACTGCTCTAGGAGACTCATGTGCTCTTTCAAGCAGCATATGGGCCTCCTTGTACCATTTCAAGTATCAAAATCTTTCTATTGGTAGTCTATTATTGTAGTCAGCTGTTATCAAGGCCTAAAAGCTACAAAACACCACATCTTCTAGACTCTCCTATGTAAGTGGGCAATCAGAAATTTTGTCTTAGACTGTGATGGAGTAGAATTAATTTAAGAAGTTAATTTTTCTCTTTATATTTAGACTGCTTCTGGAAAAACAGCTGCATTACTGCAGGGTCATTCCATTATCTTGATAGTCACATGCTTAAAGGACAAAATATGCATTCACAGGATACAGGGTAACAACAATACAGTCACCATGTTCACTGTTAAAGTCCACATACATTGCTACAGCAAGCTATTTACTAACAATGGTGAGGAACTGTGTGGTACCTGGTTTTGTTCAAATGACACTTCAAGAAACTGTGGCTTAAATGAACAAATATTTAAAATCAACTCAACAGGCCAAATACCTATATTCTTACCGCCCTCATCTTCAGCAGAATGCTTAATCAAAGTGTCAAGAGCCTTGCTATAGTCTTCCAAAATCCAGTATGCCATACTTCGCAGGAAAGGGTCACAGTGTATGTTTCCTGAGCTCTCTTTTCCAGTAGACACACTTCCCAAAACTCTCTTCTGTAGTACAGATTTGTAAGTACTAGACACTTCAAACTCCGATTCATAAAGTCTTGATATTACAAGAGCCAACTGAATGTCATGCAGTTTTTCAAGGCAGACCTAATTAAAAATAAGTATATTCAAATCAAACTTTGTCAATTCTCCTCAGTTTAAAATTATTACAGGACAGGAAGTGACATAAATTTGCTCAGATTAAAGTAAGTAGGTTTACCAACTCCAAAAAAAGTGAGCAGGAACTAAGCAGAACAGGTGTAGCTAAGTATCAAATGCAAGACTGGATTTACATTTCTTTAGTTTTAGTATGGCATGACAACAGATCCTTGAAATCAACCAGCTTCAATAGATAATTACCAATGTGCACATGCCACCTTTTACCTCTGGATTCTGGCTGCTTTAGCTACAAAGATTTACAAAACAAATCCTTCATTATCACAGAGATTAATTTCATCACAATTTTGCAATTCAAACAGACCCAGGAAATAATTTGGCTTTGCTTTGTTTTTTGTTAAGGGATTCTAGGACCTAATCCACATCTCTGCCAAAACACCACGTCTGAAACTTCCTAATGAAAAACTATGCTGTTTTCCTATAGGACTGGGTAGAAAATTTGAAAGGAAGCTTATTGTAGGTAGGCCCCTTAGTATTAAAGCAGAGAAATCACCCATGTCACTTCTCAGTATCAGTAAAATAACAGCTAAAAAGGAATCAGAATGTAAAGATGAGGGTTTTGTATTTTTCTTTCATTTGGGATGGGAAAGAAGAGCAAAAGCTGAAAGCATAAGAAGCTTCCGGGGTCATACTAATGCAAAATGCAAACTGCATTCAATGTATTTGTACATTTGGGACAATGTAACAGTCTTAAACATTATAAAATTTATTACCTCCACTGCATCTTTTAAGTGTCCTGCCAACAAGAAAAATGCTGCAGAATGCTCAAACCGCTGTTTGCCAAGCAAAGAAAAAGCATTCTTTAAGGCTGCTTTACGCCATCTGTCCTCAGTAAAGTTGTTTCCAAAAAACTGTGTCATTTTAATATCTTTTTGGGACCTGCGTATGAAACATAATAGATAAAAACATTTTACTTTTTATCAGTTGCACTATGGTTCTTAGTTTCCGCAGATGTCAGTATAATTTTACACAGATCTTCGCATTAGGAAATGCACACTAGGATTTGAGAAGGCTACTAATTTAAAAATAGCAGAAACTTCAATAAATACAAAACCTAATGGTATTTTCAATAACTTGATACAGAAAATCTCTTTTTTGCTTAAGGTGAGCTCTTAAGTGACAATAAAAATTAAGTTTTCAGAAGGTTTGCAATATTGAATGCTGTATTAGGAAACATCAGACAGGAAGACATAAGTCAGTCCCCTGATCTGAAGGTAAAATTTTTAACAACTAACACTTGTGTAAAAGACAGGCACGACATTTCACACACTACAGTGATAGTCCTCAAAAGTAAATCAGAATTAACCAGTAGTTGAAATTACAGGAGATTTGAGACTAAAACTTGCAGCACCTACCTTCAGAAACAGCAATCAGTAAATAAATGAAGGTTAGAAACTACTCATTCAATGTAATGACTAGGTTAGAAATAAACCTCAGCTTTCAATGGTAATATTTCTGCTTGCTTTGGATTACCACCACATTCAACTTTTCCCCCCAAAATTATTCCAAACAGTGTGAAATTCCATGTAAGAGCTTGAATACCTGTATAATCCCCAGATAACAGCCTTCTTCTTCATCGCAAGGTAAAAAATGGCAGCATCAAGTGGATCATTGTTTCTCTGGAAAGCTGCTTTAGCCACCTGAGAAGACAGTTCGAAAGCAAAAAAAAAAAAACCCACAATTTAAATCAATCTTAAATGAGATTGTTGGTGCTTCTGGCGTCTCATACCCCATAGCGCTCTGAAGTTCTCTAATACAGGATCCCTCCTGTCATTATGAGTCCGATGTAAGAATGTGAAGATACAACAACCCATTTGATATCACTTGGCCCATGCTCTTCCAGTTCAAGAAGCTTTTTTGCAGATCAAATGGGAATCCCTATATCTGAAATCAGTTTCTAAAATCTCAGCAAAATTAATTTACTAGTTATTACTATTAATCTATTAGTTGCATCTGCAAGATGGAGTCTTGAAAAACAGGCTGGGACCAGTGATTGCTTTTGAAAGGTGGAAAGGAAAAAGGGTAAGTAGCAGCAAGAATAGTCCAAGTCCTATGTAAGATAATCTTAAACTCAGGCCCAGAATACCTGGATTTTTTTTAAATGCAAGGCAGTTAAGTTTCATGAAGTAATGATTAATTACTGAAGATTTAAAAGTAAAAGTAGGAACTTGCATTTTAGCACTTCGTGCTTTGTAGTCAAAGTATCTTGTGCATGTCATTTTCTAGCTCAACACACTTGCTTTTCCAAGAGGTTAAAACAAGTGCTAATGAGGTCAGGCTTATTGCCACATCTGTGACTATTAAAATATTTAATATAAAAAACTCAACAAAACCCTCAAACAAACAAAAAAAATCACCAAGCCAAAACAAAACAGTAGAAGGTTTTATCATGTAAAATAATCAATTTGCAAGACAGATGTACATTTAATATCCAAGTTGTTCCCACATCTGATAGGCTTCTAAGAACCTTTTCCCATGACTTGTTTCTCAATTTTGCTGTAAAAAACAACTACATGCTCCATCTGTATCTTGAGCATCCACAATAAGCTCTGTACAACACTACCTTTAAGATGAAGTATCCAAGAGCAAAAAATGTACTCCACACTGGAATTTGAATTCCAAAGTACTAAAAAAATATTAGATAAATACAGAAGTTCATATTCATGCAGAGAAGTATAGATACAAAAAATACAGCATGAAACACTCAGAAAAACTTCATTATCTAACAACTTAAAATTACATTAATAGAAGGTAAACACTGGAGAACAGCTGTTAGGAAAGATTTTGTTGAGTTTTTTTTAGAATGCTATGTTTACCTTTTCTATGCATTTCCGCAGGCTGTGGATGTTTCGAACCCACCATCCTACACCCATAGCTCTGAGCTCAGACCATGTTGGATCTCCCTTCTGCACTGCAGGAAGCATGCTCAGGAGCTCTTCCTCTGCTACAGAATGGAATGCCCAGGCAAAGTGACTAGTAGATAAGCCTGTACAATGAACATAAAAAATATTAAAAAAAAAAGAAAATTCCAAGACATTCATTAATAAAACAATCCAGAACCTGAAGATAAAGGGATGGGAAAGGGAGAAGGGAAGAAGGTGAAACTGCTTGTTTTGTATTTTTAAGTGCATTGCTGGTGAGGCAACAGAAATTTAAGAGTATTTGTTAGGACTGCATTTCAAATATTACATAAAAATTATACAACTGGAAACAATTTTTCATGTCCAAACTCCTTAGGTAATTTTGCAAAGAACACTTTCTCCATGAAGCTTGAACATATGGATAGTAAGTGGCACTAAGATTAGCCATGATACAAAGTGTAGTGTACTGACTAAATTTTTTAAAATTTTGAAAGATAGATTCACTATTTTGACTTGGATTAGAAAATGCACAAGTTTCAGATAATCAGAGCAAAAACACCTTTGGGGATACATATGCAAAAGAAAACTTGAAATAAAAAAAGCTCACTAGGAAATAAGCAATTACTAAACAACAACATAGCTGGCTAGGGATAATTGCAACTCCAGGGAGGGCCAGGTGCTTCTTTGTAGAAAGGCACTTCCGCATGTATCCTGGAGGCATTTCCCACTCTCGCCAATTTCTGAGCTCACCAGAAACAGAAGTATCTCAACTAAAATTATTTCATCAGAAAGTTAACTCTGCAATACTCTGCTCTGGCAATTCTGGCAAATTCCAGCCTCTGATTCAGCTGAGGGGGGACAACTGCGATTGAAAATGCTATCACAACTGTCCTGATGGCTAAAGGAGTAATCATAGCCAGTCCTTTACATCTCATTATGACTAACCAAATGCATCTCATTCTGTAATCAGCAATATCAGATTATACAAAAAAAACTTCCCTATCTGAAATAGTTGATTGTATAATTACAGTAAGTATATAGAAATATTTAAAGTCTGAGTAGTAATTTTTTTTTCCAAATATGTACCAGACCCCTACATAAATAGGTAGAGTTGTCTCCTACATTATTGCTGCAGAAGGTTATTGGAACAACATGGTAGTAGAATTTCATTTGGGGAATTTGGGGTATTTAATCTGGGGAAACAGAAACTCTCCCCCACCAACGAAAAACTTGTTTGAAAAAAATCAGTTCAAAGACCTTTACCACAACCAAAACAAGACATTTTCTGCTCTAGTACTCATTCATATTGGACAGTATTTTCTTGAAAAACCCCAATGAATTAAATTACTGGTTCTGTAGAGGCACATGAACAGCATACCATTCAGAGGTGTGGCTACATCATTAAAACTCAACTCATCTAAGAAAACACATCAGTTACCTTGGTGAAGCAGCTGGGCTCGATGCACAGGAGGAAGCGCAGTTGTTAGAAAAGTATGACGCCGGACAGCCAATAAAAATTTCAAACCACACTCATCGAGAGTTTCTCCACCTGGAAATAAATATTTTTACACACATTTTACAGCAATTAATCCAAGCATGTATTGTGGGTCTTAATAGAAGAAATGTAATTTTGTGACTACTAATACTTTGAATTTGTAAATGACAGTTTAGTCCGTAATTGTTCCCTTAAAGAAAAGAGAAAGAAGAAAATTTCGAATATAAAAGCTTCTGAAGTTATTTGTTGTGTTTAATGCAAGAGACAGAAAAAGTGTTATATATTAAAAAAAACCAAACCAAATTCTTTCTCAATCTCTATACACAGTACAACAAATATTTGTCATTCCTGTCTCTTCAGGAGTGAATTAAAAATAATTATAGTATGTGGACTGATGGATTCACAGTGGCACTAGCAGGTGGCAAAAGAAAATTTTACTTTTATCAAAACAATAGGTCTTGAAACAATTATACTATGAAATGACTGCATCATCATCTTACAAGCCACAAAAACATTTCAAAATAGGAAAAAAATCCCCGGAAAGGCTGTGAAGCACAGCAGTACATTTAACTTGGAAGAGACAGCTTACCTTGACTTCTGTCCCTGCTTTCTCCAATGTCAGTACTGGTAGTAGCAATTGTATCTGCCAAGGCCATCAATGACATTTGTTCCATCCTAGTCAGACCTGGCAAGCTTGAATGAAGCAAGTGACGAGAAAGAACTTGAGCATGTTCTGGTCCAAAGTAAGTTGGGCTGTATTGAGAAAGATCAATGACTTTTGAACTGTCTTCATCTGCCTCAAATGTGACAAGGTCATCTGTACTTATAACAGTATTTTCGAAGAGATTTTCGTAACTGTCATTGGGCATATCCTTTTTATTTTGACTATTCTGATTATTGGACTTCTCTGAACAGGAATAAGATGAATCATCATCTGCAGCAAGAAGAGCATACAGAGGCAATGGTGGAACAGAGTCTATTTCTACATAGTCTGTAGTCTCTGTTTTGCTGAACATTTTGGGATCTCTTGCAGTACTTCCACTAGCACTGATTGTCAGAGATCTGAGCCTCCTGTCATGATTAGGCTCAGACTCATTTATAGCAACAACTTCTCCAGCAATGCACTTCACCAGGTGGGACAGAATGGCTTTTGCTCTGCGTACTTTACCAAGATCCATGAGTTCCAACAGTTGATAAGGATGGTACTGAGGTAAAGTTGGAGATAATGTATGAGCTGCTTCAAATAGACCAGAATCTTCCATTTCCATAGAAACATCAGAGGCAGATCTTTTCCCACTAAGTTTCTGTGCAAGGCTGGTCATAGATCTGGTCAAAGTTCTCTTTGGTGGCTGCAGACCTGAGGCAGCTGACTGGCTTTGTTTCATTAAGCTAGTTAGGCATGGCATACTTCCACTGCAGGAATCTGTACTAACTAGTTCCTGCTTAGAAGGAGATTGCCACTGGGAATAAACATGCATTTCACAATCCATTCCAACTACCAGAATGCCATCACGCACCCAAGACAAGGATACAGGAAAAGGAGGTGACCCCTCCACAGATGAAACCAAGTCAACACAACGCAACAAAACGAATCCAGAAAGGGTTGCAGCCTTAGGACTGCCACTGAGGGAGATTGTAGCAATCTCGTTACCATTTTTTTCCTGCCTCTTCCCAGACAACTGACCAAACATATAAAGTTTTGATCCAATTCCCACTGTCAGAATATGTGAACCATCTTCCCTAGACATCCAATCCAAGTGTACCAAGTGCTTAGTGTTGGGTATAATACTTCCACCATGAGATAGAGAAGTATCTTGTTGGTTATCTGCCACTAAATTGCTATCAACACTAATATCAGAGTCCAACATGGTGCCTAGCTCTTCTAAATTAAGTGTCTGTTCTAAAATCCAAGAAGAACCCCCTGTAGATTCACATTCAAAAATACTAACATACATCACAAAATCTTGAGAGAGATGGCTATTTCTAGATGCTGCCTGCTTGTACGCTACTGCTAATCTGTTTGTGTGTGCACAGCTGACATCAGTTGGCCTCCCTGGAACATTAATAGCACTACTACTAGGAAATCCATCCTCAATCAGTAATGGCCATTCTTCCCATACATATTTAACATCACTGTCTGTGCCATATTGTGGCATGGAAGAAGCTGATGATTCAGTGACAACCCTGCATCTCCAGAATCGAACTTTTCCATCAGAGCAGGAAGTAGCCAGTAGATAAGGTGCACGACAAACAGGATATATGGAAGAAGAACTGAGATGTCCTAAAATGGAAAAAAATACACTCTTAATGGAGGAAATACTAAAAAGCACAATTAGCAACATTTTTATTCAGCCACCATTCTATTACTCCAAATTAAAAAAAGTATTACTGCTTCCTCACAAAGAGGTCATTTACAGGTCCTCACAAAGAAGACATTATGTCAAAAATACCATGAAACCGTTTTACCCTTTTGATTGCATTTTGTGCCCCAGAGAGGAGTAAAATAATATTATTTAAACATGAATACTAATTTATATTCTGTCAAACAAATATTTCTTCATTGAAAAATCTAAAACTGTATTTTAAAACGACTGCTGATGAAAACTTTAACATTTAAGTACAGATCCTTCAAAAAAATTCATGAATGACTGCAAAACAAAATTTGTGTTTCTACTATTCTATTAAGTAAGAGCTTTATTTTAATGTTAGTTCCAGGACTGAGATATTAAGTGACAGGAAGTACATTTTGGCAAACCTTTTGGATTCACTTACACATACTTGATTCTAACAACAAATCCAAAACTCACTATTTACTTTGTTTCTATTTTAATGCCAAAGTCAGAAAGGCAGAGATTCCCTATTTTAGTATTTAAAAAAATATGACAAACCTGCTGATGGCTTTACACTTATTATTTCTACTCCTTCTGGCATACTCAACTCTTGACTGTACACCATTTTGGAAGACAGAGTAAGCCAGCTGGTGCTCTGAAGGTTTGCTCTACAGGCCCGATACTTTTGACTGAAAGGTGATTGGATCTTCTCTGGATCTGGTGAAGAATACGATTCTTCAGTTTGTGTTGTTTCTTCTGATGGGTTTGAACCTATCTTTTCATCTAAAAAAAGGTACACATTGTTAACTTTAAAAGATCAATGATTTCTTTTAATGTAAAAAGTTATTTTACCCAACTTAATAGCTCCAGAAGAGACAGACAAAATCTGACTTAAAATTTTACATTCATTTTAATGAAATGTATTCTGGTATTCAGATTTAAAGAGAAACATTAGGAAATCTCACATTAAATATTTTGGAGATTCTAGAACTGCTGAGAGATTATAAAACAATCAAAGCATGACCAAAAAGACCAAAAACTGCAAAGAAATATATGTGTGGCTATCCACTGAAAATAAGGTTTCAGTAAGCATTGAATACCTGCAGCTAGGGAAAATTAAATTGAGACCTTCATGCCTCAGCTTACAAATTGGTGAAAACTATTTTTGAGAAAAGTTTTAATAACGGCTTTATTTTATTCCTTAAAACATAGGCTCTCAGAGAATGTGATATGAATGCTTCCCTTTTTTAATAAAACTCAAGACCTGAAGTATAAAATTGCTGGAAATGGAATATGAAAATTTCCAACAGATTTCTCAATAATTTCCTCATCACATAAGTACATTAGAAAACTTAGATCTTTATTATTCTCACTAATTTATAAACTAATTGCCATAACACTTTTTCTCTTATTTGAAAGCAACAGTAAGAAATGCTAATTTAGTTTGAATGACAGAAACATAGATTATAACAGATTTCTCTGGCAAGTGCTATTGGATTTATGTTTCTTAAAATCTTTAGAAGTTAACAGAAAGCTACCAAAGTGTATCTTAACTTTCTTTAAAACTTAAGAGTTTTAGAGATAGTTTGGTAGTTTGAAAGAGAACCAGCAGATTTCAAAATGTCAAAATTATTCAGAATTGTAATGGCATCACTGATGCTTAGGTGCTTCAGACTACAGTCCTATTCAAAATGTATGTATAAACTCAAAAATTGCAAACTAAAGCTTCCAAAAAGCTATACATCTTAACTGTTAGACTGTATTAAAGCCAGTTAAGCATATCTGGCCTTAGAATGCACAAAAAATGCACCAAACTCCAGGCTCAGGCTGAACTGAAGAGTTTCAGCAATCAGAAGATTAGGTAATCAAGAAAGAATGGTTGTGATTAAATCTTGTAATCAAATGCAGAATCTTTTCAAAAAGATGAAACATTTTAGATTACAGTGAACAGTAGATATTCACTAGACAGCGGCTTTTTTTAAAAGAAAACCACAAGAAAGAGGGCTTACCTATTGAGACAGGAATTGCCTTCAAATGTAAATGCCACATATGTAGTAATGAATGGTTTTGTGTATATTCTATCACTATTAAGTAGAATTTTTCAGAGAATCCATTCTGCTGGTTTTCTAGTGAAATTGAGAACAGGAAGATCTTAGGGGTTATTCACCTGAAAGCAAAACTAAATTTTGCTGGCTAGCAAATAATCAAATTAAGCTAACATGAACTAATACTAAAGTGCAATCGTCTGACTGCATCTAACTCTTACATTAGCTTTCTCAGTTTTTTTACCACAACCAACCAAAACTACAATTACAGGTACACTCGTGTAAGAACTGACAGTGTTTTCTTTCAGAGATGACAACACATTTGCCTGACTTTGCTATGTTTAAAGTTAAATCCCAGAATATATTATCAGTACAGTATAGTCTAAAAGAGAGAAAGAGATACAATGCTTCTTCCTAAGAATTTATTTGCCCTAGTTTTACACAAAAAGAAGATATGAGTTGTACTATCAATAAGTGCCCATTTCTGGAGAGTTCACCCAGGTTATTCTCTTCCCTTCATATAAAAGTCGACCCATTAGGACCAAGAAGGAATGAATAGTAATTTAGGGATTCTTTTCCTTCCGTGATTCCTCTGACCTCTGACCCTTAAGGTGTATGTATACATATAGCATTACCAAGAATAAGCTGTATTTGCCCTGTGCTTTTAACACTGTGGTGGTTATGGTACCATAGAAAAATGTAAGTGAATTTGTTCTTTTTAAAAACAATATGAGGTAATTACCCTCATGCATTGTTAAAGAGGAAATAAGAAAGTACTAGAAAATAATTTCAAATTAGAATTCATGCAAGTATTACAGTTCTAATTTAACAGTTTTTCAAAGGGTCCATTTAGCCCAATTCCTTACATGGATGGCATGAAACCTATTACAGACTTCCAGAACACATACAGATGTATACAGTTGCCTAAAATCAAATATTTCCCTATTTGTTCTAAAATTATTTCTGAGTATCATACTCAAGATGTAAACATATGATTATGTTCTCTATATTCTCTATTTTGTTTCTTGTTTTCAACATCTCAATTGCATTTTTTAACTCCACTGAAGGCTGGGATTATCTCCACTACTCCAAATATCTTCCTCAGGTAAAAACAGCCAGTTCCAGACCCAAATAATCACTATGTACATCCAGTTTATTTAATATTTCCCTAGGTTCCTTTGACACTTTTCCACAACTCTGCTTCCTTTTATTCAGGACTCCTATCTAGTAATGCAGATGACCTGGTATCACAAATTTTATTCTGACTCCTTTTTCCCCACACACTATTTCATTGGAACAGAACAATGTGATGCCTATATATATGAATAACTAAAGCACTCCACCAAGGAAAACAAATAATTTTTTCCAGAGCAGTCCAGATCTGTCCAAGGATCTAGAAATCCACACACTACTCACAGTATTATAGTGAGGAGGTATTGTTTGGCTTGCCATTTGTTGTACAAATGCAAGGCCTGAGGAGCAATATTTAGCTGATGTAAAAGAACAGCAACCACCATGACAGGATACAGTAAGTTTTGTCTGAGTCATACCCTACAAGTACAGGCTTCACATTTAAAAACCTTTCCCCATTCATGTTAAGGGACTGCTTAACACAGGACACAATGGGTACCTTGTGATTTAAACTACTTGATCTAAAATTTGGTTGCACACAACTCAAAGGAAGTGAAACACCCATGGGTTTCATTAGTTACAGTCTTCTGAAGATTTCATATTAAGGTATTTGACATTAAAATGATAAAAGCCATTAAATAAGTTTTTTCTTCTTTGGAATGAAAAATAAAACACTGTCTTCAATGTTCTATGAAAAAAAAAATACTTTACCAGAGTCTGATAAACTGTTCTTCTTTGAAGGCATTTCCTTCTCCTGGTTATTTAAAATAAAGTCTTCTTGAAAAACATGGAATAACTGTGTTTTGCGGCCAAGCTAAGGAAGTAAAAATACACAAGAAGTGAATATCCTGGTGTATACTTTTCAAGATTGCTCTCTAACACGGAGCTTTTAACTTGGTAAGTTTAACAAATTAACAGAAGGCTCCTCATGATAATGCACTTTCATTATTCACATTCTTTCCATTTACAGGTACTGTTGAAAACAAGGACAAGAATATGTCAAAAACAGTCTAAGTACTCCAAATTTACCTAATGGAGAGCTACAGGTATTGCCTCTATTATTAATGCTTTTTAAAAAGCTAATTATGACATAAAATGAGTATAGCAGAAGATCTTACAAGCTCTGTGATGGCATCCAGTTCAATGATACATCCCGGGCGAGCCGTGGATTGCTGACTTATGATGTTAAAAACTTCACCAACATATTTCTGTTTGAAAAGAATCAGGGGGTGGTCTTGTTAACTATTATGCATTTCTGTGACACAACCTGCTAGACAGGTGTGACATCACAGTGCAAATGTTAACTAAAGCATTAAGTATACACTAGATGTGATTCAGTAAGCACACAGGTAACATTCCCTGTTTCACGAAGAGCACATTTGGTTTTGATGGTTAAAAGGTGACAAGATTATCTGGAAAGCCCCACATACAGCAATTGATTGTTTCTTCCCCAAAAGCTGCATTGTTGTCTCAGCTTTTCCTCAGGATGGCAATGCACCCACAAAGTTATTATTCCTTGTGGTGAAAGCACTTCACAGATATTTCCCAATCAAATCTTGGCCTGCCTCAATATGCAGAGCTTGAGATTAAATGAAATACAGTATAACTAAAAAGCTTTACCTAATCTGTTTTTACAAGCAGAATAATCTGTGAAATCCTCAGCAACCAGTTTAGTCAGTCACCAAGTCTGAGCCTAGTGCAACTGAATGAAGCTGTAACATGCAAAAACTTGAGATGGCTTTTCACTTACAGAAATTTCTGGGTTGGAGAGCTCACACAGAAGTTTCTTAGCATCTATTACAGCTTGATATAATCTTAAATGCTGTCCATCACTGGCCACAAAGCAGGCACTTGGAGAATTACAGTATGCACCTGAAAAGCAGGAACGAAGCACTCAAATATTCAAACACCATATGGCTTCCTTTTTTGTTTTTTGACAACAGGCATTTTCGAAGTTATGACAAAAAACTGTACACCACAGAAAAATCCTCTTAACTTCTATTGACAAGCAAGGATTACAAAGTTTAAAGCTGTACATAGCAACCAAATCAAAATATATGAAAGGAAATAAGAATTCCATTTGCAAACTAGAGCTAAATCTCCCTCAGCATTTAAATCTTCAGCATGCTATGAAGTATGCACTAGTATCTAAGAACTTTACTGCATAAGCTTCTAAAATATCAATTACATAAAATAATAGAGTAGAACATAGAAACTTTTTGCACAGGAATAAAGAATTCCCAAGTATCAGCAGGTTGAAAATCTGTGAAATAAAGGACCCATGCTTTACATTTTTTCCAGTACATTCAAGTATACCTGTATTATCTATTAAAGGGCATTATTAGGTTACATTAATTTTATTCTAGAATACACCACAAATCAGAAAATGAAACTCACCAAGGCAATAGCTGGGTATAAGTGTGGGCAGCCATGCAACATTAGAAAAAGCTGAAACATGAAGAGAATTGATCCGAGCAAGTTCAGAAACTCCACCAGAAAAGGACAAAGGTCCAACAGGATCTACTCTCCATAGAATAAGTTCACTGTAAACAGCATTGGGATCCTGCGATGTCACATTTGCATTGCCTCTACTCTGAGGTCTTACTGGTGACTCATGAGACTTAAAAGACTCATTAGCCTGTATTGCTTTCTCAACATCTGGTGAAATTAGAGCATTGTGATGTGAGGTTGTAAGCAGCAGTGGTAACACGGAGTGGCAAGCCAAGTCATTAAGATGAAAACGGTGACCACAATATCGGGATTTGTGTGAAATACTGAGTACAGTTGAAAAAGCAGATTCTTCAGCAAAACTCACTAGCCACTGGTTCAGCGACCCATCTGCATGTTTGGAAATCATCATAACATTAGGTGTGAAGATACTTAGTTTTAAGCTGTTGGCTGATTTACTGTGTCCAGAAGAGATAAGCACAGATGAAGATCGTGTAAGACCAGGAGGCTTTTGTTTGCCTTGTTGAATAGCTAAGTCAACATTTTTGGTACAAGCATACATCACTATACTTCTGCAAAGAGAGTTTGCATCACCTGTTGGAAATGCAACAGGAATTCTTGAGACAAATGACACCTGCAATTTTAAGAAAGAAAGACTAAGTATTAGAGTTACCATCATACTTCTCACTGAACACCAATGTAAAATGCTAGAGGAATTAAGTACCTGCACCTGGCGAAACATGCCAGGCTGGTATTCATCTAGCCAGTCCACATGCCACACCAGCAGGGAGCCATCCATAGGATGTATACTGAAGAGCATGTCAGCATTTTTACTCCATTCAGAAAGCAGAACTTCAATTTCATGATCAAAAAGAGCAGAAGATAAAGGAACAAGGCTTGAAGATGGAGCAGCTTTCTCATCACCCAGTTCCTTCTTCTCTTGGTTTCCTTTTTGTTCATCTCCATTTTCATCAGCTTCTACAATACACACACACATATATATAGATATATATAGAGACAGATTTATCCAAAACCGGAAGTATAACAAGCAGTGTTATTCAGGCACTGGAGCTAATTTCAGGTCTTTTATAAGCTACCCATATGAGAACTAATTTAAAAGGATCGAGATTACAACCATAAATCCTCCAATGGAGCTCAGTGTCTAACAAACCAAAATAGTTTATGCTGCACCTTAATTTGAATTATTTTTCTTTTCCTCTATTTTATACAAAATTTTGCATGCATAGACAGAACAAAGGATAATAATCTCCAGGATGTATATATTCAAATTAATTGACTGTACCATGTTATAGAATAAAGCTATTTAAATTAGCTATACATTAATATCTAAATTTAAAAAGTTAGTTTTAAAGTTGCTCCTGCTTTCTTAATACTGAAGTAACATTTTCATGCGATGGCCTCCAGTCAAGCCTAATTAAGTAATACAGTTTTCAGCATATATAACTCCAAATTTCTAGAACAACTATGAAAAGAGAAATCGGAACTTCCAGATACATTTTTTTAAAGTCACTTAGATACTTTCAGTGTAAGGGAAGAAAATGCATTGAAATGCCACTGTAATCTCTCTGTATCCTTGCATGTCAAGCTGCCAATCTCTCACTTCCCCCTGGGTGAACATTACAGATTACTTTAAACACTGAAAACCATTTCTCTATATGACATATGTCTGTATGACTTTTACCTTCTTCTGATCTGCCATCCATTTGATTAGAATCCTCAGTATTAGTTTCAGGGGAATGGTGTTCAAAACTCCTTTTAAGTTGTTGCAAAAACACTTCCATAGATAAGGTAAAATGAAGTTCTTTGTTGTTTAGCCAGTGTACAATAAAAGGTCCGCTTTTTTCTTCATTTTCACCAAGACTTAGAGATGTGATAGAAGGCAGTAGAGGAATATCTACCAGAAAAAGATATTGACTGACGTTTTTGAGAACTAAGTTAGGTCAAAAAATAATTTTAGAGAAATGGTTTTTAAGCAGAAATCCCACAACAAAAAAAAATAAATCCAAGCGTATTGTCACTTATCATTCCCTGCACCAACACCATATGCTTTGAGACTTGTTCCACACAGAGGTTCTTTAGCATGTTTACATAAGGATAACAGTAGGGTCCTGCATTGTTGATGTAATACTGTGGACGCAGGTTAATTTATGGGGTTTTTTTGCTACTACAGCTCAGTATGAACCAAATCATTTAAGCATAATTTTGCAACATTTACTTCACAATGGAAGCTGTAGTAGATACTAGCAAAAATTAGTACAGAGATCAGACAATGCCGTCTGTAACACCATCACAAAACCCCAGGAGTTCTGGTTCTAATACATTCTCTTAATTCATACGGCTGTTTGATGGTATTTGCTGTGAATAATAAAGTAGTAATCACAAAGTGCATGACAGAAGCAAGGATCAGACTGCTGCAGAGTAATATAATCTAAATTAATCAAGGCTGAAAAGCAGACAGGTGATTTATTGCAATTTCCTCAAATGAGTGATACAGCAACATGTTAGAATCTCAAACTGCATGTAATTCCCTTCTAGAAGTCTCCATGTATAGTCTCTTCTTCTGCCCCCTATTTACGCAGCATTACTTAAATTCCACATCCTGGGGGACAAAATGCTTTTCACCCAAAATCTGTTATTTTTATAAAAATCAGCAATAGGTTTGAATTACTAATCATTCAATCTAGCCAAAGAAAACTGTAACTGACAGCACGCAGACAGAAGAAAGGATCCTCATGACAACTAGCAGTTTTGTTGAGGGTAGGGGACACAGCAGGGGAAGGGGACACGGGACAGAAGTAGCACAGGTCATTTAAGAAACACAGTCTATCTTCCTACACAGGCCAATGCCAGTCTCAAAAGTATCACTACACATCTGGAAAGTAATAGAATCTGAACAAAAAAATTCTATTGACGCCCTTTGAAAGATGAAGCTACAGTAAACATGAATGAGGTGAACTACAAATATTACTTCTCAGATTAGATTATAAATCTACGTGCTTTTTGAGTATTTATCAAAGTCACTAAAGAAATCACTTTTTTCCCAATTTCCATCTAAAACTACCAGCTTCTAAATGATGTTCAGCTCTGGACATTTTTCTTAGTGATTTTCTATTTGCCTTATAAATCACAATCTCTGTTCCCAGAAAACTTATACGTCTTTAAATTCAGTAACTTTTTCTGTAATTGCCTAGAGACAATTTTGTCCTAGCAACCACTGCTTATTCCTTTCACAAAATTCCACCCAGACTGGACACAAGAAGTAAAATTATAGTATAAAAGTAGGTCGCAAGGATTTTTGTTGCATACATGTTGTATTTATTCTTATCTATATTCTTACATATAAGTACATATGAAAGCAGCATTCTTCAAAATGTGAAGTGAATGAGAGATAAAGCTGTTTTGGCTTTAGCTTTTATCAGATACTTTAAAATGCTGTAGTAATGGCAGATTTTAAAGTAAGACATCACAAACCAATTTGCTTTAAATCAAATGAAAGGAAACAAAATTAGGTTTTTGGACTAAATTTAATTTCAAAAGGGCAAACAAAAAGGCCTACTTAAAGAATGTGGTTAGACTGAAATACTTAAGAGATTTGACTATGAGGGAGAACATGTATTTCTTAAAATTAAGATTTAAAATGTGAAAGTTATGTCAGAGGTTCTACAATAAAGAACAACCTGTTATCCTCCAATCTACTGAGTTAAAAGACAAGTGATCCAAAAGACATTATTAAAACAGATACTGATTGATTGATCTATTTAACATAAAAAGAATATAAGATTAGAAAAGCCAAAGACAGGTTTTAAGTACCTAATTTTTCTAATCTTTTTCAAAATTGTTTTTATCCTCATTCTGTAAGTCTGCTACTTGGCATATTTATACTGCAAAGTCTACCAAAAGCAAAGCTAAAGTTTGCATAGTTGTGCTGGTTTTGGCTGGAGTAGAGTTAACTTTCTTCATAGCGTCTGGTATTGCGCCATGTTTTGAATTTGTGCTGAACAAATTTATATCTGGTTGATAATACAGAGATGTTTTTGATGTTGCTGGGCAGGGCTTACACAGAACCAAGACCTCTTCTGGTTTTTGTACTGCCACACTGGCAAGGAACTTGGGGCTGCATTGAACATTGAGAGAACACACAGCCAGGACAGGTGACTGAAACTGACCACTGACATGAGTCAGTGCTCGAAGTGGGAGGAGGAAGGAAGAAAGGGGAAAGTTTAAAGGCATGGTGTTTGTTATCCCAAGTGACCATTTGGTCTGATAGGGCCCTGCTCTCCTGGAGACGGCTGAAGATCTCCCTGCCCACAGGAAGCACTGAAGTCATTCCTTGTTTCTTTGGTCATATATGCAGCTTTTGTTTTCCCTATTAAGGAAAACAAAGGTGGGATAAAACCTATTAAATTGGTTTTATCTCAATGCAGGAGGTTTCTACCCTTCTGATTCTCTCCCGAGTCCTGCAGTGAATGAGCAAGCGACTGTCTGGGGCTTGGTTGATGGCTAACCATGGTCAGCCACAGCATTAGCTGTTCTGTATAAAAATAAGAAATGCCTTAAAAGCAAGTAAAAAAAAAAGGTCAAAGATTATGTGCTACCTACATGAAAAGATTAGCTAGCTCACTGTGCAATCTGAAGAGGAAAAAATTTAAGAGGAGATAAACAAATCTCCAAAAGGCTTTCAAGAAAGTTTAATGTGTGACATTGAGTAATAACAAGCAATGACTGGAGACTTGTCCTGTAGAGATATGATAGTACTGATGGTACAGCACAAAATGTAAGAGGTTTCCTTCTGGTAGGCTGAATGTGATTCTAGTCCTGTCTGTAAAATATGAACCAATGAACTGCCACTCAAAATGCTGAAGAATAATCAAGGAGAAAGTGTTTAGAGCTTTGCTTAGCAAAGCAGCATTAATGGAAATCACTTGCTCTTTCCAATCATACCAGACTGTATAGCTAGAAACATGAACTAATCATAAATGCCCTTAGCTGAAAATTGGCCTTTCAAACAAGATTAAGTAGGAACAGAAAAACAATACTATAAAATAGAGCTTAACTAGTTTAAGAAAATAATTACATAGTAGGTTTGTTCATTAAGTCTAGACATAGAAAACCACATCATAACCCTCATGAAAGGCCACGCCATACTGCATTTCTAGTCAGTTTTTCAGTGAGCAGACACATGCTTCATTTTCAACATACACAAAGATAATAAAGACAGAAGTATCAGCAGCTGTAGAAGAGGTTCCTCAAGACCTATCAACATGTTCCAGTGCAAGGCAGTATCAAAGTTTATGGAATACAGGGTGAAGGCATGTTTTGTTTGGTTCAGAGACAGAAGTACATGAATGTGTGGTTATTTCAACACTTAAGTGTCAGGTGCTCACTTTAAGAAGGTTAGACATTTTTTATTTTATCAGTATCGTACACAATTCACAGTAAATTTTAACTCCAGTTACAAATACTTAGCTTTCTCCATTTTAGACATTATCAGATTTACTTAAAAGATGAACAACATAAAAGACAGGATTACTGCACAGGAAATTTATTCAAATAATTTCATTACTGCAGAAAGTTCTTTAATGCAAAAATGAAACCAATATATAAGCAATTTTGCATGATCATATAAATACTGAACAAACACATCTGCTAAGTTTCCAGAGAGAACACATACCCAACAGCAACTGAAGCTCACTTCATAGCAAGGATTACATTTCTTACCTGTGGCTGGATTGATACTGGCAGCAATATGGTAGTGGCAAAGGGCATTTGCATGAGGAAGAATGTTCCTGTGAGCTTCATGAGGATCTTGCTGATGCAGAGCATATCCAGTATGTGCTACAACAGCACCCGACCTCCTCCTTCCTCGTCGCAAGTGTCTCAGGTTTAACTGCATGAAGAACAAGGGATCATTTAAAATCATTTCAAAAAGAAAAAGCAGATTTAATCTGTAAGTAGTTTTCTAGGCACTAATAAATGGTATTTTTCAGCTTAAAAGCTAACTTAAAGAATCAGTGGAGTTTCTTGCAAACTTGTGTTGAGTCTGCAGTAGAGAGAAACCAGTGCCTTTAGATTTATCTATGAAGGCCTCTAAAATACCTTCACGTAGTAACTACTTCATACTTCAGTGTGGAATGTTCATACACTTTTTTATACTTACACAGAAAATACTCTTGTGTTTCATAAACACACATCATGCTCATTCATGGTTCTGAACAAAGCAGCAATACGGAGTAGTTTCATTTCATGAAAAACTGCATCCATACTTCGGATCTAATTAGATCAGCACTTCAACAGCCCCCAAAAGGCCACAATGAGTTTTAAGGTTTTTCTCTTTCATACAAATACTTGTTTCCAAGGGAAAGAATAATACTCAGTTTTTAAGACTGACTTACACAGTTCAAGCCTTTTGTGCTTGTGTAGACATCTATGTAAGCACTCAAAGGTACACAGAGGTACACAATTTGTATTAAACTTGGTGTTACACTCTTGGCATTCCTTTTCACATGCTGTGCTTTCCATCTTTACACAGCATGCTCATGTCAAACAGTCTTCTCTCAATTATCACATAATTGCTCTTCCTGATTTCTACTGTTACCTCTTATTTTCCACAGGAACACAGAAATTTCTCCAGCTTCCCTTTTCCTCCTCTCTTTGACTATTTCCTTTGCTCTGTTGTGCCTTTCAGCCAGCCATATTTTTCAGGTATGCCGCACTATTTTTCATACAGCACGCACTACGAGCATGCTAAATACATCACTCCATTAAGGTAAAAGCACAATGCCCACCTATGCCCTACATACCTTTGAAGCAGACCATTAATGCCACGCTTTCTTTCTTATTCTTATTTCTTATGGTTAGAAAACACTATCTGGTAAGAATCACTTGCCTTAATGCTTATGAGCAGTCTGCTCTGAGAATTACAGCAGAAAGACTGTTTTTCTTCCCTCCATATTACTGTTTTTCCAATTGCAGAAGTCAGAGAGAACATCCCACAGCTTCAGAGGTAACAAGTGAGCCCCTACCATACATCTTAAGGCAGCATAAGCCCGAGTTTCACATAACCTATATATAATGTGTGCTCCATACTGCTCCTAGCCCTTGAAACTAAACACTGCAAAGTATTCTTCTTCAGTCACCAGACAAAAATAGGCAGTAGTGACTTTGGAACAGTGTGTCTTCAATGTGAAAAGCTCAGCAAAAGAGCTGTTAGCTTAGCCTGCCCAAGGAAGATTTCAAGGAACTTCACCCTTTTATAACATTTTATACACATCTTTGGTGTAAAAGATTTCAGCTTGTGATACATGTCTGAGTTAAAAATTACAAACTTGTCTAAAATCACAAGTTTTTGTTTGTGTTTATTCTCACTGCTCAATTTCAATTCTTACCTCCAATGCACTCTGCACTTTTTCTTTACTTGAAGTATTTCTCTTGAAGTTATTTGTGAAGTTTGCTGCTTCACTCCAATTGCTGTATCCTCCCCCGTACAACAGACTGTCATTGGGTAACAAAGTCTCTGCCCAGAGACGACAAACATTATCCTTACAGCAAGTCAGGAGTACATTGCAGACAGCACCACTAATGAAAGAAAATTTAAGGAGTGAAGAAGCTGCTAACTATTACACAGCATCAAAATAAACCGACATTTCCAAACAGTTTTCCACTACCAGTCTTAGGAATTGCACCAACTTACAGATACTGGCACAAGAAAAACTCATCAATATACTGTTAGGAAAATAAATGATGTAGGAAAGGCCTTCCTCCCTGTTCAAGTATCTGACTATAAATCACCTCAAATATCATCACAAAACAGAGCAACAGCAAATTGTGGATTTTAATTTAAAGAAAAATTCGTATCTAGAAAAGCAAAACGTAAATTTTTATCTTTTAAAGTCACTCACTTAAAAAGCTAATAATATTCTGGGTACCTGATCGTAATTCCAGATCTTACTGGTATCTACCACTTAACAAAGTAATATATATCCGAAAGAGAGAAACTCAGATAATACCAGACAAGCAACAGACAATTTAAATCTATGAGTTTTCCTTAGTTACTATTTTTCCAAGTGTAACTTGTGTTAAATATATAGCCAAAGAATCCCATTACCCCACACCAGATACCGGAAAAAACTACGCAGATCATCAGGTTTCCAGGTCATGTAAGTTCACTATTTAGCTCTACATAAAGCTTGAAAGCTATGACCAGACGGTCCAGCAGCAAACGCCCTTAGGAATCATGGGGCATGTGGATTTTCAAAAGTAACACACAGAGTAAGAACTACAGATTTATGAAGAGTTTTAAAGACTGATCTAATGAACAACATAAACTTGCTCAACACAAAGGTATGCAGATTGGTTCACTACTTGGAATAACATGGCAAAAAGATGGTTGCAGCCCACAAAACTGCTAACACTACTTCAGTTTAAGATTGAAAGTACTGGCGAAAACTAGCTACAGGTCATTTTGGAATCATCTGAACACAACCCTAGCACGCCAAACTAAAGGGATCAGTTCCAAATGATTACTTGAATTCAATTTCCAGATACTATTTCTGACAGAGATCTAGCTTGGTAGTAGTAGGCAGAGAAACAAATAAAAAGACATTAAAATATCTGAATGTTTGTGAAAGAGGACTTCAAGTCACAGAACTTTTGCTCTGATTCCATCAGGATAGAACAAGTCAGGATTAAATGCATGAATGGTCACTTAGTGCAGTCAAAAAAATGCAAAGAGACATGACTTTTCAAGAGCTGATTTTGTATTTAGTTCAATGCCTAAGTCAGTCTCTGAGACTTCTATCTCTTCAATTATGTCCCAGGTAAGAGGATACTTGCCTTCCTCTCAAGAGCAGAAACAGTATAAAAGGTGTGCACACTCAATAACTGGAGTAAAACATAGAATTGTGTGACTGTTGATTGTAGAGAGAGGTAGACTGTACAGTTTGGGGTTTTTTTGGCAATTTATGAACTAGTTACTAGAATTACTGACCGTGGCATGAATTTACTGGTCTTTCTCCATGAAAATGCATTTACTGATCGAGGATGAGCCAAATAAACAAATGAAAAATCAAGCTCTTTTGTTTGGTTTCCTGGACTGGCACCAGGTGGCGATACGGCTGACCGCCAACTCTCTGAGTTGTACCATACTTTCACAAGACAGTCATCCTGTGGGAAGACAAAAAAGGACAGTAAATAAGATTACCTTGCATAAGAATATGATGCACTTCAAGTACTTTTGGGTACATCTCTTGAGGTTTTGTTTTTCTTTAAAGTAAAAGGCTGTTCTTATCAGAGAGGAACAGCTCCATAAATGGAACTTCAAAATGCGATCCTAAAGAAAACACAGGAGCAGAGCTTCCACTTAACTCTTACCATTACTAACTTGGATTTCATATAGGTCCTTCTGGTTAGCTGCCAATTTTTAATCACAAAACCACAACTTGCACCAGCCTGAGATGGTATTCAAATGTTAATACAACTAATTCTACCCTGTCAGAAAACCACCCAAACCCCCACACAAATTTAACTGTTAGAAAAACAAACAAAAGTCATAGATGATATCTCTAAAACCAAGCTCAGTACTGGTCAGCCTGCTTTTTTTCAGATACACACATGACTTAATTATGCCTTTAAGGACTAAGTAATTAATCTGGACCCAGATTCACAAGTTCTTGATCAACTATTAAATGTGAATGGCACTAAAATATTGAAATAACCTGGGTATGCATAACATGACCCTACTGAGGGGGACGATAGGTTGGTGCTGCTGACTGGCATTGTCCCTCACAAAAAGTTAAGTAAAGGAGTAAGACATAGAAACAAAGATGTGCTTTAAAGGTTCTCCAGGCAGGGAACTAACTTAAGCATTTATGGTAAAAAATATGTCATTAATTTTCCTACTTATTAATTTTCTTACTTATTCAGTAATTTCCTTTTAAGGAATTTATAATCTAAAATAACAGGACGTAAGACATTGGAGTAAAAAAATCTGCACTAACATTAACCTTATATAAGCTATTTGCAGATTAATTTATTTTTCCACCATTCCATCAAATTGTAACATTAGAAACCATTAAACCATTTACATTTGACTTGTAAAATAAACATTAACTCCTACCCATCAAAAGAAGGTGGAATACATATATATATTGTTGACAAAACACTACTTTTTTTACATAAAACATATACCCAAAGAATTTTATTTATCTGAAAAATGGCTGGAATGGCTCTCCTTTCTATGACAGTTAAAGGCATCACAGAACATACAGCAAGAAATACAACATTCAGATAAGCACAAAAAGAATGGAGCATGAGAATTTACTGCTTTGTTTTTATACAGATAATAATCTAGCACGAAGAAAGCCAGTACTTCACTTTGTATGTTGGAAGCTTGTTAATTGGAGTATAGTTTCCTTAGAAAAGGAAATCTAGGCAATTTTACAGATTTGTTACATCTTTATCTTTTCTTTAAAGACAGCAAATGTCTTAAAAGTTAGTCTTCCAATCAAGCATGATGACCTGCTTTAAAGGAAAAAACCCACATACAAGTAATAAAGATGTGCATTACTCATCTGCTCCTGATGGACATAACTGAATCACAAAAATATGCATGACAATTACCTTTCAAAAGCAAGATTTATTTGCAGACTGAATCACCATCAACTCTTTGTTTTTCAAGCATATATTAGGGATACCCAAACAGCCAAGTTCCCCATTGTTACTAAATCAAACGCAGTTCTAACCACTTATTATGTGCACACACTAATTTTTCAAACAGGCAAAGACAGACTAGAGCAAATTGCAAAACTGTCTTTTATTCTTCAGCCTGAAACATGTTCTGTCAGGTTACTACTGCTCAGGATTCTGAGACTCTTAAACCAGGTTTCCACTAATACCAGCAACTGATATTAACCTTACATACTAGCATGTTGTTTTCTATCTAGTAACTCTACAGCCTTTAGGTTCTTTAGTTGGTAGCAGAAATTCAATGCAGAAAACAACTACTTCTCCCAGTCATATTCCTTAACAAATTAGATGAATTCTCGTATGGGTTTGTCACATTTGTTCACTGGATCTTGATTTCACATGATCGTGAATTTTTTTTTTTGCTTTGACTTGTAAGGACATTATTCTCCTACAAAACCTAAACAAGTTTTGGAGTATAAATAAAAGATTCACTTGTTTTAGGAAAACAAAAGACTGACATTTTGCTTTTAATTTTTTTGCTTATTTTGCCAAGGGGTTCTGCTTTTGCTGACAAACTGCCCAATGTTTAGCACACGGAACCAACTAGTGAGATGGGCCACAAACACTGTCATGAACCACGCGCCAATACCTATGGAGGGAAATGTAAACCTCTTCTATGGGCAGAAAAAGGCATACAGATATGTTTACACAAAAACATATGAAATAGCTATTTTTGATTGTTTAAAATATTTTTTGGTATTTTGATTATACTTCCTCACTAGGAGGACAGCTAGCAGTGATCTCATACACAGATTTCCCCCATTCCTCAAAACTCTTCTTTATCTTATGTCTCATAATTTGGTACAAATTAAAAATTAGTATTTTAGAATAGTAAGCACTGATTATTTGGTATGTCACCTCCCTGCCCTGAACTATCCTTCTACCAAATTCACGTTTATCAAATTGTAAAGATGCACAGACAGACCACAAAAAAATTACCAAAAAAATTTTTTTTTCATTAAGTAACCTTTTTTAATGTGTTTTTGTTGGTTTGCTTTAATGCTTATCTGAATGAGTACAAAGCTATAAGGAAAAAAATGCTTACCTTTCCAGCAGTAGCAAAAAACTCCCCATCTGGTGAAAATTTCATTAAACAAACTTGAGAAGCAGTTCTATAGAATAAAGACAATTAAAAAAAGAAAAAAACTTTAACAACTTGTATAGAATTCTAAACATTTTTTTTTCCTTGAATGCATAAAAATTTTTAAATTCTTAAATACAAGTGTGTATTCTGTTATTTGAAAGTTAAGTTTTAACCAAGTCCAAAAGACTAAGACGTAAACTCATATACAACACATAGCTGAAGTGATCCAGAAAACCAAAATCTTTTAGCTGAATATCCAATAATCAAAAATATCACAGCAGAAATGCAGCTGCTAACAGATTAAACTGCTCTACTTCCACTTCACGATTATATGGATCTCAAAGTGGTCTGTGTTGTAACATTTTATCTTCCAACTTCTCTGAAAGACAGCTTCACCCCTTATATTTCCTAGAAATAAAACTCAAGAAAACAAAACAGTGTAAAAGGAATAATGTGGTTAAAAAGTGTCTGAAAGTAGTTTTTACATGAATGGTCATACTGCTATAAGATACTACACCAAAATATTCTAAACCTAACTATGTGGTTAACTTTTGGAGCATTCTACTTTAATTGGCAGTGCTAATAAATGAGCTTCTTTTATAGCGTTCAAAGCACTCATTTATGGACTAACAAAGCTAACTAATGGCAACAGGAACACAGAAAAATTAATTGCACAGCACAGATACAGTGTACATTTTTGTCTTGAATTTTATACACATGTAACAAGTTGTTGAGGCCTAACTTTCAAAAGGGATTAAGTTAAACTAAGATAAATAATAGCAGGGTGCATTTATGGGCAGTAACAAGGGCAAGGAGATTACAAAAGCTCTGTATCAAAGAAGTCCACCCATGTTTAAGCAAAAATCTCCTGCTCAGGCAAACATGAAACATTTGGGAATGTTTCCTTCAGGGATTAAAATAGGATATTTGCAGGGGCAAAATAACATTCTTGCAGACTTCTCTACAAGAAAAACCTATTCTAAATCTAATTGCAGTACAAATGCCAGAAGACATACAGGCATAAAATGTATACAAGAAAGCAAGTTCTGTCGACCCTTTCCAGGACCTACTCATTCAAAGAAGGCAATGCTCAGCTCTATATCCAACAAAGAGATAGAAAAAGAGGAAAATAGGTGGAGAGCTGAGCTGAAGACTTCTGTAAGTCTTTATACATGATACATAATGCAAAACCTGTTATAGAAGGGACAGAAGAAAAGCACTCTCTGTATGATCTTGACTACTGTTACCAGAACCCCAGATTCTAAAGCCATACTTAATGGCATTCTGTCTACAGGCTGACTTCTCTGATTAGGCTGAGAGATGAGCACCCAAAGATGTCTCAAAAAATAGAGTAAGTCTTCAATTCCTTGTATTTAGAAAGCTCTTCACATGTGAAGAAAAGGCTTTGAGTTGTCATTTGGATGACCTTGGGTTTTTAAACACATCACTGATAAAAGTTCAAGTACAGAGAAAAAGGAGCAACTGAAGGACCATAAAATGGATGTTTTTCTGGTAGATCCAGAAAACTACCTACAGAACTACCTACTAAAATCCTAAATGCTTCACAAAGAGTAACTTCCAGTGGGTCTGCCCAGTCAGCCACCTCAGGAAACTTTTTTAGGAGATGGCCATATGGTACATTGCTCCCACATGAACAATGTTCCCACCCCACTGTACCAGAAAAGTCTACCTATGGCAGAAGGATTTAAATTGTCTTATAAACTTAAGTACTAAACTAAAACTCTTCTGAATGCACAATATACAAATGCAAATACCAAAATCAACATGAATACAAGAAGAGAATTCAGAGACACAGAGAAGTGAATGCATCAACCTTGACTGTTCCAAATACCCAGAATAAACTTAGAAAAAGTACGAGTGAAAGCAGGGAGCAGATATGTAAAAAATAAGAAGGAAACAACAATGAAGTACACGGAACATAGAAGGAAGCTTTTCTTAATCAGTCCTGGCAGCAATTACACAGCTTTCACCTTAGTTCTTCTACAAGGAAGAGTGCTTATTGGAGAGCTTCAATACTAGCCTTCCCTCAGTATTTTACTAGTGTTCTCTATAACTGAAGAATTGCTCCAAAACCAATTGCAACTGATCTTATATGAGGAAAGAATGTCACATAGTCAAGGGAAATATGATTAAAGTTTATCTCACATCAATAGTATTTATCAAGTAACAGTATGCAATAGCATTTCATGTGACTACACTAAGTATTTCATGTCAAAGGTATGAATCAGTAAAGAAAAGGGAATTACTTGTCTTTAAATGGGTTCCTTACTTGCATTGCCAGACACATCTCCACTCTCCAAGTCCAACACCTGATCTTTCAGTACTGTCATTGTCAGCAGGGTTTTCCAATGGAACATTGGACCAAAGCTGAAGACAACTGGAACCAGTCAGAAGGCGAGTACCTGGAACAAATATTTATGAAAATCTAACAATATGCAAGTAGCAAACTACAGACTATTACAGAGAGAGAGAGAGGAAAAAAAAAGTTCTGCAAAGCTGAAACTGCAGAAAAGAATCTGGCAGATACACCATTTCTAATTTTTTTTTTGTAGATTTGAGCATCTACAGTTCAAACTATGAAAATTAGACAAATTTTAGTTATTCTCTAAAAGAAATGCCTAGGTCTACTGCAGACATTACTCTTTCTCAACAAATATTTACCATTTAAGCAACTTTTTTTTATTGGCTCAGATAAGAATAATCGAGCCAGACCATACAAATGCACTTAGTATTTTAGTTCTCCTGAAATAGGTGACAAAAAGTACATTTCACTCCACTTCAGTATTCTCTATCATGCTAGGACAGAAAAAAAAAAAACCATTTTCCTTGTCCACAAGGAGTGACAAAATTTAAAGTAAAAAAATTAGGTGCAGTATCAAATAGAAAAGTGTTTCTTTTAATCTGCTCGTACCTGTGGGATCCCATGTTAGATTATGCACTACGGCTTCCAGTGAGATTTGAGCGTTCTTCTGCCACTGGTAATGTAACACCTGAAATTTCAAGTATTTACAAACATTAGCATGAAAACTCTTCATTCTCCTCTGTCCTCTTTTTATAATACAAATAGTACATTTTCACTATATTCTCCAGATTTTATGAAGATGTTTAACATAAGTTACTGCTTATCTAATAAAAATTGATTCATTCTGACATTAAAACTAAATAGCTTTTCACTAATATGGGCATACTTATGAGGTTTTTAACTTCTTATTTTAAATGTTTAACTTGAAAAAATTAGTATAAAAAAATCATTACTGAAATTTGAGAATTTTTTTAGGAGGAAGTAAGATTTGATTTTTGAAACAAAGAAAAGATATTAAAAATGACACAAGTTAAAGGCACCTGGTGCTTGATATCTGTACCATTGCTGAATTAGGAGTTCAGAAAGGCCAAGACAACATGTGATACTTCTCCACTTTTTTTTTTTTTAATATACAACAAGACAGTCAAGTATTTTTCACTTTTGCATCACTACTTCACTCTTTAGAATAAGTTGAGGATTAAGTTCACAAAATATTTATCTTGTCTGTTTCTGTAATACACCAAAAAGGTTTGAGGTTCTGTTTTATGGAAGAAACTGAAAACCTTTTCTGGAAATAATATTAGGAGCCAACATGTTTCGTTCTTAATTCACAGACTTTCTTAAAAGTCATTCTCCACCCCAAAAAATATCACACAGAAATAGATGTGAAGTTAAAATATGACAACTCAGTCTTTCAGGAGCTTGGCAAAAGACAGTAAGAAGCAGCTGCAGATAAGGACCTAGATAGAGTATTTGCAAAGCTAGTTTCTGGGGGGTTTTTAGACCCTGAACATTCCGCTAAATTGAAGACAGAGACAACCTTATAAAAATGTCAAATGATATGCTGGAAACCATTGCATAAAAGTAAACTGAAAGAATGAAGTGACAGAATATTTCTCCAATAAAAACATTTGAAAGCAAATCGTGGGTGGTGAGTGCTTCCTCTACTGCTTACAGTTACTACTCCAACTCTGAAGTTTCAAACTAAGTGTACTCTTCACCAGTATAGAAAATCATTCAGGATGGATTGGAAAATGGGGTGGATGGACCAAACACAAGAGCAGTATATCCAAAGTGTTAGGAGAGTGAGAACTCACATCGTACTGTAATTTTATTCCACTGGTTTCCAGTGATGTAAATTATTATGTAGGTGTTCATTTACAGCTATTTAATTAATATATAATATACCACAAGTTTACATCTACACCCAGGATCTTATGACTGAGTTGGTTAGTACAAAGGAGAATCGACTAGATGGTCATATAAACAATTTGTTAATGCAAATGGTGACCAAACCCCTGAAGAGGGAGACAGAAGCTCCTTGAGCAATTGCTGTCAAAGTTCTTATATCAACAAACTGACTTCAGTTAGAATCTAATGCTTCTAATTATAGCCATATGTGTCCTCATGTAAGAAGCATGGTTAAGTAATTTGCCCTAAATCATATTATTATTCAGAAATTAAGATTCTGGATGTTAATCACTAAACCACTGTCACCAAAAGTAAGCCCCAAAAGAATAAATATTTTTCTTATTTACCATTATAACACTGAAGTATAATCAGTCAGATACTCTAAAAAAGCCACAGATTTCTGAAACTATTACAATTTGGCCAAGGGAATGCAATTTCATAAGCATAAGTTAAAGTAAGAACTGTAAAACACACCAAAACATAAAGGCTACACAGGATGGTTAAAAAAGGAATTCCTATTTTAATGGCTACACTCACGGCAGAATGGGGCTGTGTACAGCTTTCTGGGTTCTGGTATATTTTGGTTACGAACTGCAGGGTTACATAAGCAAGTAATGTGAAGCATTATAGTAAAGCCTATCTTCCTTAAAATTATTTCAAATTTCAGGCCTCTGTCCTTATCCCACCCTTTTCACTTCCTAAGGACCACCTTTATGTCTCAACTTTATTCTAGCATTAAAAGAAGACATCAAAAAAGCTCCAGCTTTAAAACAAACTTAACTTCAAAGTAAAATCTGTCAGGCTTTGTAACTGCTCAAATAAATTAAGGACTGATGAAATACTTACATTATGATGACTGCTGTTCTGCTTCAAGATGCTAACTGGCTCAAAGATACAAATCACCTTTCCATAAGAAGCTGCAATCTAAAGTAATATACATTTATATGTAAATAAACACATATAAAAGAAACAAGTTGAACAAACAAAAACAAGATGCAAATGGTTGATTTACTTTTAACTCTGCTTGTAGATAAATTTGAAGCTCACATCTGTATTTCCTTTTGAAAAGAGAAAATTACATGTACCAAAACCCACTAAGCTAGTGTTGTCAATAATAAAAATACAATCCTCCATTTACTCATTAATCACGGTAAACTACTGAGAGTATAGCTGGACAACTTTTTAAAATCAGATTATTATATTCTTCTCATAATAAACTATGTAAATACTCAAAACAATCTTCCCATTCTCAGACATGGAACCAGTACACAATCAAAGCACTTTTGTGTACTTCCCTGGCATTGGAACAGGCCACCTTTTAAAAAGTTATTTCAAAAGATCCAAACTATGCAAAAACACCCAATGCAGAAAACTGTAACTAAAACTACTACTAAAGGCTAACATGAAACAGTCCAAAAAAAGTTGCAATATGGTCAGTTTTAAGTCAGTGTTTCAAAGTCTTATTTCATCACAGATTATCATCCACCTCAAACTTGCATTAATGCAAAATTAATAGTATTTGATCTCAAGGTATCTATATAAAAGCAAGCCTAGAAGACTTGCTAAGAAGAGCCAAAACAAGCCAAGTGTACGTTAAAGACCTCAGGCAGATAGCTTGAGAGAATTGTCACATGACAACATGGCCAAAAAGTATTTTGAATTACAGATTTACAAGAATTAAGGAGTCTGCACAGGTCATGAACAATAGACATGCTGTATTCTGAACTGATGGTAGTTAAAAGGAGATATCTACAGATATGATATGCTGCAAAAATCTATCTTCTATTTCTGTAAAAGTCTGACTTAAAGTATTCACAATTTTCCTTTAACAATAATAAAGAAAGTTAGAGTCACTGTATAAAATATATTTTGATTCCAGTATCAACCACTAAAGTTTGAAAGGAAACCAAACTAAACTGTCATACCTAAGATCTATACTAACAGAGATTTCTATAGATCCTAAAACCCACAGATCCATAGCTTTAAGAGAAACCCTCTACATTAGAAGAACAGATAGTTAAATAAATTTCCATCCTACTAACATCAGCCTGACCCAAAAATGCCAAGAGTAATTTTGTCACATTTACAAGGAAGAAGTTTCTTCAGGCATTTTGCATTTTGCAAACTAATATCTGCCCTCTCTAATTCTCTTTAACTACCTGACTTACTGTTGTATTCTCTAATAATTCCATTCCATACCCAACAGCAAAAATTCATATAAACTTATATTGATTAGATTTTTCCCTTTGTTCCTTTTCTCCAAATGTGGATTTTTTTTTCCCTATTTTATTGCTCAGTGGGTTTTAAAGTACAGATTAGCATTCCAAAATGCTCAACTTGTAGTGTTCAGAGCAACTACTGCTTCCAAAACTTTCCACTAGTTTCTACAGCACTCACTCTGCATCTTCACTGAACTGCACTCTGCCAAAAAGAATAATGGTGGGATTGAGAGCACCTTCCGCAGGTTCCCTGACAACACCAGGATGTGTGGGGCAGGCGACAGGTTGGAGAGAAGGGATGCCAGCCAGAGGGACCTCGGCAGGCAGAGAGGTGCAACCATGTGAACGCCTACTTCAAAAAGTCCAAGGGCAAGGTCCTGCACTGGGGTCAGTCAGAATCAATACCATCAGCACAGACTAAGGAAATGAACAGATTGAGAGCAACCCTGTGGACATGGATTTGGGGAGACTGGTGGACAAAAAAACTGTACGCAAGCTGGCAGCACGTGTCTGTATCCCAGAAAGCCAACCATGTCCTGGACTGCTCCAAAAGAAGGGCAGCCAGTAGGGTAAAGGGGATGATTACCATACCCTAGTGAGACATCAGCTGGAGTACCATATCCAGTGTCCCCAGCACCAGGCAGACATGGACATGTTGGGTCCAAAGAAGGGACACAAAAATGGTCAGAGAGCTGGAGTACTTCTATGAAGACACACTGAGAGCATTGGAACTGTACGTTTTGACAAACCAAAGTGGATTTTTGGTGTCAGTACTGATGAAGAATGTCTAAGAAGACATTCCACCCTTTTAAGAATGACCTGAAAATTCATTGATCAGTCTGGTCAATAAGCAAATACCTAGCCATCCACTGCTTAGTACTTCAGCATTTTAGAAATACATCAAGTTTCCTTACAGCAAACAATATGAACTTGCAGACTCTAACCTCACAGGTCTACTTATGAAATGAAAAAACTCTAAAGCTTGGTAAGCCTTACAGTGTGACACATTCATGTGTGTTCATTTACAATTCAAGGACAATTTTTCATTTAAATGTATACAGAATTGGCATCATGCAATCCAGTTGACCCTGCAAACTTAGAAAAATAATGCCCAGTGAACTCAAAAAAAACCCCTTCTAGTTAATAGCAGCCAGTGGAGAAACCCAGGTAGACTATGGATATGATGTGCCAGAGACACAGAGAAGAGTATTTCCTCATTTTCATTTGTGTTCCTTCACTAGCACTGCAAGAGTTTATCACTCAAATGCTAAAAAGCAGGAACAGGGTGTGGCTGGGGTTTCATCAGCACAATGCTCACACGCAAACACAAACTGGTTTCCATCAGAGGTCTTGTCTCAAGATGGACACCAGAATATAACCAAAGCTCTCATCAGCTCATAAGGCTTGTAGCAATGAGCAGAAAGCTGACATTATCTACTCACAAGGACAAGCTTAAAGAAACAGCAGAGGCAGAAAAGCCCTCTTACATGAACAAATAGTTATCCAGAGTTCCAACTAAATTGATCAACAGTTTAATCTCTGTGACATCCCAACAGGGTGTTATGGAACTGTGACATCCCAGTGACATCCCATCTTTTTCACTCTGACAGGAAAACTAAAAAAAAAGCTCTCTTAAAAGGAATTAAAACCCAATGTTGTCTAAAATGCAACATTCTGATGCAGACCTGCCTACAAAAAAACAAAAGCTAAGAATTCAAGAAAGTAAACCCCATCCAAGAGAGGCTTCATGAATTGCTTGAAACAGATATCATTTTTCTGGATGATTTGAAAGTGATTTTTGTGGAAGCAGTCATCTCCTGCCAGCCACTAACATGTCAAACAATGTCAATGACATGCCCAGCAGTGCAAAGCCATAGTAAATAAATTACTTTTGCTTCTAACTTAGTAATCTCTTAGTCAAATTCTTGGCCTGAATGTAGCCCTGAATCCACAGCCTCCTGTGCAGTCCTACCTATCTTCTACAACCATCTATTGTATCTATGGTTACTATTTACATTTACCATGCTGCTTACAAGTAAAGACAGAAAGCAATCAGTCATTTTACTATTCATTGTAGTATATATGCCCTAACTTGCAAGTATACACATTCCTAAGAAGGTGCTTAACATGACATTGCTGGAACATTATTAGAAAAACTGCTCTACATACCTTCCCCTGTTGCATTGAACAGTCCACACATCCCACTTGAATGTTTCCGTGTTTTGCTCCAGGGATTATCTGTAATCGTTCAAAGTCAGTCCCCAGTACCACAATATCACATCCTGATGCATATGCCTACAGTATAGATAAAAAAAATTAAAAACACACAAAAAACAAAAAAAAACACTCCAAAAATAATGTAAAGCTTTATCTACTTACAGCATATCAGTGAAGTATGAAACCGCATAGTTCATGTATCCTACCCATGTAAAACACTATATAGTCAGAAGAGGTCTTTGCAGAGAAAATACAGATGCCTGCAATTTAAAACCAAGCAATAGAAGTGGCAAATTGCTCTTTCTCCATGCTTACAAGTGTGTCATAAGACTTGCATAAGAAGAAAACAGTAGTTTTCTGGTGACAGAAAAACCAAAAAAATGTGGAGACACAAAAACATCTAAAACAAATGTAAAAGTATAAAACCCAAAGTTTTTGCAAAGTAGAAAAAAGTAATATATTTCTTAGATTGGAGACAGAGACTTTAGAAGTTTTTCTTTTAATTTTTGAAATTTCTGAAAAGGGGGAATAGAATTGAGGAGCTAAAATTTTACTAAAACATTTAGTAAGGACTTTGTACAGGCAAAAATCAAAAGACTAACAACATGAAGCTTAGTTATACATAAGCAAAACTGTCCTCTTGAACTTGTTGAGTCTCCTGTTATTTGCATGAATTCTATTCTCTCAAGTTTATATTGAGTATGTTCACTGAGTATGTTGATATATCTAACACACTCACAGAGCCAGTTCATTGCGTCTTGCAATGCTTGAGTCAAAATTTCTTCCAATCTTCTTGGAAGTTTTATTACATACTTAGTACAGATAAAAATAGAGGACGAGATTAAACACTGGAGAAACTTGTGAAAACAACAGTGAGGAAAATCAGCCAATTAGCATAAGAAAGCAGCATTTAAGGATGAAATTCTTAGAAAAAGGAAAGCATACTCATTAAAAAGTTAGTCAGAAAGACAGCAACAAAATTAAGAGCACAAACAAATATTCTGTTAGCAAGAGACTGATAAAAGGATCAAAAATACACTATTTTAATTGACTAAAAGTTTCAAGAGCAGAATAGCACCACAGAAACTGAAGATGGAAGATTTCCATACACTGACAGAAATGATCATGCCTTACAACCAACTCCTCTACTAATTTCTAATATACTAAATAAAAACTGTGGAATTTCTAATATATTAAATAAAAACTTGAAAACAAAAGCAGAATAGCCAGATATAAAAATATGTATCTAGCAGAAAAGCTAGATATATAAATTTGAAATCTGATTATCATGTTTTCAAGTGTTTTACATGAAAGAGTACTTTTACCAAGACTGGCCTAGACTATCATATCATCACATATCTTAAAATAAATAAATAAAATGAAAAATGTCGAGATTTCAGTCCGAAGACATTTTTCCCCACAAAGGATTAAGTGATGCTTCAAAGAAGTCTTAGCCAGAAGACTCTGTTCACCACTCCCAGCCAATACTCAGTTATCACACTGCAACCAGTAGAACACCAGGCACCACCTCATAATTGAAAATGCTGTCTATAATTCTGCAGACTAAATATAACCATATATTTATTTATGAACACTTATTACTGGTAGGTTTTTGAGCCCCTTCCTCTCCAGTTCCCCCTTCAGCTTCAAGACATTCATAATTCCTTTCGTCAAAAGAGCAGCATTTATTACTAATTAGCATACTGAACTACAGGTTCCAAAGCAATCTAAAGTGAAAGCTCATTCAAAAGAGGAGATTGAGTAGTAATTTTTGTTCAAATGTTAAAGTAATTATTTTGATGTTGTGATGGCACTAATTTCAGACCTGTTCACCACAGAATGTTTTTTTCTTCAGTTAAAAATAATCTCACCTGGTGACTCACAGGTTAAGTCCACAGTTCACCAGAAAAAGCTTATTCAGAAATATCATACATACAATTTTTCCTAAAGTCATTTCTCAGAATTTGGAGTTCTGTATAGAGGCAGTTTTAAGGAAAACAAAAACAAACTAAAAGAAGTGTTTCCATGTAAAGACATAATATAGAAACCTAGACCCAGCTTTATTATAAATGTATTTAAGATTGAAGTGTCAAAGGCTGTATGAAGTCCACCGGCTGTGTGCGCATGCCCCCCTCCAGGCCTCATCAGCACTTCAAAGGCTTACTATACTTCTCCCATCTGGTTCTCTCCATTTCTAGCTTCACAGACAAGCCTGAAACCACCTTGTGCCACCATCACAACCATAGGATAGAACACAAAGAATGCCTTAGATTGGAAGGGACCTTAAACATCATCTGGCTCAAACTCCATTGCAATGGGCAGGAACATCTTTCACTACACCAGGATGCTCAGAACCCCATCCAACCCGGCCTTGAACACTTCCAGGGATGAGGCACCCACAGCTTCTCTGGACAACTATTTTAGTGCCTCATCAACCTCACAGTAAAGAATTTCTTTCCAACATCTAATCTAAACCTACTCTCAGTCTGAAGCCATTCCCCCTTGTCCTGTCACTATAGGCTCTTGTAAACAGTTTCTCTCAATCTTTCTTGTAGGCTCCCTTCAGGAACAGGAAGACCACAATAAGTTAATCCTTACTCCTCTTTTCTAGACTGAATTTCTCTCAGCCCTTCCTCATGGAGAGGTGATCCATCCTTCTAATTATATTCATGGCCGTCCTCCAGACTTGCTCCGTGCCTTCCCTGCACTGGGGACCCCAGAGCTCGATGCAGGGTTCCAGGTGGGTTGTCACCAGGGCAGAGCAGAGGGGCAGAATCCCCTCCCTTACCTGCCTGGCCATGCTGCTCTGGATGGAGCCCAGGACACATTTGGCTTTCTGGGCTGTGAGTGCCCATGGCTGGGGCATGTCCAGCCTCTCACCCACCAGCACCCCCAAGTCCTTCCAGCAGGGCTGCTCGCAATCCCTTCATTCCCAGCCTGGACTGATAACAGAGGTTGTTCCAACCCAGGTGCAGAACTTTGCATTTGATCTTGTTAAACCTCATATAAAATGCCATACTTCCACCACAATGAGTAACACATAGTTACTCTACATAGTCACGTACTCTTACATAGTCACTCTACCATTAGTAGAAGTCATGCAATCCATAAAATAACTATTTTAACAAGATCATAACTCCATCAGTTTTTAGACCTCAGTACAGTTGGCATTTTGCACTGAAAGAACTCTGTTACTAACTATCAAACTTTATACATTGGAGACTTGAGGAATCACATATTCATCAATGCATCAGAAAATAGGATTTAGAACAGTTATTATAGAATATCCTGAGCTGGAAGGGACCCACAAAGATCATCAGCATCCAACTCCTGGCCCTACACAAGAATCAAACCACATGCCCAAGTCCAATGTCAAAACACTTCTTAAACTCTCTCAGGCTGGGTGTGAACACTTCCCTGGGGAGACTGTTCCAGTGCCCAACCATCCTCTGAGAGAGCAACCTTTTCCTAATACTCAGCCTATACTTGCCCTGACACAACTTCAGGCCATTCCCTAGAGTCTTGTCACTGGTCACCAGAGAGAAGGTATCAGTCCTGCCTGTACACTTTCCCTCATGAGGAAGATGTAAGTTGTCATGAGGTCTACCCTCAGTCAGGCTGTCACTGCTGACATGGCTTTCCTTCCAGACCCTTCACCGGCCCCTTTGGATGCTCTCTCACAGCTTTATATCCTTCTAACTTTGTGCTGCTCAAAAGTCAGAACCCAGGCTAGCCCCTGCCAACCTGGGCTATGATGGACAAGAGTACATCATGGACCTGCTGTTTCCTGAAGGAAAATACCTTATGTTCTGGAGTTTCTCCACACTATGAAAAGACTGACACCTGGGGGAAAAAAAGGAATCACTTCAGACATCAGTCTGTTCAGACAGATTAGATCATACCTGGTCACACTAGCTTCCCAATGCTAATAAGCTGCAGAACCATGGACTAGCTCCTAAGCCTGTAGAACTGATCTGTTCCCAAAGAGATAGAAAGGAGAAAAAAAAAAGGCCTTTTCAAAGAGCTTCCAAATATAACTACAGCCAAGCAGAAGGATGATGACTTGGAGGTTATTTTTGATGTTTAGTTAATGTTCGCCTGCAGGAGAACCACAGTTTCAAAGACAAAAGGCAAGGGATGCAGAGGGTAGGGAAGTTTTATATTGCAATGGAATAAGTGTCTGAAGAAGAAGGTGACTAAGTTTTCTGGCAACTGTCTCCCTTTTGTACTGTTCTCATTATTCTTCAACACTGACCGACACCTTAGGAGGGAAGCTTGTGTACCCCTCCTAAGGTGTCCTTCCTTTGGTTCTTTGTTGTCCCCCCTGCAACTCATGCATCCATTAGACTGACTCTGTGCAGAGATGTCAGATCCTCTTACACACTCACTGGAGCCCAGACTTCAGCTGAAAATGAGGTTCCTAAGCAGCAGTTTCTTACAAAACAAAGATATTTCTCTAAACGAAGTGCATAAAATTAACTGCTGGACTAATTTTACACTTAAGATTTTTTTATTCACTGCAGAGGTTTTTTAGTGTAGTATAATAGAAGACTGTACTCGGGAGTAAGAAATACCTTCCATAACTAAGAGGGTCTCACATACAACAAGAATGAATTCTGCCTACCAGTCACTTTATCTAACATTTATTACGAGAGTTGTCTATGCCACTGATCTTCATTTTAACAGGAGTTAATAAGAGTGCATCTTTGTAAACAATGGTAACCAAGAAAAAAGGTAATTCCAGGCTTCTCTTAAACAAAGTGCAAGTGATTCCAGTATATATATATAGATAGATAGATAGATAGATAGATAGATAGATAGATAGATAGATAGATAGATAAAAGCTTGCCTATATTCTCTTGTGGGAAGGGGAGAGGAAGGGAGGGAGGGGAAAGGCACAAAATGCTGTCATACAGTTGAATGAAGAAAGAATTCCTAAACACATATTAATTCTTTTAAAAAATAATAATATTAAAACCCTAAGACAAGTTTTTGAAGCAAGCAGAGCCTCAACGTCTGATGCTGGCAGGCCATAAAAGTATTTCACCTTAAGAATGCCCTAGAACATTTACAAGAAAGTTTTCTTTGCACAATAAGACAAGCAGCTAACATGATATTATCACGTACTTGGAATGTTTATTAAACAATGCTTTGTTCTTCTGTTACAGAAATAAACAAGATAGAACTAGTTCAAGCTGCAGGACCATGGATCTCACTTGCTGCTGACATAGCAAACAAGCCTGAAATTAGGAAGTGAAAGATGTTCCAGACCTGTGAAAATTAATGTGACTTTGTATTGCAGAAGTGGGTTTTCACAAACATTCTGCCTTTCCTTTCAATCCAATGTTGGCTTTTAGTTTGAGATTAGTATTTCTTTGAAGAAGAATAACAGAAATTTTGACTAGAACAGTGCTTTAAAAGGATGGGAAATAGTAGAGACAGTTATACAAACTATTCTGATTTCTTTCTAAAGGGAAAATCTGACATACACAACTCACAATCTGAGACTGCTATTTGGAAATTACTCTCAACAGAAGGAAAGCAAACAATTGGTGGTCTCAACCTCTCACATAGCACAGCATCTTCAACACATTTCCCTTACAATCAACCTTCTTGACATATTTCTTCTGTGTACTGACAGACATAGTTTCTGCTACAGCTATGTAAGGGCTGACACCTTACCTTGGACAACTTGTACAAACTTTATTTAACCTACCTCTCTTACATGAAGGGCAGCTATTATCCATGGCTAAATGCAGCAGACCATGTGTGCACAGATGCACATTTATACAGATACATTATATATAAAGACATTAAGCATATATGGGCTGAACATACACTAGAAAGACAATGCAAAGCTCAGTAAAAGTCAAGATAAAACTAAAGACAAATCTATGAAGCAGATGATACTGTAATAACTGCTATATTTTTCTGTCCTGAGCATAGAACAGTCAAAATCAAAACAGCCACCATGAGCCACATAGTCTTGCTGAATTATTTTATTCTGTTTTAGTATTGTGTCTCTCTCTCTCCACTTTTTCATCAAAACTTACACTAGTCTAAGTATTCCACTTAAACATTTATTTAAAATAATTAAATTGTTTTATTAGGATGGTAAATTAAATTTTAAGCAACCATATTTCATCATGTTTCAGAAAAAAAATCAACTTTTTTATTTATGAGAAGTACTTGAACTATTACACTACAACTGTATTATAGTATATGTAAGTACCCAATTGATTGGCCATGCCCTTTGAATCATGTTTCACTGCACTTTGAATCATGAAACTGCACTTTTCATTGATGTGTAAAGAAACTTAATCTTTTTTTAATTAATTCAGTTAAGACACAATTAATTTCTTAAGTCCAGAGTAGCTTAACTCAAGTATTATTTTTAAAAAAATGGAATGCTTAAAAAGGTTCCCTACTAAATCCCTTCCCTTTAGTAAATATTAACCAAGAAGCAGTTGAGGTGTAAACAGTGTAACTTCTTGACTGACTACTATGATATCTCAATTTTCTGGACTACAGATATCCAGGGAGTTCTAAGCGCAAATATTAAGTATTTTCTAGACAGGTAAGAAACAATATCACTGAGTCATAGAAATTACTTTTATTTACCAAAAAAACTTTGCAGAATGGGAAGCCCTCTTCTATTGCAACCCAGTACCTTTAGAAAACTCATTGTGGTCTTGACCAAGCTATGGAACTCCACTCCTACCCCAGTTTTCCAGTGCCTTTCAACTTAAGATCTTTAGTTTCCAGTTCTATCAATTGTACATAGCAAGTCTCACATCCCGAATTAGTTTAATCACACACACAGATGAAATCTGTCCAGGAAATATTTTGGTTCCATTGAAATAATCTATGTAATTAATCTTTCTTTCACATATTTTTACCCCTACGAACAATCGCTCTTTTGTGACTTTCATTATCAGTCTTGTGACTTGCACTTGTAAAGTTGCTATTGCTCACAGAGACATCCCCCCCTCCAAAATCTTCTACTACTCTGGTGGGGGGAAATAATAATGACTAAAAAAAAAAAATCACAGAATCAGAACTGAATAAGTAAAAACATTGTATCAGTGCTAGTTACCCTCTTAATAACTTACATACAACTTCAGTAATAACTAGTTCAGAGAAATCCTATGTGATAAACTCCAGGAGCTTTTTAAACTTTTACTTGAATATATCAGACCTGACATGAACAAAAGAAAGCAAGGGATGTCTTCCATTGCAGATAAGTACACAGAAAATAAAATAATTCAGTATCAGGAGAAGGACATAAAGAATACACAGGTAACTTCTGACAGCTGAGGGCCAGGTTCTCACTGATTTAGTGTGCGATACACTACTATTACCTGCCCTCAGCAGAGAAGCAACAAGCATGCTTCTTATGGTATCTTGATACTTATGAGCCTTTTTCAACATATAAATAAAAGATGAGCTAAAAACTTTATCAGTGTTCTCTCCAAAGAAGCTCATCCTCCACTCTACTATTCACATCCTAAAAAAAAGTCAGAACAAGAAACCTGCCTCCCATTAGATATCTGAAACACCTCCTTAAAACATAACAGCACATGCTCAAAAACGTGTATATGACTCAGTGGATACAGGAAGTTTTATACTAATTTTGCTTCAAAATTTTCAGCTTTTAAGAGAAGAATCTTGATATTTTTAGCTTAGAACTGTAATATTTTAAAATACTTTGCATATTCAGTGCTGTCTATGAGAAAATATCCTGAAGCATACTGTATCTAAAAAAAAAAATTACAAACCAAGTTCTCCTGTTGGACAAGGACAACTTGTCCCTCCTGTACAGTAGATAACCTTGAACCAACTCCTATGTTCTCAGCCACAATAACTAGAAGCATAGAAGTTTCAGGTTTTTTTCCATTTCTAAAATACAATTCAATCGTATTTATACTAATTAATGCTTGTATCATAATTTCAGACAGGGAAATACTATGCTCAATTTTTTCCCTTATATTTTCTAAGTCCTTATATTTTCTGGAGTCCATCACCCTTTTCCAAAAGAGCAGAAATTAGCTTCAGCACCTTCTACTTAATCCTTCTGCGCAATCTTGTTAACTTAACACAGCATTACAGAATAAGTAACAACAACAAAAACAACCCTGAAGCAGTCAAGGATATTTCTGTTAGCCATTTTAAATATGAGGAAAAGAAATCCATTAATAGCCTTTCAGGGAAAAGGATAATGAAAGGAAGATGAATGAAGCTATAGAAAATATTGTTATTACATTTATGTCCAGGAAACATTGTTACAATATACTTCCATGAAAACAGCTCCTCCAAAAGAGAGACCACAGTAATGAATATCAAAAATTACACTTCCCAATCATTCCATTCTCCTCAAGAAGAGATTCCTACTCTTCTTATCCACTGGGGACCTCCAAAACTTTACATAAGTTCAGCTGTAACAGGTAGAAAGTGAGTCTAGTGACATGAATGACTCAAATTGTTTCCCTCAAAAAACAATGACATCAAAATGGCAAACTTATGACAAGATATTTTGAAAGCTTACTAGCATTTCTCTGCAAAGCAGACCTCCTTATCTCTTACTAAATGGCTTCTGCCACCACAGGTGGGTCTTTGACATTTCTGGATATGTAAAATTAGAGAGTTTGGCACAATTTGGTGTCTGAAGTCTCAACCGCTGTAGTTTAAGATATCTTCCAACATGAACTTATTTATAGGAAGCGAGGACATGGCCGGACAATGCTGCAGATTCCGCAGAGCCAGCCTAACCCTGGGGAAGCGCCTCTGCTCTACTGCCCCAGGAGAAGCTGCAAGTAGCTAGACGAATTTAACTGCGTACACCAGACGGGATAGCAAACAACAAGATTTCATTCCTGCATGTCCGTCTATCATTCCCTTATCAAACCGGAGAGCACCCCAGGCTGAAACTGGGGGCAACCATAAAAGGTAAGGTTAAAAATACCCCAGCGTGGTGCCCTGAGAAACTTCGCTGCATCTGATTTCGTTCCTCTTCAGCCCTACGCGGAGGGAGGGTGGGAAGAAGAACACAACAAAAGTGTGTTTACAAAACAAAAGCAAAAGGAAGGAAAAGGCAGGCCAATAACGACTTTGGCCTTTACAACGTACTGAACTGCCTTCTCTCCACTCTAAGACACAGGGACTTCAAACAGCCTTTGAAAACCTCAGCAACACGAGGGCTGGGCATTCCAAGTCTTCCTCAGCTATACGCAGGAGAGGATCTCAGCCACCTTCCTGACTGCAAGGCAGCGCTGAAACTCCCTTCCAGAGCGAGCCGCACGTCCCGACAGCCGTTTATGTAATCCTTTATCACCGCCACCACATCTCCGCGGCCCCGGACCGCCGCTGCCGGCATGTGCCCGCCGCCCCGCCGGCTCCGCGCCCGCCCGGGGCCGCCGCCGGCAGTGGGGCCGCCGCTCCCGACAAGTTTTGCGGGTCCCCGCCCCCGCCGGGCCGAGGACCAGCGACCCTCGGTCGGCGCCGCCGCCGGACGGCGCCACCGGGGCGAGCCCCGCGCCCGGGGCCCCCCGCGCCGCCGCGCCTGACGCAGCCGCTTTCGGCGGCAGGCCCTGCGGAAGCGCCGCGGCCGCGGCGGGGGACGCTCACCGTGAAGGGCTGGTCGTGTAGGCTGCCCACGGAGAAGCAGCTGTCCCCGGGGTTCACGGCGCCCGTCAGCACCTGGTGCAGGTTCATGGCGGAGGGCGCGGCCGCTCGGCCACCGCCGCTCGTCCCCCCGCGCCCGGCGGCGGCGGAGGCGGCGCTTCCCGGGGCGGAGCGGACGCCGCGCATGCTCCGCCCGGCCGCCGTCCCTGGGGCGGGCTGAGGGTTCCATCCGCCCCGTGGGGAACTATACTTCCCTGTTAAAATAACCCGACTTTCCTGCCAAAACAGCACTGGGAAACGCAGCCGCCGCGCCGGGGCCAGGCGGTGGTGACGAAGCGGACTCGAAACCTGCCGAGCTGCTGCGGCTCCCGCCTGCCGGGGCCGACAGCGCTGACGGCAAGCATATCCCTTCCCAGCCCCTTTCACAAGGGCAGGGGCTCAGCCGCAGCCTTCCCACCGGGCAATGACAAGAGGAAGCACGTGGTAACAGGAGTATTGAGTCCCCGAGGTTAGGGAAACAAATAGTTTTTGCTTGGAGCTCAGATTGGCTGTAGGCAGCAGGGCTTTTCACCGTCCGGATGGAATGAGGGGAAATGGGAGCCGCCTGGGATAGGCGCTGCGCTCACGGGCGGGGTGAGCGCGGGCCGCTCTGGCTCCACGAGAGCAGGCGAGGTCCGGTCAGGCCCGAGCTCAGCCGGCAGCGGCCCCTCGGCTCTGCCGACCCGGGCACCTCACCATTCCAGCAGCTCTTCACCTCCAAAGGTGAGGCAAGTTGAGGTGTCTTCCAGCTGTGAGGCAGCGTGGCCATTCTCTCTGCTACACTTAAAGAACTTTATAGTATTTCTTTCCACTGTAACTAGTTTTCAGTCTTCCATCAATTTCTCATAGGAAATTTCAGCATTGCAAGTGTTTTCTCTTGTAAATTACAGATCCCACATAAATTTTCATTCTTACATTATCCCTGTATCAAATATTAGATCATCTTTCTGCCCACCAGCTCTTCCAGGAAAAAAATGCAAAATTAAAATAATTTTACAATGTTAGGCATAACTTTGTGTATCACATCCCAGGATACTTATAAGGTGATATTGTGTATCTGTAGATGGCAATGCCTACATTTCGGGTCTTTGCATAAGCAAGGTCAATCTCATATACTTTTGGGCATTATATCTTACACATCATTTTAGTAAATATAAGCCTTGCATCCTTTGAAAAGCAGATTGACAAGCATGTCACCATAACACAATTTGCTGATGATCATTCATGCATATTAAAGAAAGATTTCTCTTCTTTTTAAAGTCTTCTGATATGAGAAAAAAATCATCAGGTTTGGCACTCTGTGTGTGCAGATGTTTCTCCAAAGAAAGTTATAAACTCCTATAACCCTAATCACTTTTGTTTGGCAAAAGATCAAAAAGCTTATCAAAGTATCCTGTCAATGCAAGGATTGCTGGTCACTGATAAATGATCTTAATTCTCCTGCCAGCTGCAAATCTCAAAAATCAACCTTAGTGAATTTTTAAGTTAACAAAAATTCTTTTCATTGGGTTCTAGGTAAGAAAGTGAATTATCACTGGAAACAGTGAGAGACCCTCATTTGCAGTTTTCAGCACAGCCAGCTACTTCTGGGCTCACACTGAACTGCTCTGACTTTGCTTGCAGCCAGCTGGGACTTCTTTCCACAAGGACTGATCTGGAATATACTGGACAGAAGAGGTCAGAGATACTGCAGATCTATATTGGTTCTTCAAGCCTTATTCAATCCACAGGTGTAAAGATCATAGGATTTGTAGTATAACAAAAGAAAGAACAGGCTAACAGTAGACAGCAATACCCACCTTCTGAGGAAGGTGAAGAAATCAGGAACGGGGAGAAACTCAGGACGCCAACAAAAATGATGAAAGGAAGAGTTTTACTCTGCAGTTGATAACTATTAACTGATAACTATAGTTTATATCTATTTACAACACAGTATGACATTTATAGCTGCAACACCCTAACATGCTGATATGCTAAGAAAATACAGAACTTCTCATTTCCTTTCTAAGTGAATTTGACCTTTGTCACTACTCAGATTAGTATGTTTGGCTTACTTTACAGAAGAAAGGACATTAACTTGTGTTCCCTTGTTGTGGATAGAGTAAGAGCCTATATAATGACCTGTCAGGTGTATAAATCCACGTCAGGGCTCCCATCCTCACAGCAATAGGGCACACTACCTTCCTCCTCCCACATTTGTTGTCAGCAATATGCAGTAGCACAGGAGCTTTCATACCCTACCTCACTGCTGATCCCTGACATTGCTGCTGTTCTTCTTCCACTTCTTAGCCTGGCGAATGGCAAGGACAGCCACCAGCCATGTGTCCTGCAGTTTGATTGATGCCCCTCCTCACTTATGCAACATCTGTGAATTCAGCTGCAGACAAATTATCCACTGTATATTTTATTATAACGTCAAAGTGAATGCATTGTAGGACACTGGCATTTAAAAAGAAAAGCTTTAAATGGTTTAATACAATTAAAAATGTATTTATACATTGTGCTGTTGAAAAAAACATGTAAGTTGGTTTAGCTCAGAATTTTAAAACTCAACAGTTTCTCAAAAGTAAAAAAAATGCTCAGAAAGCTAACAGTTAGAACAACAGTTTTGTTATATAATTTTTGTTCATTTTTGCATATTTCCTCACCTTCTCAATAAAAACTTTTTCTTCTTTTAAGAAGATCTCTGGTTTGCCTTTCTCTCAGAAGAATTAAAAAAACAGAATAGCATTGAGTTTAACCTAAAGTAGTATGAAGTACCATTAGAAACTCCTTTTCATTGTTCTCCCCTAACCTCAGTAAATCTTCTTTATTTGAGTCTTTCAGGAGCTACAGTTCTTCTCACAAGCTGATGACTCCTGTCATTCACAATTGCTAATGAGTATGCTCACTCAGTCCTTGAATTTGTTTCTTTAAAGGGAACTGTATGTGATGGTATCTGTATTAGAAGATCAGGAAGGTCAGAAAGGAAAACCCGTAATTTCCCAATATTTTAACATACAGTGGCTGTGGCTGTTCTGAAAACCTGACAGAACTGCAGCATTTGTGCATGTAGAAAAGGGCTTGGAAGTGAACAATTTACTGCTTTTTGATTATTGAGAAAAGTATTACTTTTTCAATAACAATGAGGCTCTTAAATGCTCCATAAAGCAATACCAAGTATATGCATACACACTTCTCATTAGTAAATCCTGCATATATTTTCCTGACAGTATCCAAGGAAAGTCTAAATGAGAATTTTAGATCATACTCCCACAAGTCTCTTCTAAATTCAAAATTGCACATCTGCACAGCAAATCCACATTAACAATATTCTTCAGTGTAATGCAGTACAAAACTTATATATATATATGTAAATTACTTCACTTGCAGAATTACAATGACATACTTTGTGTTCTTTCTGTACAAGAAACATCCATGAGTCACTCATTAACAGCAGTGAGGCCACTTATGTCAATGATATACAGGCAGCTTGAAAGAAGCTGACATTTTAAGTGGCATGTTTAGAGTTTGTCTATGGTACTAGAAAATGTTGTATTCTTCCTATATTTCTTAATAATTAGCTACAGGGAGGTAAGATATATTTTACATTTATATTTTACCTTTCATGTGAAAAAACCAATGCACTGCAGCCAGGAATAGCTGTGCCACTTCATACACTGTTTGACCTTGTCTTTGCTGCCCTTGATCTTTCTGCAGGGTTTCTTTGGTTAGTGAATACACAAGGCAAAATTGGACCTTAGTGAGGTTAAGACTGAAGAGCCCTTACTGATCTCCTGAAGATCTGGTGTTCTCCCTTTGTGATTACACTGGCAAATCATTTGAAGAACTACTTGATTCTCCTTTTGAGCTTTTGTGACTTCTAAAAGTGTAAAACAGTAAAAACACACCACAGAATCTTGGGAAAATGTGAAATGCATAAATACATACATATTGACATTTAGTAGTGAGATTCTAAACAGAAGACCACTTTATGAAACCTTTCTTTCCAAAAAGCTTGCTTTATTCATGTCTTCAGTACCCCAAGTTTCATTGTTTGTAGCCTGAAGGTTAGAGTGATACTTGGTTTTTTGGTTTTGTTTTGTTTTTTTAGTACAGTTTTCATTTGGTGAAAGATGTTTTGTAACAGCTAATGTTGCTGTCACATCTCCTGTACAGTGCAGTACATTGCTTTTCACTTCAGTGATCTGATATGACCTTTTACTTGGTGAGGGAGATATATACTGACTGCTACCCTTTTTTACAAGATATTAGTAAAGATATTTTCATTTATTAAATTCAGGTTTTATTTGGCTTTTGGTGATTCTTTGGTTCCGGCAGAGAGTATCATAACTAGTTGATTCTGAGGTAAAAATCAACAATTATTAGATCCCTCTGTCTTGCAAGTTAACAGTTGACTTTTAAAATTTCCATTCATATACAGAATTTTACATTCATTTCACATAACTGAGATTAAAGCTATTTTTGAAGAAAGTCATGAAAGACTGCTGGATAGTACATTAACTGTCCAGTGCTTCCCCATGTATTTCTGTGATCCCTGACAGCTGAGGATGCTGAGCTGGACTTTATCTCTTGAGTGAGAGTAGTGAGGGGCCCTGGCAGGTCTGCCCATCACTTTCCAGCAGGCTGCTCTCAGGATACAGATCTGCACCACAGCAGAGCTTGGAGAGCCAGGAGGCCTGCTCTGGTTTGGAGCTGCTGTGCCAAACATCCACTGGTGGATTACACAGTGCATGGTTGAGAGTGATCTTGTTTGGCATGTAGAAGTCTGTCCTGCTACAAATGCTAAATAGAAATGATTTCCAGATGCATCAGTCAGTTTTCACATGTCAGCCGTCTTACATGAACAGGGTACTTTTTGTGCCATGGTGCAGTTGTCAGTATCCTGGAAATGACTGAGCCTGGCTTTCTCCACTGATACAAAGATGAGTCTGGTTGGGTCGGTTCTTTGTGTAGACCTGGAAGGCTCCATCTGGCCTCAGAGTAGTTCTGCTGACAGCTCACCTGCTGGCACTGAACTCTGAGTAGGCTGCTGATGTATAGCCTGTTACTTGAAATTCACATGAACAGCTGTTGAAATAGTCATTATGCAGTACTATCTACCAGAATGTATTTGTCCTTTTTATGTAAATTCTGAATTATTCAGTAAGTCTATTTCTCTTTTATAAACTGTGATTTTCATGTTGAGCATAATAACAAATACTACATTTTTTGTTTACTTTGAAATGTCAAATTATATGTAAATGAATATGTAGACTCCATATTCACATAATGAATTGTCATACTGCCAGTCTATTCCAATAAAGAATATTCTTTTATAAATTTTGAATTCTCTGAGGTATTTCAGATGGCACATGGTTTCCATATCAAGCTTAAAAGGGTGACACCCTATATATGTGTCCCTAAGAAACTTACCTGAAGTATAATGCAATCACTTTACTTTTCCTTTCATATTTATATCAAGAGCTTGGATATGTGTGTTTCCAAGTTCACTATCAGCACATCTCCACAAATCTATTGCATGCAAACATTCATATTTAGGCCTTTAAAATGGCTTGAGACACTCAAGGGCTAGCCTGGGGGAAAAAAAAAGTGATTTTACGCTATTATTTTATCCTATTACCTCTTAATGGTTGTTAATGGTTGTTTCAACCGCTTAGGAGGATGATTGAGCTTTTGACAGAAGACTGTTTTTCCTTATAGCTGTACACAGACTTAAGCAGATGGCCATTTAAGTATTGGGAAAGAAAACCACAAAAGCCCATTGTTCTTACCAGTTGCAGTGGAACTAGAAATTTTATCCTCAAATGCATACACCCCTCCTTATCTCACAGCCATTTTGTAAGGTAGGCCTGTATTTTGTTCTTTGCCAGCAATTTTCATGGTATGCAACTCAAAAGATGTTTCTTTTTCTGATTGCTACATTTCATTAACATAATTCACATTCATATGTAGAAATGCAGGGTTTCTGAACTGTCAGGCATACTTGCATCTACAACATTAATATCATCTTCTTTATACTGTTTTTATTCCACAAGTAGGGAAGAGGAAGGAAGAGCAATCAAATGAAGGAGTGTTCATCTGTCTGTTAATGCACATTCATTCCAACATGAAATGGCATATTCATAATGTTGTAGAAACATAAAATTTAACAACGGTGCTGAGACAAATGAAATGTTTCAGCCTGATGGTAGGTTCTCTGTTGACTGTTATATGCTGAGTAGAAAATGGTGTTCCAGTGACTGATTTTGAGTGGAACAAATCACACACCAAAAAAGGCTTGACAAAAGCTATTAAAATTGTTATCTTTCTCATCACTTGAACACCTGTATGTCATCTATTTTTCTTTATAGGGTTTCTTTATAGGGGTCTCTATAGAGTGTTTGTGTTTTTATAGGAGAGAATGGTCTTGAAACATCTTCCATTTTATAAACAAAAAATCGTAAGATTTTTTAACATAGTTGTGGACAGGAAATAAAATTTACACATGCACATTTAAAAACATTTTAAAGGGTGGTGGTTGTTCACTAGTAGCAGACTTCATCTGTTTTGCCACTAAAGAAAATAATTTTTTACCAGATTGAAAAAAAAAAAAAAGCACACTCAATTTCCTTGTTTCAAGATTGTTAAGAGTGTAAAGTGTCACTGTTTTATGAACACTGACTTTCCTGAAGCAGCATGTGGGTTTGTGGTGTACACTGTTTAATCTGCCCAAGAGCAATATTGCTTTCTCGTGACTCTTCTTCCACCACATACTGTACACTCCACCTCAATGGACTGATTTTATTTGCTGCTGAGTCAATATTTACCACTTTGCTACTGCCTGCCTGTTTTAATCCCTGTCTGAGCAAATGAATGGTACCAGGAGCATTTTAAAGCTTTAGGCCTTAATCCTGTCACATTCATCGAGTTTCTAGTGGAAGTTAAGGATGCTCAACACCCCAGAGTACTAGAATGCCTTAGTTATTATTGTTTATTACTTGTATTGCAATAGCCCTGGAGGACTTGATTAAGCAATGGGGAAATACTGTGAGGCAGGACCTATAAGGTGTTTTTTTTCTCTACAGTGTTTTTCTAACCCCATGGAACAAGTAGTAGGATTTTTTTTTCCCTGCATGTGTGAACAGAAGGGATCCAGTTGTACTAGAAGCATACACCTGAGAGGAACCAAACGTAAGAGGAAATATGACAGAAATGCCCCAACAATAGCCATCAAATAGCTGGTGTCCTCTGCTTTGATATGCTAAATCATTTTGTCAGTAGAGACTCCAAACTGGCCTGTTTCAGTCTTTCTTCTGGAAATTGGTATATGGCTTCATAAGCAGTTTATTCTGACAAGTTTTCAGCAGTGATTTAAAACCACAAAATCTGCTTGAACCATATAGGTATTTAAATACCAATAGGGCAAATGAAAAACAGCTGTGCAAAGCTTTCTTCTGTAAATACAGGTAGCTCACATATAAAAAATTGTATCAACTTGGAGTAGACTATCAGCTGTGTTGTAAAGACCCTGTCCTTGAACACATTTTGGAAGAAGAGAAATACATTTATCTTCTGCGATTCCAGTGTCTTCTTCTGTATGTTAACTGCAGAATTTCAATTGCAAAAACCACTGTGACTTGGTAGTGCTGCTAAATAAACAGTAGTGCTCTAATTAATCTAATGTCTTCAAGGAATTGTTGCTTGTACTTAGTATCAAGTATTTTATCTATATTTTTTCTGGGGGACTTTGCAAAGAAAAGAGGTAGCAAATACAGTCACATGGTAAAATAGAGGCATGGTATGTATTCTGGTTTGCATTTGCAGCTTACTCTTCTTTCTAATAAAAATAGAAAGCTCCAGTCTTGACCCAGGAAGAGAGAGAAATATAATTGATAGCAATCCTATGTAATCTATAATTAGATCCTGTGTTTAAATATACTAGTCCAGAGGAAAATAATTAAACAGGCAACTAAATAAACAACCAGTACTAGAAAGCCAAAAACTGGCAGTTAAATCTAGGAAGTTGTTTCCTGCTCTTGAGGTCCACATAAACATTGACCAGTCCTGTTTACCTCATTGCGAGTCTCTGTGTGCAAATGTGTACATCCATCTTTGTGGTTTTTTGTGTAAGAGAAAGAGACCATGAATCACCACCAATGCATGCTATTTGGCATAATTTCAGCATGCATAGCAATCAGCAATGTAGCATTACAGTTTTTGCATTAACACCAAGTGACTACTTGACAAATCAATATTTGTTTTAATGTGCTATATAATAAGCAACACAAAATACAAAATAAAATATGAAAACTGTTAAAATCAACAATTTGGATTTTACCACAGATAAAGTTTACTGTGACAAAGGTAATTTTCCATTGAATGATTGGTGTACATCTAAATAAAAATAACTGGTCTCAGGAAAGTTCCAGTGAGTATTATGTCTTGGTTTCTGTACTGCTTGTGCAGTTTTAAAACTGTCATCTTCAATAATGTACAAAACTGTGAGGAAAAGCAGGGCTCAAAAGCATTACAACACCCAATAACTCTTTAACAAAGGATATAAGTATTTATAGGGGAAAAAAAACCCCGACAAATTAATTGTTCATGTTTCATTATCTGTGACCTTCATGTTAATTCTAAACTTGTTTTAGCTGTGACTTTTAATTCATGGGCCTCCAACTTTGATGCTATCACAGCATTCTTTTTTAAGAAGTTTTATTTCACAAGGACCATAAAAGCATTTTAAATTTGGGAAATGGTAATTGGTATAAGGCCACATGCATAAAATTATACTAAATAAAATACTTGAATTTGAAGAAATTTAAAGTTTCATAAAAGAAGCAAAAAATAGTAGATTTGCTGCACAATTTTATATACTGGTCCAACAACAGGAAGGAGAATGAAAAGTAAAGTCCAATGCAAATCATTAGCTAAATGTATCAGCTTTTAGTTTTATCACATTTGGAGAAGTCTAATAAGAAAAATATCTACAAATAGATTCATTCTTCCTAAAAAAAGTTGTCTAATTTTGGCAAAGTGTGCATTTTATTCACTGGTTACAGGAATTGGGAGATAGATCTGGAAATTTTCCAAACCCTTTTATAGATAGTATACAAAAAGTAAAAACATAATTATCTTTTATGTAAATTGAAAAAGTGATATCTGGTGTGGGAAATTGATGGATTCAGAAGTACACAAATATTGGTGGAACACTTTACCCCTCAATATATCTGGGCACTTGCCAATGGAATGTTTTGAGAAGCTCACTAGTGCCCTCTGAAGATATTACTTGGTTGCCTGTTCATTGCAAATATTTGGCCAAAACCTCCCTAAGAGCCTCTCCCATGGGAGAGCAGACAGGACCAAATCAACTGAGCAGAGGGGGTAGGGTGTCCCTTCTCATTCATTACCACTGTCAAGTGAAATATGTGAGCCCTTGGCCTAAGATGCTTCAGATGCTAAATTTATTCATAGGTGCCCTTACTAGGATCCAAGTTCTTACAAACCTACCTTCTAGTGCTTTTTTGATAGGCGCCACTGCAGCACCAGGCAGCTGCATAACCTGCCTGTTGTGTCTGTTCAGGCTCACATGCACCTCCCATTGTTGCTTCATTCAATCTCTTTACAAATGTGCTATGGGCACAGGACAAATTTGGTGGTCTGTAGACTGATACAAACAAGATTATTTTACAGTTAGCTGCTCTCCATTAAAAGATGCCTTGTAACAATTCCCTACCTCTACATAAAGGAGTGCAATGCACATGCTGAGCGCCTGAAAGTTGTGTAAATACATTTCCCCAGTAATGTCACTGCTCATTTGTACACTTTTCTGACTTTGCCGTGCATGCATCATGAAACAAATTTTCTATTGTGCCATAGTAAACAGGCTGTGTGCAAATCAAGGTAATCTGAGGATAAACCTTTACAAGCTATGAATTCATCACCTTTGTTCATATCAGCACACACTTTTTCACACAGAGGCTGTTTTCATAATTTTACAACTGAGAAGGACACACAAAATTGACACACACTGCTACTTTTTCTTTACTTCATAGTTTTGGGTGGCAGCACCATAATAAAGACCTCTGCTGCACATGATCACACATACACACAACAGAAAAATCAGTATCAGATGCAGCTCAAGCTACAGACAATTCTGGAATGTGCACTTTTGTGTAATATGGTGCAGCCAAACCCCATATTAATAGCAGTATTTGTGTTGTTTGACTGTTAAGTGGCTTTTCTTTTAGCGTTGAGTAGACACATTGCTGCTGCTTCTGTTGCTTTGTTTTTCCTTTTCATGAGGATGTCACCTGAGCTGGCCTGAACCTGCATGAGATAAATTCTTCCAGCCTATTTCCCACTTTTCACTGAAGTTAATGCTGATTTTTTTTTACTGTTCTCAGTAGGAAGTCCATTGAGCCATCTTTTCGTATTATCTCACAGAAGTTCTTACTTAGTCTGTGGGCTGCAGTGTTGCAACATGGAACTTTAAATTCTTCTGTGCTTCAGATCATACATCAATATTGCCTTCTCATCCTGGTTTGTTAAAAACTTCAGCAATATTCAAGAAAATTGATAGCTTCTGTGAGTCTCCTTTCTCCTTGGATCCAGCTTGTTAAAAACCTTGTGGCCTTTCCCCCACAGTTTTGCAGCATTTTAAGTTTCCAGTCTTCTAATTCACAGAATCACAGAATAGTTAGGATTGGAATAGACCTTCAGAGATCATCTAGTCCAACTGCAACAAATTTCATTACTTTTCATCCCAAAAGTCAAAGAATCATCAGGTTGGAAGACAACTTTGAGATCATCAAGTCCAATCCATGACCTAACTATCAGTTTTGGTCTTGAAAAGAAAATGATGCTAGCAAATCCTTTGGGATTCACTGCTCCCACTGATATCAAAGCTGGCTTTGATTCTCCAGAGAATAGGCTCATTCCTGAATGTCTGTCCAACACCATGACTGACCATGCTCTGTCTTATCAGACAATGCTATAAAATTCAAACACATGTCCAGGGTGTTTCCTAAGTAGTGAACTACCTCATAATAGTGGCATATTCCCTGCCTCCTTTGTCCTTATAATATTTTAAATTATTTTGCTGGGCTGGCATCTACAGTACTGTATAATACACTCTCCTTTTCTCTTCCCCATGCCTCCAATGCAGCCTCATGACTAAAATCATCAACACTAAAATCACTACTACATTTGGTGTCCACATAGGGACAGCTCTATTTAGGTGCATAAGCACAACCCATCACACTATTTAGCCCCTGCACAGCTCCCTGTCCTTAGCAGGACAGTGTCAGGGAGAAATCAATCCATCATTCTTTTAGGAAAATCCTTGTTGTGACTTGGTGCAAAGCAAGAGGGGTTTTGTAGACTGGCTGAAGTGATGTTAAAGTTGAAGATGAAAGATAATAGATGCCATGTCCTTGCCCTAGAAAGAGCATTGCAGGGCCATTATATCAACATTACGTCAAGGTTTCTACTGACATAATTATATTAGGCATTGATCTTGCCTACTACATTATCTATCAAGCAGACAGTAACGTAACACAAATATATCGACACTACCACAACAATTTACTGTGCAAGGCCACTCATGGATCTACATAATCGGGTTATTTAGCACTCTTCAAAACTTTTGCCAGAACATAAAATTTCTAGGGGGTAAAAAAATCAGTCCAATCTAAAGAAAAGAATTTGGTCAAGGTCTGGCAAAACATTAAAATCAGGATATTAAGAAGGAAACAGTCTGCTCAACAAAAGAATAAGGTTCCTAGAATTAATAAGGCAGTTTATTTTTATTTCCTCTGATTTGCTAGCTACTGGAAGAAAGAGTATGTTTTTCCTGACTGTATTTTCTATTATGTAAAATATTTCTTTTTGGGAATACAAATGAACTTCAATTCTAACTTCTTTAAATGGCTGATAGCATTAAGGATATTGCTGGCATTATGAAGGATTAGCAAATATATGCCAGAGTAAGCACAATTATCAGAACCAAAGCAAAAAGAGAGTCCCAGAACCCAAGATGCAGAAGTAACTAAGGGGGATATTAGTACATTATGCACCATTGCTAACATTTTGTCTAAAAATTATTCTAGTTGTGCATCCATTTAACAATTTGGGTGCATCCATTTAACAATTTATGTGCATCCATTTAACAATTCAGGCTTAACCATTAGAAGAAATATAAACGATCAGTATAGCTGAGATAGATGCAGTATGTCATGCAGTATGCCCCTGGAGACAGGGGCAAGAAAGAGTATCTAATATCCCCAGATTTGGGACATCTGCACTGTTAGATGCAAAGCAGGAGAACTGATCTACCCTGTGAGTTGGAAGCATCTAAGAAAGGTCTTGTCCAGGACCAGGAAGCACCCTGAATTAATCCACTTACTGCACCCTTGCTAGTGCAGAGGCAAAAATTATCTCCTGTGCTGTACACTTTGCTGTCTAATGTGGTCTTTGCAGGAGAGATAGGATAAGGGAAGAGACGAGAATCTTGACTCCATTTTTCAGAAGGCTGGTTTATTATATTATTGTATATATTATATTAAAAATGCTATATTAAAACTATACTAAAAGACTAGAGAGAAAGGAATCATCAGAAGGCGAGATAGGAATAGAATAGAATGAATAACAAAATCTTGTGACTCCCAGAGTCTGAAACCAGCTGCATCTTTGATTGGTTATTAAGTAGAAAAACCTAACTAGGGCCAATCAAAGATGCACCTGTTGCATTCCACAATAGCAGATAGTTATTGTTTACATTTCTTTACTGAGGCTCCTCGGCTTCTCAGGAGAAGAAAATCCTGGCAAAAAGATTTTCTTAAAATATCATGGCGATAGTCTAAGGCACAGTTTTGTTCAAAGTTCTTTCTGCTGGAAATGTGTCTCATTAATGCAGCTTTCTTTCCATGTCATATACTATTGTCTTCTTTCTTACTACACAGGATGAACTTCTGTTACATAATTGTCCCTCTCACATTTTACTGTGATATGTATCTAACTACAACCTAGTCCTAGAGTAGCATAGCAGATATTCAGATACAGTGTTTGATCTGTAAATCCAGGACAAGAGTGCTGCATGAATGCTGCTTTGGAAGAAGAGAGCTTTTCTGACTTACTGTACGCTTTCACATCTTTCAGTAATTTTCTTATGCAGTATGGAGAGGAAACTTGAAATGCTCACATTTTACGGAATTACTTTGTTACTTTCTTCTTTACAAGAAGACTCAACTAAGTCTCCTGTGCTATTGCTGTCACCTGAGGCTTTTTACTGTATTTGCTGTAGTATTGTCTGGAAGACTGTATTTGCAGAACCAGAAAAAACAAATCCTATAGAGTATATTATGCAGCCAGTCTGTGAAACTGCCCAACCTAAGAAATGGCAAGATATTGCTCAACTCAGGGACATGAATAAAGTTGCCTTGACATTTCCCCTTTGCATTGTCATATTTTCCAAATGGCCAAAACATCTTGGATTTAAAGAGAGAGGTACTTCTGCTTTTCAGAGGTGCATTTTTTGTACCAATAAATCATCTCTGTTAGTTGCATATGCCCTTCTGATAGAAGAAAAAAGAGCACAAACTGAATGTTACATTACAAGACAGGTACAGTTTAGACTTCTTTCATATAGGCTTTAAAGCTTTTTACTTGACTATTCATTAAGTGCAGAAGTAATTCAGCTATACTTACTGTGGGAGTTAAAGAACAGGCAACAGTCTACAGACAAGTGGAACCTGTCTCCTTTGACTACCTAGGGTAGGCCATACCATTACTGACAATGGAGCAGGAAACACTAAAAATTACTGTAATTATGGCATTTGACCAGCATTCCAACCAGAAATCTAAGAAACTTCACACTCAGGTCATAATTTTCTTATGGCTTTGAAATGACTTGCTGAATGCAAAGCTTTTAAATTGAGTGGAAAAAGGGGCTGGTTTTGACATTTCAAAATGCCCTGTATGGGTACAGCTGATTGGAACATTGACTTCTAGAGGACTTCAATAAAAACTCAAAGATTTCTGTCACTATTCTGAAAAGTGCACCCTTTTCTCTCCCTGTAACAAGCCACATCTACATCAGCAGTACAAACTGGTAACAGTGAATTCTCTGCTGACATGCTTGTCAGCTTCCAAGAGACGTGTAACACACTACTAGTACTCCACTGTCTAGTCCTGGAAACAGAAGCTTTATGGTTTAGCTCTAAAGCTGTAAAGCTCCGGAGGACATACTGACCCTTGCCGATAGTATTTTACTACTTCAAAGGCTGTCTCTCATCTACCTATTTTAATCTCCATCACTGAAGTTTACCTGTTTTGTTTTACATACGCTCTTTGTATTTTCAACTGCATTTTACAGTTACAAAGTGGAATACACAGCACACCAAGATTATACAACCAACAACACTTGTCTCTACACAGTGCATAGGTTTTGATTTTTGAATCTGAGTTCAGTTAAGAATTTTGAAATTAGCATGAAGGTCTCAGTAACCTCTTACTGTAATGTGCTACAAGTCATCAGAGTTGCAATCATAGGCTGCAACAACAGGCTTAGTGATTGGACTACCTGTTATTAGCTATGTGTCAGGAGTGAAGCCATTAGAAATGAACAAACTTTCAAATCAGTGATGAAATGACTGTGTTTGAAAATGTGTTTACACCTTACAAATGTTTGCTTCTGTGAAAGAAGCAAATGAATGTGAGTGATCTGTCACTTACCTTGGATGTTCAGTCTAAGCTGTTTCAAAAAGGAGATGACACTTACATGTGACCTCATAGAATAACTTTATGAAGTTCCATGTGACTTTCTTATGCAACATGAGAGATCTACTTGCAACAGACAAAGCCAAAAGGAATTGAAAAGGCAGTTAGTTTTTACAAGCATAAAAGCAATCAGACTCATGAACTGAATTAGGCAACCAAACTATAATTCAGTGTATTTTTCCAGACTACGATCTCTTCACAACTTTTGCAACCTACCCATAACAGTGAAACAAAGAATTAAGTGCACAGAGATTTTCCAGATCAGCGAAGCCTTGAGAGTGTTGTGCTGGCAGGGAGCACAATCCAAGCAACAGCCTGGCAGGTTGTTTCACAGCACATCGTGGCACAGGCAAGATGAACACTGCAGCAGCAGAACAACAGGAAAGGAAGAGTGGCAGCTCACAAAAGAAGGGTGACAGAAAAAAATCACAAGTGAAGCTGCCATGAAGAGCTATTTTTAGCTGGCAGTACTTGCATATATTGCCATATGCCCTTCCAGTACATCATGACTGTACTCATCAGAGGGCTGGCCCACACCAAGACAGCGACGGGTGACCAAGGCCAACCTCTGCAGGCACCAGTACATGCCCAGAAAAACAGCTTTTTCCCCCATCATTTACATTTTTACTGGTCTTTCACTTTTTCATTGACATTAGAGATCAGAAAGGAAAGCAGGACATTTTTCTCCTCATTCTTCCCATCAGCACACTTTTGCCAGCATGAATGTCTGGCTGGCCACAGGGTAAACCCAGCTGGTCTGCCTCAGAGGAAATAGAGAAAGAAACATGCAGGGTGGCTGTGTGGGCATATGGGGACTCACACTAGCACCAGGCAAGATGGGGAGTGTGGGAAGGTGGGCAAGATCATGACCTTACCAGCTCTGACAATTTATGTGCACCTTCAAATATTTTTTTGCATTTAGAAATATGCTGCAACTTTTAAAGTTTGCAGGCTTGAACAAAATGCTCATTTGAGCTTAATGGAAATTGGCTGGAGGCAGCCTGCAGCAGCATCGTCTAACACCTGCTACCCTGCCAGCACTCACCAGTTTCTGAGCTGAAACAAGCGAACATTGTTTCATGAGAATCCAATATGTCCATGGTTGTTTACAGTTCTCATTAGGAGAAGGAATTGTTAATTCACCACTAAAAGTGACTACTTGATCAGGAATAAATACTTGCAGAGCCATTGGCACCTGCCCACCAAATGTAGAATGCTGAGCTCCCAGCACAGGTAGACTGCAAACAGCCATACAAGCACTCCAGCTTTTATTGCATTCATTTGGAAGTGGCCATCTTCCTGTATAATTAGCAACATTTTATCATAACAAGTGCAACCAAAATGATCAAAAGCTGCCTTTCAATAATGTCTGCTGGCCTAATTGTATTTATGCCACAGGCTTAGGGCTCTGCTATTTTATCTGTGTGAGATAAACACTTTAAAATGTATTTGCAAGTGATGAATGGTAACTGCACAAGTGTGCAGCTGCAGACCAACCTTTGGCCTCCTTAGGGTTTCTGTCTTCAAGGTGAGGCTAACACAAGCCATTTAGGCTAACCTGGGTGAGACTTCAAAAGCAAAGTTCCAGTCTGTACTGATATTTGTCCTACCCCAGTACTTCCCATATTCCTGGAAGAAAAATATTACTGTGTAAGTACCTTTATATAACTTCACTCAAATTAATTCCTGCAGATTCACTGTTTTAAGACCAAGTAAAGAAATAAGGTTCTACTCATAGTATCATTGTCTTCACTATTATTTTTCTCAAAATGGCTGGTAATTATCCTCAAGAGAGAATGAGAAAGAACACTTCCTGGTATTAACAGTATGTGAAAACATGTAAACTAGTGGTTTTGAAATGCAGCAGTTACCTTGCAAAGTCACGCTCTTATTATTTTACTGTAACTCATCTGTAGTTATGCCAAAAATAAAAGTGTATGTACAGGAGATGGCATGAGACACCTGGGATGGAATGTTATTTTGAGCTATTTTCTCACATAAAAATAGTTCCTAACAGCATCTTCTTACAGGGTATCTGCAAAGTGTAGGGAAAGTTTCAATGGACAAACATTATTATCCCCCAAATCTTGTGTTTCTGGGAAGTAAACAAGGCTATGGAAAGTAATCTTTTCGGCAAATATGTAGAAGAGAGGTGCTAAAGAACAAGCTCTGCAGAAGGCTTTTCATCAGGCAGAATAAAGCCATAATCACTGCTGCAAAGCATATTGGACATGATTGCACAAATTTTAGTTCTTGGGTCCACAGAAAAAAATACAAAGGAAGAATAAGAGACAAACTGAATGTTTCTATTGCTGCTGCTGTTTCTCTAGTTTATGTAAAGGACATTTCCAAGCCCCCAGTAGTAACAAAAACAGCTGAAATGAATGCTCCATTTCTCAAGTCTCTTGCTGTCAGTATTTACAAAGCAGTGACTTATCATAAATGACAGGCAAATCCAAAGCCTTTAAACATAATGAGTAATGTCTGAAGCCCACAGGTTAAAAGATTGGGTGATAACAATATGCACTGTACATATATGTTACACAGGTCTGACCACTAAATCAGTTTTTTAATACTGGATGGTTAAATCTTTGTCATTGTTTTTTTGTTTCTTTTGTTCTGTTTTTTTCCCCCCATTTTTTTGGTGTGTGTTCTGTTTTGTTTGTTTGTTTGTTTTGTTTTAGTTTCTAGTTTTTGTTCCCTGGAATGTAATCCTTAGCTGCCCAGGCATACAAGTAAGATGGGGTGCTTTACTCCCATCCTTTGCATTGCAATTCTGTTCTGAAGAACAGAATCTTCTTCTGGAATAGAGACAAGCACAGGCAACTTTTGCCCTTAAGTCTCACAGTAGCTCTGTGCAGGTGGAAAAATACAGTACCTACAGCAATAGTCACCAAATCCTTGGTGCAAAATTGGAGAGGATTATTCTGGGCAGCTATCTTGTCTCACTAAAACATTATTTTTCCTTCAAAAAGGCCTGTCTTGGAAAACAAGTGGGCTGACAAATCAGGTCAGTACATGCTTAGGTCAAACAAAAAGCAAGCTCTTCCTCAAAACACAACGTTTCTGGTTTTGAGTTCAGACACCCCCACACTTCTCCTGCACTGAGCTCCATTTCCACTCTGAGTGGTATTTACCAACATTACTTTGGAACCCCCTTATCTAGTATAGTCTTCCATATTGCACATAGGCTTCTGTTAGCACATGTTGCCAGCTTAGAAGGTGCTTTGTTGATACCATTCTGCTGTACAAACACCAAGACATTTGTCTGTCTTTTGTTGTGAGGCAGTGAGGCAGAATCACACAACAAACAAAAGCCCTCTTCTTCATGGCGGCCTTTATATAAGCAACTCCCAGTTCACCTGTCTCAAACTTGCTCCCCTTGGCTTGCATTTCTCAGTGCCAGTCAGTTCTCCAGGCCCATCTGTGGTGCCCTGAGGCAGCAGTTTAGCTCAGCATGGCTTCCAAGCTCTCATCTCCCACTGCACTTACACAGACTGTGCCTCTTGCTGACACCAGTGACTGTGCACTAAGGCAGCCTGTCCAGCTCGAATGCTGAATCCATCTCCTGAATGCATGGACAAGGATGGGGATGGACAGGAAACATGAACCACAGCTACCCAAATTCAACAGCTGTCAGCGGCCACAAAGGAACACTCTGTACGAGGACACAGCTTTTACAAAGAAAACAAAAGAAAAAATATAATGTATCCAGCAGGATTTAAAATTACTTACGCTAGTATTTGAAACTCTGAGTCAAACCAGCCAGTAGAAACATGGGACTCGGAATTAAACTGGCTAAAGCTCCCTGGAAACTACACCTGCCATTTGAATGTGCTTCTTTGAGAACTGAAATCCTGACAAGTTCTTCTCATCTCTTAAAATAAATGTGTATTAAATCTGAACTTCTTGGTGAGGAAAGGATTTTTGGTGATTTGTAGCAGCAGGAAATGTAACTTGTTCTTACTCAGTAAGGGCTAACCCTAAAATAAAATAAATACTAAATCCTAGAATAAAAGAGAAATGGTTTATAAAAGATGCAGAAGAGATTGGACATGCAGAATGGTACTTTCCACAAAACTTAATGGATTTTCCACACCACAGTGAGTCACGAAACACATGACCATTTATTACCCCAAAAAGGGAACAGTGCAGTACATCAAATGTATTAAATGCAAGCAAGAAGCTCCCAGTCACCCCATAATTTAGGTCTGTGAATTTACAAGTTGTAAACATTGGTCCAAAGAGATGCTGTGAATTCCTCAGGTTTCTAATATGATGGTGAACATGTTAATTTGCACTCAAGTCTTACATCGAACATTCAAGCTACTAATGCATTAAGAAGATAGTGTGAAAATAAATACCCTATTAGCCTGTAAAGGATTATCAAGCTCTGCCATAAAATATATTTTACTTTTTGTCTTAGACTTCAATATTCAGTAATTTTTCCTCTTAAATCCCTCTTTCTTCAAACAAGATGTTTTGGCAAAAAAAAAAATGCTTTCAATTTTTAAAAATTAGTATTTAGTGTAAAATTTTTAATTGTTTGGCCTTTAGTCATAAAAGAGGCTTTGGAACAACATAGATACAGCAAATTCTAGCTCTGTTTAAAAAAAAAAAATGTAGCTGGCTTTTAATCCCTTCTACTGCTGTTGGTAGTCCAGAACAGCCATGTTCTGCTAACAGGAGCCCTCTGTCCTCAAGCCTAGCTTTGAGTCATAGTCAGATTATCCTAACCTGATCTCATGTTTCCATTTTCTTTCATTTTTCAACTGACTCACTTTGTTCTTCAGATGTATACATACAGACAAAAGCATCCTCTTCCTTCTGAACCTCTGGATATTCACTGCCATGTTCACCATTTCCTTGGCAACAAAATTACTTCAGACCAAGTTATTGTTACATTTATTGTAGGCATCTATCTGCAGATCTATTTTCTTCTTTTGTGTGGTCCGAGCAGAACAGTTTACAATGGTTTACTTTCTTTTAAAGCTGATTATACTTAGCAGAGCTTAGAGATAAAAACTCAAGTCTTTGAAGACTTGTGGAAAGCTGTGAAGGCGTATCCAGGCTGCTGATGGTAGCCCTGCATGGGGACCCTTCTCAGTAAGGTGGGACTAGGAAAGCAGTCATTAATACTCCTTGTCCTGTCCACTACAACTGTGATCCTTCTAACAACGGGCCTGAATAAGCTGTTTATAGGTTATAACAACTTACCTTGTGATAAGGCTTTCAGCTTAACAAAAAAGTTTCAGCCTTCCCCACCACCCACATTAGTCTCCCTGTCCTAAATTAGGTGGCCTGTAATACTAGCAATAGATAACTTTGTAATTTTGAATTTATTAGTGGTATTTTCCTTTTTACCTAGTTTTTTTTTCCCTTCTGTTTGTTTCTTTGGTGTTCTTTAAATTTTTGGTGGTTCTAAATTTTCTAAATTTACAATGTATAAGTATATAGCCAGCTTCAGAATCAATGATCTCTGATTTTCTTCAATCTTGTGAGGAAAATTTATTTTAATGGCTACACAAGAAAATTAGTGTATGTTTACCTTGAGCGACAAATAAAATAGTACAAAAATACACAACTTAAAAGCAAAACTATATTAACATTGTGCATGAATCTCATAGCAGGAGGCCTGAATTACATCAAATGAGTCTGATGATTGTAAATACCTAAACACAATACAGTTTATTTTGGAAACAGAACAGAAAACAGGAAATAATACAACTGGCCAACCAATCTGCAGACGCTAATTTCAGGAGAGGACCTCTTGTGTGTAAAGAGGCTGCTATATTACCAGCTGCTATATTTCAGTAGATTTCTAATGTAAACTGCAACAACTCTGGAGTTGAAATTCATTGCAGTGTATAGTGGACTCCAATAGACTCAGATTATTGTTATATCTACCTTAATGACCACAGTATAATTTAGCATTGTGTCTTGTGCTGCAGAAACTCTTCTGGAGTTGTGCGAGCCCAGGACAGGCTAGAAGGGATCTAGGGCACGGGAAGTCCTGAACTCCTACTCTGCAGCACTTGGAATAAAATACCAATTCAGGTGGTCAGATAATTACTAAACAACCAGAAGTCTGTGATTATAAAAAAAAAAGTATCAAAAATCCAGTCTCCCACCCGAGTGTCACTAGTAGCACCAGTAGCTGCTATCTATGCGGAGCGGGGCGCTGTCAGCACCAGCCCTGGGCTGTTCGCCGCTGTCTCTCGGCGGTGCCGGTACCCGTGCGGTGAGGGCAGTGGCGGGGGCGAGCCGGGGCTCCCCGTTCCCCGTTCCCGGCGGGACGAGACTCAGCCGCTCCCGGCGGTGCCCGGGAAGGCCAAGCGGCTCCGCGCGACCGCCGCGGGCCGACAGCGCCCCCTGCCGGTCGCGCCCCGCTGCGGAGCTCGGGCAGCTTGCATTGGCACCGCCCCGGTGGGCGGGGCTCCGCCGGCGCTTCGCGCGCTCCTACTGGGCATGCCCCGGGAAGGGGCGGTGCCGGCTCCTCACGTGAGCGGGGGTCGCGCGCTCTCCTGCGGGAGGGCGGCCCCTAGCGGTCGGCGGCCTGGCTGTCTCGTCGCGCCGGCATGGAGGGGAGCGGCGGTGGCGGCGGTGGCGGCGGCGGCGGCGGGGCGGATCCGGGCCTGGCCACGGCCCCGGGCAGGGAGGGCGAGGGCTGCGAGGGGCTGTGGGAGCTGCCGGTGGAGCGCTGCGAGAGGCGGCCCGTGTGCGGGCGCTGCAGGTGATGCGGGCGTGGGGCCGCGGAGGTGCCGCGGGGCCGGTGGGTCCCGCTCCGCTCGCCGTGAGGCGGCGCTGAGGCCCCGGGCGGGCGCTGGTCGGTGGCTCGGCAGGGACTGAGTCACCCTCAGGGACACCCGCACGGAGCGGGTCGGTGTGAGCGGGGTCTCGCTCGCCCTGTGCGCCCTCCAGCGCCTATGGCTTCGCACAGTCACGGAGCGGGTCAGGCTGGGAGGGACCGCACGGGATCCAGCCTTCCTGCTCGGGCAGGGCCGTCCCAAGCACACGGCAAAGGATTCCATCCGGATGGTTCTTGGGTATCCCCAGTCCCGGAGACTCCAAAACCTCTCTGGACAATCTGTTCCAGACACAGTAGAGATGTTCTTCCTCATGTTCAGGTGGAACTTCGTGTGCATCAGTTTCTGCTTGTTGCCTCTTGTCCTGAGGCCATCCTGTCCTAAAGGCATGTACGCACCTCTTGTTTAGCAATACCATGACGTGAATTAAATCTGTTGTCCAAGGAGTCGGTAAAGGTGGTGGGGAGTACCTAGAGGCTCAACACAGCGAAGGGTGCCACACGTTTTCTCTGTGTGCTCACCTTTGAAAAGCAGAGGGGAAGCGATGTGTCCCTTCAGTGCCATGCAGCAAGGCACATGAGGATCAGTAGGTCTGGGCATTCTTTGGTGCTTTGTCAAAAGAAAATGAGAAACTAGCCTTACCTAACAGCTTTACAGCTAATTTTGAAGTCCATTCAGGTACTGGTTGCGAATTCAGGTGTCTTTTTGAAGCAGGCAGGGACTTATGGTCCTACAGAAATACCTTGCAACCTGATTTTATGCTTAAGTATGTATGTATATACTTTTAGTAAAGCGAGCGCAAGTTCCTGAACTGGAATGGTTGTGCATAACTGCCAGGGAAAAAAAGCTTCTCAGCACCTATACTGATTTATCTGTTCCTGGTCATTGGTGAAATGAGTGGAAAGGCATGTAATTTTGCTGACAGGGTAGTTGCAGTCTCTTTCAAGTGCCAGAGTTCAGAAGCTTATTGCTGGTGAGTTTCCTGTATGTAAGTTGTAATAAAAAATATGTATCATGCAAGTCATAGTATTTGTAAGTGTTCACTGTTAGAAAAAGTAGTCATAAGCGATAGTTGATGCTCAGAAATGAAAACCAAGCAGGTGTGTGACACTTGGCTTTTGCTGCCCTCTTTTTCTCCAGTGACTTTTCGCTCAAAGAACTTCTTGAGCTGGATGTGGTTCTGTATCTAATATCCCCCAGTAAATATAGGTTTGTTTTTTTTTTTTTAATGTGAATTTCTCCAGTCCCCCTTGAACCCAAGAAAATTCCATGTATCAGCAACATCTGGCTAGCAAGGACACACCACAGGCCTACAAACCACAGTAGGGAGGGAATTACTTTTTAGTTTATTTTGACTGTGGCTACCACCTTCTTCCCTTGCACATAGTATTCCAGGTATGAGCGAGCCAGCTGGAGATTTATACCTTGGGTGATGCATTTCTCTTTATAATTATAAGAACCTTTTTTCATCCTATAGCTGCTTAGTAACCTTTTGGGAACTCTTTTGGAAAGTCAAAGTTGATTTTTGTCAACTACAGCACTCTTACCCATGTATTTATTGCTTATTTCAGAGATCTTAAATGGTTCTGAAATGTAGAGTTTCCTTTTCCTAAAGCCATACCAATTCTTTCCATATAAACCATGTATTTCTGTAAGGTTCTACTAACCGTATTACCGTATTTTTATTTGTGGTTTCTGTTTCACATTAGCAGTCTTTTTTGTTGAAGTTCTTCTTTTTTTTTTTTTTTTTTTTGGTAGTAGTTGCTTACTGCTCAGCATTTCTAGTCCTTACATGCCAAGGAATTGGCTGAGAGTTAACCCACTGTCATCCCTTACTGAGCTTTTTAATGTTGAGCTCTTTTAAATTGCCTGCAGAGTACATCCATTATTGTTGTTTATTTTATTAGTGTGTTTCACAATATCTACTTCAGGTCCTTAAATTCTGAGCAGTTTCTCTGATGAGTCACATACAAAAATGATTTCTAGAATAGGTATCTCTCTCTGTTTTCTTTCATAGTAAATATGATGCAAAATATTTGTCCAGCTCCTCATTACCATGTAGAGTAATAAAACATCAGCTTCCTGAAGCGCTGTGGGTGAGTTACATATCCTGGTGAGGAGTATGGGAACAATGAGCACAGATCCTGAAAGAAATGTAGGGCCAGAGAAACCAAGGAGGATGAAAAGACCACAGAGCTACTTTTTAAGAAAAAGGAATTTTTTTTTGTGGTGGTCACAATGCAAGACTAAACTGTACATTCAATGTATTTTTGCACTGTATCCCCTCCATGCTCTTCTTCAGAATTATAGCTAAGTTACGCTTTTCATTGATCATGATTTTCTGTGGCATGACTTGGAGTTGAAGTGGCTAATGCTGTAACTTAGGGTTCATAATGGGAAGCAATATTACCCTTAACTGTATCGTGTTGGTTAGGGTCAGGTATTTTTAATTGACTTCCTCAATTTTCTCAACTCTAGATTTTTATTGTAAGGTTTCTTAATGATTGAGATTTAGGTCTGAATTCAGTACAAAAGCATGGAAGAACGGGTTCTCTTTAGCATCATCTGGTGATTCCTCGGGGGAACTGACTTCAGGTTCTAATTTTTTTTAGAAATGGCAAGACAACTGATTGACAACTTGCTAACAAGTGCTCAGTCAGTCAAGGTGTGAAATAGAACTGTGGGAGTAAGGTAGATACATTTTCATTTTGGATAATGTGAATGTCACTCGAGTGTCCTGAAGGAACAGGATGTTTCTAAGTGTTATGCATTTGAGACTTTCTATTGCCTGTGGTGTTGGTGGGGAAAATATTAGCATTTGCAATAGTTTATGAGGGAGAATTTGAATGGAATAATGTAATGCAGTTTTACATTTTGAAGGTGTTGTCTGTGTAAGTGCCAGTTAAAAAAAAAATTTAAAATGACCCTGCTTATGATTGATGTTTGAGATGGCAAGCAGCTGATGCAAATGAGGTATGTGCATCATACTGTTTTATTCTTGAGGAGAGAATTTAATACACAGTCTGTCTGCCAAAACCAAAAGGTTAGCGGTGATAAACTTTGAATGAATAACTTCTTAAGGCTTTCAGAGCTAACTTAAGTATTCAGCTTGATTTCAGAAGTTAAAGCCCCACACCCAAACATTTAAATAGGAGAATAAGCTTAATATAATTTCCAAGTTGCTATTAGCTTGAAAAACAAAATGAGCAGGCCCCACAACTGAAGTAATGTGGGACAACAATTTGATTTTGTGGTGTGATGCTGACAGTAATTTAACATTCTGAAATTGTGAACTTCTGTGGGTCAGATTTCATTGTTTTCGAGGTACCTGGTGTTCTGTTGGGGAAAAAGCCTAACTTTTGTTAGTACAAGAGCCACGAATTGACTTCTTGCCACAGATCTTGACTGTACATATGGAAAATTCCATTGTTATAGGAGAACTTCTGGGTAATATTTTCAGGAGAAATTATGACTTTAAACTGTGAGTATTATTTATCATCTCTGGACATTGTTAGGTGTCATGTAGGCCATCACAAATACCCACTGGTAACAGTCCTCTGTATTTGCAGGATGGTTTATGCTGTAAAGTTAGGTTAACAACAACTGGTATTTTCTCACTTCTGCTATATTTCTCACTTCTGCTATTATATATGCTGTGCAGCTGCGTATGTATTTCAAGGGTGGGGGCAAGAAAAGGAGTAACATTGATCCTTTAATATAAATTCTCCCTTTTCCTATACCTAAAATAATTACAGTGAATTTGAGTGCTCTTGAAGGTATTGATAATTTAGTGATGACTTTTGGTGACATGGTGTTGCTTCATATTTTGAGGAAAAATATAATTCTTATATAAGTGTCACATATTTGTTAATAATTCTGTTATGTCATATAAAGGCTAAGTCTGAAGAAGCAATTTAGGCTTTCTTCAGCACGATAAATATATGCATTTGCTTTATAGCACACTATTATGGTATTTAAGTGCTAACATGAATTTTTAAAGTTTGAGTAGCAGTCACAGAAAGTGAAATAAGCTTGCATTATGTATTTTTGCAATGGCTGTTGCAAGAAAATAGCTTCATAGCCTTTTATTACTTGTACTTTGGGATGATTTTTTTCCAGTTGGCATGTTTTTGTTATTGCTGTGTGAAAATGAGTACCCACATCCTATGCAGACATAATTGTCAATTACCAACCTCACAGTCTGACATACTCAGCTGGAGCTGTAGCCTGGTTACTCTGTCATGTCACCATTGCTTACATCACAGAATCTTACATACAGAATGGGTAAGGTTGGCCTCTTGAGATCATCTTAGGTCCAGATCCCTGCTGAAGCAGGATCAGCTGAACCAGGTTGCCCAGGATTGTGTCCAGGTGGGTTTTTAATGTCTCCAAGGACAGAGACTCCACAACCGCTCTGGGAATTTCTTCCAGTGTTTGACTCTACCTGTGTTCAGATGGAGATTCATTGTTTACCTGTGTGTTTTGCCTCTTGCCCTGATAGCGAGTGCTATTGAGAAGAGCTTCATATTCATTCCTTCCCATTAGTCATTTGTACACAGTGATAATGTCCTCCTTAGCCTTCTCTTTTCCAGGAAAAAGATTCCAATTTCTCAGCCTCTTCTTGTACAAAAACCTCCAGTCCCTTAGACATCTTTGTGACTGGACCTACTCTAGTAAACTTGTTATGTTCTGGGAAGCCCAGATCTGGACCCAACACGCCAGACATGTCCTTAGTAGTGCTGAGTAGAGAGGAAGGATCACCTCTCTTGACCTCCAGGCAGCAGTGTTAAATGCAGCCCAGTTTGCTATTGATGGCCTTTGTGTCATGAGGTTCCTTCTAGTCTATTTCTCCAGTCTGTAGAGGTCCGTCCTGCCAGAGGCCTATATCCCCAGATAGGGTTCATTTAGATGTGCACTGTCCATCCTAAGTTACCAGAAGGGAATGCATGGGTTGAACTCAGCTAAAACCCATTGCTCTTTTTGAAGTTCATTTTGTGTTTGTTCAGCTTTTGTACAGCTAAGCCATGTAAATACTTCTCCATTCTGGTCTGGCTGGGTCAGAAAGATAATTGTCTCTATTGATTTTCTTGGGGTCAGGAAGATAAGTATCTCTATTGATTTTCTTGGTGGAGGCCATTTACACAAACAGTTGATGCACAGAGAAGTTTATCTAAAGCAAAGGCCACCCTCCAGTCCCTTTGTATTGAAATAAGTCCAGCTTCCTCTGTGATAGCCAGGGTGTCTTCCTACATTTTTTTCTGACGTTCTTCTTGAAAGGGTTGTTTTATCATCAGTCACACCTTTGGATGGCCACACTGCCACTCCTGTCAGCTGTGAGCTTTCTAAGGGCATGCTCTGTCCCAGCATACAGGCCAATGATGAAGAGGTTAAATGGTGTTGGCCCAGTATCAGTGTCTGGAGTACTCCACTAGCAGCTTGTCTCCAGCAGGTGGATGCCCAAAGAAGGCTGTGGTCCTGTGGGAAGTATGGCTGGAGTAGACTCCTGGCAGGACCTGTGGACTTGTAGGGCAAAGAACCTGCATGGGAGCATGTTTGTTGGCAGGACTTGAGACCCCATGGAAGGGACACACACTGGTGCCAGTTCATGAAAAACTGTAACCAGGGGAATGAGTCATGTTGGAGAAGTTTGTGGAGGACTGCCTCCTGTGGAAAGGGACCCTTGATCAGGGGAAGACTGTGAAGAGTCCTCCCCTTGCAGAGAAGGGAGTAGCAGAGACAATGTGTGATGAAATGACAACACTGTTGAGGATAGAGAAGCTGGGAGTGAAGTTGAGCCTGGGAAGAAAGGAGAGGTGGGGGAAGATGTTTTTAGGATTTGCATTTTGTTCTTGTTATCTTACTCTGATTAATAAAAAAACCGTTTCCCTAAGCTGAGTCTTCACTTGCTATGGTAGTTGGTGAGTAATTTCTCCCCATCCTTGTCTCATCCCATGAGCCTTTCATTACATTTTCTCCCCCTGTTAAACTGAGGAGGGAAGTGTTAGAGGCTTTGGTGGGCATGTGGCACCTATCCAGGGTCAACCCACCACTGATAGTAAAGAGACAATGGTGAATATGAGATCTGTCAGAAGAGCACAAGTAGCTGGTAATAAAATTTTGTCCTGAGATGAGGCAGAAACTGCTAGAGATACATGCTTACAAAAGATTACTATCTGGCTTTCCAGTTCTTAATCACAGTCCAAGGTTACGTTATGGAAATGCTACGTAGTGTAGTTTATGTGGCTATCTCTAGAGTGTCGGCAGCATCAGCGTTTGCTGAGAAAGATATTTTGATAAGTAATAGTATTTTGTGGATATGTCTAAGAGAGTATGTGTGAAAAGTGATTATGTTGATGAAATTAAGTCTTATATTTGCTTTTAGACTTTTTGTAGAAGGACTTTGTAAGTGGCACAACTCCACCTGAGGCCTGGGAAGACGGGATTGCCTAGAAGGGAAGAACTGGAGAGAGGAACTGGGTTTTTTAAAGGGGTTGTTTTCAGCTGTTGCCTCTAATAGAAAAGTGAGTAAATTGTTCTATGTGTTCCAGTACAGCTGAAGGAATCAGAAATTATTTATATCTTGATAGATTTTTGGCCTAAGGAACTGATTTTTCTTACTTGAAACTTTTTCATTTATTATTTTTCAAAAAATATGGTGCCTTTGCAATTCTGTTGTATCCTTGTGTTGACACAGTAATTGCTTGCATAGGTTTTCCAAAGTGTCATCTGGACTTGGGGACATAATAACTGGAATGAGGTTTTTGTAAGCTAATTTTAATACAGAAAAGCCTGATAAAATATTTGAGGCCTTCTCACCTATTGGTTGTATTTCCTTAAAAAAATAGCTAGAAGTATTTGACAAAGATTTCTTATATCCCTACCATGAATGTATTGTAAGTGTTTCCAGCATTCAGTGAATTTTATATAAATAGAGAATTCATTAGGGTAGACGTGCAGATATATTTTTGTTTCCATAAGTGTAGGTATATAGTCAGCTGAGAAGCTGGGAGACACCTGGGGACCATCAGGTGTCAGACCCTTTTCCAGGGCTTTGCCAGTCCTGTAGCCAAAGTGAATCACAAGAAGGACTCTGTTGCCATGATGGTATTTTTTTGTTACTTGATTTATATTTTTCTTAGTCAGCTTGGGGGAACATGTGTTTGCATTGGGAGATCAGGGGCACTGCACTCAGAAAGCTAGAAGTTAAGTTCTTAAGCAAGAACGTGCTAGTGGCCTCTTGCCCGCAGTCTTGGAGTTGGTAATACTTCACTGGCCAGCAGAGAATCCAGCCACAAGCCCACAGAACATATTATTGTTTTGACTTTTATGCTTGAGCACATTAAGGGAAGAACATTTCTGAATGGTTTTACAGCAGATTGCAGATTATTTTATCAATAAGTGCCTATTTTTGCAACAGCAGAAAGTTATTTTACAAATTGAAAATTTATTTCAGCATTAAGTGGTTATGTTGGTTTTCTTGCCACTAGAGAAGCAGAGATATTTATGCTGTAATATGTCAGCTCTTCTGAAGAGGCTAAGGAATTTGAATAGGACTGGGAGTGTGAGTAGCAAAAGTGTACAAACTGGAAGTTTATTCCATTCAAGAAGTACCCTTTTTGCTTGATAGACACAAACGTCTTTTAAGTTTTTTATTTATTTTCAATAGAAGATGCTCAAGGAGATTTGAGGAATGTTAAGAGGGGGTCTTGAATTTGCATACTTAGTAGTAAAAAAGATGTGGAATTTACCAACTACAAATTAATATGTAACTTGTTTGAAATTGATCAACTGTGATATATGTAATCTGTACTACATTTCAAGAAGAATATCTAAAAGTACATGTAAGAATTATCAAGCATTAGATTGGAAGTTCAGAGCCCTTTATAATCTTAACATGCTTCTGGTAATGTTGCTTTAAATGATTCTTAGTTTGCTCACTAAATTCTGTATCTTCTCTTGGCTAGAATTATAAATATCAAGCTAAACTTTTTTTCTTCTGTGTTTAGCAGTTCCTGTATATGCAGTAGTTTCTCACGCTGATGTTTCTTTGGTGTGTATTACTAATATAGAGTGGTGCCAGAGCTGTTGGTGAATTAAAGATTTTATGACTTCACTGTTAGTTATTTCTGCTGTACTAAATTTCAAAGGCATTTATTAATTTCATACTTATTTCATTTATTAATTTCATTGTGATCAGATTAATGAGTAGAGACCTTTTTAGGCTGCTGGTTTTGTGCCTCAGCTGACTTGGTTAGCCTACTTTTTGATCTGTTGGTATTAAATAAGGAAAAAGAATATGTCAGGCTGGCCACATATGGTCTGTGGATAACTATAGGTTAATAGGAGCACACACAAAGACAAAAACTGCATCAGAGAATAATCTTGTTAGTGAAAACAATGTAGTATGTTTGATTGGCATCTATTCTGTATTTACACCAAGTACACCTTTTCCTTGGGGATGGTAGTGTATTGTAAAAGAGGTCCAAAATGTTTCAACATTGAACAAGCCTTCCCAGTTTAATTGTAAGGAATACTAAAAAATACCAATGGTTATTTTTCATGATTTGCTTTTGATTTTTGTAAACATAGCACAAAGCAAAAACCTAAAAAACCACGAGTTTTACTTTCCATTCTGTGGGGGTTACAAAAGTAGCTGAAGACTGTTGTCGATATACCCAAATAAGAGTTGGTTTAAGTGCAGCAAATCCAGTGATTTTTCATGTGATTTCTGGGGTTTACGTCTGATATTGGCATACGTAAATTTCAGCTGCAGCGCTATCTCTTTTGAGGAGAGCCTGCCCTGACATATCCTGGAGTTATTTATTGCGTAATGTAGTCTAGAGCTTGTCTGAGCATCCTGTGACTAGTTGGTCTTAATTCAGTCTGATTCTTTTCAGTTACCTGTTGTCTGTTTTTTCTTTTTTTCTTTTTTTACATTTTCCCTTGGTTTGCGCTTTGTTTTTTAAAAAGCTTTCCTGTCATTTCAGGTGCATCACTCAAACCTTCTTCCTTTGTTGAAACAGTATGCCTAGAATTGCTTAGAATTTTTTTTTCTTCTGAGTAGTCTGATAATGATATATCAGGATCATCTGACTTCTTCCACGTGATTTTTTTTCTGATTTCTTTCATTGATGAATTATTTTTGGTTTGTTTTCTCTTTCAGCTGTGATAATTGTTTGTTGGAGTCTTCTCTCTCCCTTTTAATGACTCTATGTCATTCCACTCCCTGATCTCCCATTCATATTTATCCCGTACAATGCACCTGTGTGTCCTTTTCTTATTTTTTTTAAAGTCAAATAGTGTTCTGAACACTGGATGCAATTTTCACTTGGCGCTTGTATAGCTTTAACAGAATTGCACTTTCGCTTCACAAGCTCTGCTGAAATGTTTTTCATCAAAATCTGTAATGATTTTTGCTTGGAATGAATAATCCCAGTTCAGACTCCTGGATCTGTTGGCCTAGTACTTGTCTGTTCTGTAACTGGAAGCATACCTGTCCTTTGGCTTGCAAGACATGGTCAACAGATTTTTTTTCCTCCATCTTTCTACGTACAATCTCTGTGTTGCACCAATTATGCCTGTGATGTATGGTACAAATTTCTTTTTGAATTCTTGAACTCAGTTCTTAAATCTATTTAGCATGTCAGTATGGGAGACTGCAGACTGTCTCTAACATATGATTTTTATTTAATCTCAAATTTAGTTTCATGGAGATGTCCAGCTGTATTAGTTATGTGAAGGAGAATGTGTCCTCGCAGTACTTAATTTTTGTTTTCCTGTGAACATGTAAAGAAAATGGACCAAACAAGTCCTGGAGGCCTTATCCTGTGGCTCTTTTGGCACAAAGTAGTAGATAGTAGGTCATCTATGTTGTAAAGTTAACATGAATTTTAACCTAGTGAGTAGTCAGATACTTACTGTGGCTTATCTTTATTTCTTTCTACATGTATTCCTTAGTTTTTATATATTAATAATTGATAGTACAATTTTCTGAGAGCTTTTTCCTTTTCTTCATTTTTTAAGCAGTCAATCAACCGTTGTCCAAAAGGAAAAAAAAATAAAATTGACTATGCATGCATCCTACATTTGGAAGGAGTGCCTTTTAAAGCACACCTTTGCGTGAATTGACAATATCAGCTTATTCAACCTTACAAGATTTATTATAAAGTACTTCTATTTTCTTATGATATAATGGAATTGGCATTCTTGCCTGTATTTCTGTTTAACACTTTAGCCTTTCTATTTATTCCAAAAGTCCAGTTTAATGAAATTGAAAGTAGGCAAATTGTGCATTAGGAAGAGAATAAGTAGGTTAAATTGGAATGAATATGAAATGTTCAGGAATTCAATATTTTGATGCTTTTGTCAGATAGTGGAAAGAAAATACTCCTTATCTAAAAACCACCTTGAGTTTATGGGTTAATTACAGATGCCAAACAGTCCGAGGAAATCTACTGCCAGAAGAGTTAATGAGAGATAAGGCAAGTTTTGTTAACAATGGATTATATTCTTAACAGCTGTAAAGTGGTAAATCAAGACAGTGGTATTTTATAAAAAAGGATGATCCAAAAAACGTGATTCAGAGGTTCTTATGGTTTGCTATGTATATGGAACAGTAGCAGTCCAATTCACTTTTATAATTTATGGAACTTGTTTTTCCTGGCTTTTTTGAATTCAGTATTACATTTAGGCAATTTAGGAATAAGCCGCCTTTCTCCCCAAGCCCTTGATTTATTAGAATTTTGGTTAGAAACTTGAGAAATTCTCTTTGTTAGAATTTTCAACAAATGAAGCTGTAAGGCTGTAAAATCATTATAGTTTAAATTTATTTTGTTTTTAATAGAAGGGCTTGTTAATTGTACTTTCTAATAGGAAATTTCTTCATTAACATACCAAAGAAATATTAATGAATTCCAATTGTGCTGATTCTTCTGGAAACCTATGTCAAATTCTCCTTGAGCATCAAAGTTATTTTGAAAATCCTAATACATGAAAAGCAGGCAGCTAATACAGTGTATTAAGTTGATTTTAAGTGCCTTTTAGAATATGTCATCTCCAAGAAGGTTAAAAAATAACCCCTAGTGTACACCAAGCCTACTTACACCTATAGCTGCTTCATGCCTTACAAAAGCGAACAGGGTTGCTGATGAATATGTGCTTTAAACTCAAGTGGTTTTAAAGATATCTAGGCACCCAAATATCATGGAGCTTAAGTCTTTAAAACTGCTCCAGTAATGTCTTTGATGTTTATAATAGTACACTGGATATAATCTACCAAAATCTATTAAGTTAGCTATGCTTTAATATAATTCTGTTCTGAGCCACTGCTTTCATTTTGTATTCTGTTCACACTGGAGATTCACAAATGCAGATTTTGTAACTGTTGGGAGAGGGACTGGGGAGGAATTTAGTAGGGGCGCTATCAGAGCACTAATGAAGTCATGTACCACTGAAACAAATGTGGGTAGGGTACCAATGGAAGAGCAGCACACCCTTCTTCGACAGAGTGGCTAATGGATTTAACTGTTAGTAACCATGATGACAGGTTCTGGAGTAGGGAGTGGTTACCTTTGTCTGAATTTAAGAATATTAAGGGAGTGTTTGAGAGCTTTCTACAAAAGTCAAGCTGGGAATATACAAACTAGGTAATAGGTTTACAAAATAAACAAAATAAAGAGAGCCTCCCGGACTGTTGAGCTCAAGCAATCTACAGTTCAAAGATGAGAGGTCATTGTGGGGGGCTGCGAGCAGGGCTGTTGAACATGCTCCCAGTGCCCTGGTGGGCAGGGTGGAAGGCGTGCTCAATCGGGACAGCCAGGTGGAGGGAGCAGTTGCTGTACTGCCTGAGGTTAGAGCTGCCGTTCAGAGACACACTGACAGCTGCCTAGTCATGAGGAACCTCAGGAAATTCAACACATTCGAAGCTCAGTTCCCAGCGCTAAACAAGCCCCGGTATCACTGTCAGCCTGCCTACTGGCCTGCAAGGGAACCACTCTGCAGCAGAGGTGGGCAGCAGGGTAAGCGTGGGCCAGCAGCATCCCCTGGTGGGAGAAGAGGCCCTGTCCTGTCAGTTTCAATCAGAGTGTAGCTGTGTTTCAGCTTCACAAAAAATGAATTAAACTTTCTGAGAGTGCTTAAATGCTAGAGCTGGTTGCCTGGTGAGACTCTGGTAGGCTAACATCAGTTAGCTCAAGGCCATTGAAATTATGTTTGCTTTGAGTCCAAAGCTGTCCAATTTTGAATTATTTTTTGAGTGTGTTTATAGCTTTTTACTGCTGTGTTCTGTTTGAATTAATACCAGGGGCCTCTCAGACCATGATACTTTTATGAGTGCAAAGTTAGCTGTTAACTGTTGTGATCCTTCTTGTTCCTGTAAACTTCTTAATGAGGTACTCAAGTGCAGTCTAACCTTGCTTTTTGTTAACTTTTATAAGCATGCTTGCTAATTACATAGTACACTAGTAGTACTACACTAGAGTTTCCAAGTTTTGTAACAAGGTTTCATCTATGCAACAGACTTCTAATTTTCTAATTTAAAGAAAGCATTATTTTGGGGTATTTTTTCCTAGGACCTGAAGCCTGCAAAGCACCTTAAGTGGTAAAAATCAATGTGGTTCTGAGGTTTGATGTTGTGACTGCTGTATTAAGCATTACAAAATTCGTGCTGAATTCATTGTTTACCTTATAAAAGCAGCATCTTCCAGCATCCAGAAAATGCTTTAGAATGGCTTAATGAATTTGATGCCTGGTTTAATAAAAGAGATATTCTGAATTCTGTAAAAATCAACATATTTTAAAGAAATAACTTTTTACTGTTAAATAACAAGTACACTGTTTTAAAATACATTTTTTTTACATTATATCAGTAAACTGACTGACTGCTTTTTAATAAGATAGATGCTAGATCAGAAGCAGTAAAATATACAGAAGTGCTGCTCTTTAGAAAAAGGACGCTAGAGTGCAGTGTAGCATTTAAAGTGCTCTCACAGCTAAGTGGCATCAGGAAGTCTGAACAGAACATTGCGCATGGCCTTTTTGGTATTGTTTTATATTGTTGAGTTATACTGAAGTTTTCTGAGTGTCTAAACATAACTCCATTCTTCTACCATCTATGGTAGAAATTAATATTATACTAGAATACTTTAACTGAATATTATATTTCATATTTAACCATTTTCCCCATACAGATTATTTGTCATATATTCCAGTAACTGTATTTTTGCTTGTATTCAGTTGAAGATAAACTGTAGAATCTTTCTTTTAACAGGAATATGTATTCTGCAAAGGAGGTTTGTCTGATAGATGTTACCTACTTTCATGTTAATGCTAAATATCATTTAGGAATGGAATACTGTTGTGTGCTCTGTTTTACCATAATAAATTATAACAATACCTTCATTTAATAAGGTTTTCAAAAAGTTTTTGAAAGGAATAAAGGTTAAATTCATAGCTGTAAGTGACAGGATATAGCATTGTTGTGTGGATTGAGAGACATAAGAATTTAGCTCTTTTAACTTCTGAAATATGTGTGGGCACTGATCCTGCTTTCATTAAAAATCAATGACAGAATTCCCTTGACTTCATTTGGTACAGAAGTGAGCTTTTAATATAACTCGCTTTCTTCATCTGCTTGTTTCAAACTAGGACTCAGACTTGGTTTTGTTATTAAAAAATAAAGTATACATTTCAACAGGTTCTGTGTTTAAAATACTATGTTAGATAAGATGAAGTTGCCTGAAGAGACCTAAATTTCAAATGTGAAATGACCTATTACTTTTGTGGAGATAGAAAGGGCAGTTTTATTGAAACTTGGTCAATGTGTTTTGAAGATACTGTTGCTCATGTAATTCAAACTTAAAACTGAAAAAAACCCATAAGGTGGGACTTAGAAATACAGTGTTACAAGTTTTTATTCTGGCCAGGATAGATTTTTGCAATATTACCCTTAAAGAAAAATTGTAACCATCCATTTTTGATCAATAAACAAGAAATAACAAAACAACAGTGCAGGAAGATTTTAGGTAAATTTAACTTGAGATTTGTAGACTGCATTTACACAGCTTCAGTTGCTGCTTGAACCCCTCACTTTGTCTGGACTGTACTGTCAGTGGCTCCTGTTCATAGTGTCTTAATCTCAGCTTCCCTGTCTCATTAAGTAAATTTTAATTATGAAGCTTTATTATACATGGGGTGCTAAAGAACCTCTGTTCCCTCATGCCAAGCTACCAGACTGAGAAGAAGAGGGAGAGTCAGCCACAGTTTCTGAGAGTCACATGTGGAGATGCTCTTTGTGCAGACATGCAAGGGACTACCAAACCTACCAGACCCAAGATGATGGTGCTGATTTGTTGGAAATGTTTTCTTTTTTTCTTTTTTAAAATTTTTTCCTCTTTTTTGCTTGGATTGGTGGGTTCCTCTCTTCCCTGGGAAATTCAGGACTTTTTCATGAGGTATTTTGGATACACAGTCTTTCTGCTTTGTCTTTTCTTGTGGTAGCATCTGAGCTTGTGAAACAGATTATGAATTATAAGCTGGCAATGTAAGACTTGAGTTTAACTTCCTAATGTCTCAGTGGCATACTTTAAATGCCATTACTGCTTCATCTTCTTCAACAGATTTAGGACTCTGCTAGCTGTCTGGCATCAAGCTTGTCAGGATGCCAGGTATTTTGCCAGACTGTAGAGCCAAGATGCATGAAAATGTCAGCAATCTCAGGCTCATTAGTTTTTGGCTTTCCTGGCCTTTCTGTAATGACTGCAGTGCTGCATAAGCTAAATACTATTTTATTTATTTACTCCTATTAGTTCCAGTGGAAACCACAGCCAACTTTAATGTAAACAGTTAAGCTGTTAAAAGAATGTTCTCCTATTGATTTATTAATTTAAGTTATTTACAAAGAAAGCTGCCTGCCAAAGTCTACTTTTCTGTTAAAAGTTCAGAAAATGATACAGTGTGGATATTTTTTTCTTTTCTTCTTTGTACCTTTTGTCTTCTAAAGCACTTGAGGATACTTGTGGTGTTGGATATGTTTTGATTAGGCTTGTAGAGCTGCTGTGAACATACCAGGCTGCAAAAAAATCCCCAAATGAACTTGTTTGTCCTTTATTTATGATTTAATTGGTCAGGCAGAAAGGTTATTTGCCTTGGGAAATGGACACATGAGAACACAGCACAATTTAAAAGCCTTTGATAAGGTTTGTGCTGCCTTTGCCCACATTTTTGAAATAATAATATTGATTTTTGTCTGTATACTTTCAGCATAAAATTATGCAAAAGATCACTCATTAAGGATAGCATACTTTTACAGGGTTCATACACATGCTGTACTAAAGAATCTACTAATTTTGTTGGGTAACCTGTTGATTCCTATTGTAGTGTCAAAGTCAAAGGAAATGTCCAAATTAGCTTAAAATTCTTCCAGTATAATTGCATGTCACTGTAGTGTTATAAACTTCTCCATAAAAGCCACTTCACCCGTAATTGGTAATTCTCTAGATACTGTGTCTTCAATATGTGCTGGTGCTACTGATGATGGGGATAATATCTCTTGTACTATTTACTTCATGTTGAAAACCACTGGGAAAGATATGGTAATACAAAATAGAAGAGAAGTTTGGAATGATACATAAGAGACTTTTTGTCATTAATTTTAGATTTTTTTTTTACAAATACACATTTTCTAAAGAGAAATGTATGTATCTATTTATGTATGTATGTTTATTTGCCTAATTCTTGAAGAACTGCACTAACATGTAATTTTCAGAAAAATAGGAAGGTTTTCTTTAATGAGAACTCAGAGCTTGTCATAAACTAAGTGACTGCTTCTGTCTCTTACTTCTGGAAAGTTGCCTTTTTAGTCCAGTTTTAGTCTTAAATCTAGGGAAATAAGATCCTATAATCTTTGTAAGTAGAGCTTTTCAAATATATTGCTATTGTTGTTCCAATCCAGACCAGTTGAACTTTGACTGAAAATCCTTACATGCTGATTGTTGCTTGGTGCTGAAGAAGAAATGAGTTAGTGATGTAAATCCTGTTTCTAGTAGCTGGCTGTCACCTGCTGAAAACTTAGCTGCTTTTGAGATAGATTTGTTGCTTTTTTTCCCCCCACAGTAAGAGCTTAGGACATAATCCCTGAAATATATTGGGTTGCTCTGAAAATAAATGTTAAAATGAAACCACATATAGTCTTTGCTCTTGTTTTCAACACTTACCTTGCTGAATGTAGGAGCTGGATAATGGTCTATTGCTTCTTTTTCTTTTTTTTTTTTAATAGTGATTTGTGCCAGTAAACCATACTCAGAGCAAATGGGTCAAACATGAGGTTCTGTGGTGGAGAGCTAAATAATGAATGACAGGTGCCTGGGGATCATCATAAATAATGGGCACCTGTAGAATGATATTTGTGGCTGATAAGAATAGCGGTTTTGTGATTTTCTGAACTAAAAAGCTTATCTTCATGCTTTAGTAACTTTTGACAATGGACAGCTTTTTATTGCTGTGAATTTCTCACACTGCCCATTATGTGATGCAACATAACTGTTCATGAAACAGATGTAAATAAATGTTTCTTTAAATGTTTCTTTTTGGTCTTAGTCTCTGCTGGTATTCCTTGATGCCTCTGTGGATTAACTACCTTATTCTTTGTTCAGTTTTCTGAAGTCCAGTGCTCTGGGCAGAGGCGCAAGACTGTTCCAAATTTACAAGCAAAGTTTTCAAATTGATTGACTGTGATGGAGAATCAGTGTTTTGCACCGGCGGCTGTGGTTGGAGTGGAAAACAGAAAGAAGGGCAAGGGATGTATCTTCTCACCATACCATGTAGGAGCAGAGACCTGCTAAGAGTACCTGCTAAGAGTACCTGCTAAGAGTACAGCTCTCAGCAGTTTTCCTGCTCCTACATGGAATCTGAGAAATCTACAAGAAATCTAAGTGCTATGAAATAGTTCTGTGATCTCCTAGCTGCTCACTAGTACTGTGTGCTTTGTTGAGAGGCAACCTCTGTCTCCCTGTCCCCCTTCTGAATCCCTTTCTGTACCTCTTCTCTGAAGTATCTCTCATCCCATCCCATTGCCTTTTCCCATTGCTGTATCCCTTGACCATGTTAGCTCCAGTGGGATTCTAGGTCAGTTCAAAGGCAGTTTTTCTCTAAAAATGCTGCATTACTCTTTGAATGCCTCTTTATACTGTGACCAAGTTTGCGGTGTTGATAGTACCTTGTGGCAAGAAGAACAGATGCTATGTTTCATCAACTGTACAACTATGAGGAAAGTGCCCTGGAAATGCACTCATTGAATACAATGGTAACCTCTGTTTAATTGGTCAATTTTATGGTCTTGTTGGTTTGGAAATTTATGATACTGCCTTAAATGTCTTCTGGTACAAAATGCTAAATTTAATCTGGCATATTTTAATGAATTTAATATTTAGTACTGCAGTGTTTTTTCCTGGAACTAGATAGAAAAATTTTGGAACCTGTACCAGAATACATTTAAGTGTATACACTTACATTCTGTATACATACAGAATACAGGTTTAAAGTGTAAAAGGAGCAAGATCTACAAGTTGAAAGAGATAAATTTAGATTTAAATTAGATTTTAGGAATAAATTCTTTACTGTGAGGGTAGTGAGTCACTGGAACAGTTGTTCCAGAGGAGCTATGGGTGACCCATCTCTGGTACCAGTGTTCAAGGCCAGAACAGGGCTTTGAGCAGCCTGATCCTGGAAGGTGTCTCTGGCTATGTCTGGGCATTTGGAATGAGATGATCTCAAAAATCTTTTCCAACTCAGGCCATTCTGCTGTTGATCTATTGATGCTGTTGGTCTAAATGAGTGTTTCTAGGAGGATGCTTTTTTTCTTGCTGGTACTCTGAAGCAGTAAAAGGAGGAAGCTGATAGTGATAGGGTATTATATGGGGTCCTGAATTTCAAACTCAGGGGCCTCAAGCTCTTTAGCACAGTGAACATTTGATGTGCATTGGAAAATGATCTGCAAAATGGAGAGACACCAAAGGACTGCATAGCTCTCTCATGATAGCATGAGAGCTGTGGTAGAACTTCTCATATGAATTAAAAAAAGATCAGCTGAGTTAGCTTATTTATGTGTTCTGTTGCTTAAAGTTGCTGTCTTTGTTGTATTGAAAAGATTACAAAAGCTTTTGTGCAGGATAACTAAATTTTCTTTAAATAGTTACCTTTTCACACCTGAAGGCAATTTGTTTGCAAAATAGGTGGTTCATATTGTTGGGTAACATAGAAACAAATTTTTTCCATTATTGTGTGTAATCTTTTCTTTGAACAAAAGGTTTTCACTGTGATTTGTATTAGATATTTTTCCTGTGCATACACATTTAAGTGTATGTTTTTACTCTGGGAACAGAGGTATGTTCCATTAAATTCACTGGTTGCACCATTAAAAAACTAAAATGCTGAAACAAAACCAACTCATACACCTGTTTTGTTTATTTATAACTTCTTGTGAGAAGCAAAACTTTGGCAATATGCCTTTTTATTTTTTAAAATTTCTTTTTCTTTTTTTTTCTTTGCCAGGAAGCTGGTATTAAACAGATTATCAACTGGAAAAGGAAGTGCTGTATTATTGTTCTTGATACTCCCTCCACCTGTGTTTCTGATACTGTGTTTTATGTGGCTATTGCCTTCTAATGAAGTTTGTAAGGATTTACTTTTACATTTCTATACCTCATGATCAGTGACTTTCTAAATTTTTTGAAAGAGATGGGAGGAAGAAATGGAAGTTGGAATACAATAAAGTCAGAATAATGTTCTGTACCTGATTTTTCTCAGAAAACACCATTAAAAATAAGGCTTGAAATTTTGATTGGGTAAAGAGTGTCCAAAATAAGCCTAGATGAAACCCAGACAGTGCTTATGACATGAGAAATTACTCCAGGTATTTTTGATCTGGCTTCTCCAGCACTCCGAGTGCACACCAGAGGTTTTTTGTAGTGTCATAAAAATGTTCTGTGTTTAATTATTAGTAACACTTTACAACTGATGTGCATTTTTGAGAACTGCCTGGCATTTAAGTGCTGTTTTCATGGGATTATTTGTTGAACATTTGTGCTATTGAATGTTATGTCATATTAACTTCAGACTGTGTTTTTCTTCTAAATGTTGGGTTAGGAGTGTTTCTTCCTAAATGCGTAAGTTTATACATATCTATGTATAAGATCTTCTTATCTGTCTATGATCCACTCTTTCTTTTGCGTTCCTTTTATAGCTGTAGTGGTTAAGGTGGAAAATGCAAAACATTATCTTAAATAAATTTTTTAGTTTTCGTTTGTCCTCTAACATAAAAGTAGCAAAAATAGCATTCATTTTCAAATTTAAAAAAATAAATGGGCTTCTCCTTTTAAACTTCATGCCCCTCCCCTGCCCCCAGCTTTGTAAAACTCTTGAATATTGTTTTAATGCATGGGAGTAATGGACCTGTGTCAGTATAAAACATACATAACAGCATTAGTATAAAACAAACATATAGTAACTTTGTGGCTTTTCTCCAGATTTCTCAGGTGGGTTTTGACCTTGAAACCCTTGATGTTTTGACAAAAACAGTAGAGAAATCTAATTTACTTGAAGCACCCATTTCTGTTTTGCAGGCGAGTTTTTTTGAAAATACAGTCTGGGGCCTAACCTTGGCAATATGTGTTGGAACATGAGCATGTTGCTACAAGTGTTAGCAGTTAATAAACATCAGCTTCTTCCTTATTTTAATATTGGAAGCACTGTTTCTAGAACATGTGCTTGGCACACTTAACCTCTGTATGTTTCCATACAAATGTCTACAAATGCTGAGCATAAAACTTCAACTTTGTTAGTTTTTGCTTACTTTGGGTTTAAATCCTTCAATAACTTACCTGTAGTTTTCTGAGTATGGGTGTATGAGTACACTCACTTGCATTCACAGAATGAGGCTTGTTTTCAGAAGAAGCCTTTGGACATGTAGCAAGGTAAAGTTCTGAAGCAAGTTGCAGTAAAATAATACAGAGACTTGGAAAGAATTTCAGAATTAGCTCACTGTTTTCCAGACTATGGTGTATTTACTTTGGGAGTATCTCTGCCCAGAAACTAGTAATCATACTAAATACGATACCACAGTCCCCTCTCCAGATTCAGTTCTGCTGAGAAGATAGACTTAATGTTATTCTGAGTATCATTAATTGAGATACAAATAATGGAAAGAAAGCTAGGAAGTCAGTACATGTACATGACTGTCTTTTTCATATGGAACATTCTTACAAGTGTGGAGTGAGGATTTTTTTCTTTTAGTTATGCCATTGTGATGGGTTACTTCATCTTAATTTTTTAGACTAGAAAAGCAGTGTGGAAAAACAGGTAAGAATCCACTGGGTAGCTTTGAGCTGTACTGAATTTGCAGTACAGGAGAATAATACAACAAAAATTACCCTCTTAAAAATTCTAATCCCAACCACAAACCTTTTCCTTAATATTCTGAACACTGCTGCTCCTGCCTAGAGCTGATGGCTACTTTGATTTCCAGAAATGAGAAGAAGATGATGTTCAGTGTTAAAGAAGTTCCTGGTGGTGCTTCTTTTCTGTAACATCAGCAGTGTATGTAGGGCAAGAATAAAACAGCATCTTTAAACAAAAGAAAAAGACTAAATGTCTTTTCTGCCTAGGTGGCCTTTCTCAGAGCAGAAGTAGCTTTTGTGGGGGTGGAACAGAAATCGGTTTGTTCTGTAGTGCTTCCTGTCCCACAGATGTGGACTGGTAATGTTGGTTTCATGAAGGAATAATGTTGGGGGTTTTTTGTGTCACAAATAGCTGTTAGCTTCCAAAGCTAACATTACATTTACAAAGTAAAATTACAGAAGTAAGTCTTGTGCCCTTAAGATGGGGTTATAAAAGTATGTATTCAACATAATTAGGTACCTAATTGGGTGCTTAAAGTTAAGTGATGTATATGCATGTGTAAGTTATTAAATTATATTGGGAAATTCTTTATTTGTCATAGTCTGTGCTCTGCTCCCTACAAATCAAATTATAGGCAGAATTTATTTTGCAGCTATTTGAAAATACTTACTTTCCAGGTAATTTCCTTATTTTTGTTTGGGTTTGTTGATTTTTTTTTTTTCTGTGAGATTAACAAAGCTTAAACTATCTCTGAAAAATCCAAACCAGTGTGGAAAATACAGAAAGCATATACCAAAGGGAGACTTGAAAGTAAGTTATATCTAGTGATATTTGTTATAATTAAACACCCTGAGGTCAGAAATCACTGGGAAGTTCTTCTGTGTGCTTATGAGAGGTAATGAACAGTGTAGCTCATGGGATTGAAGTCAACTAACCAACCAGAGGTAACTGTTCTGGAACAGCTTGCTTTAGTAGATTTTCATGCCTTCATCTCTCTTCAGCAGAAAATGCCATAATGGGGAGAGCTTTAACAACTTGTAAGTGAAACCAGCTCTTCGAGTGAACCAACTGTTGGGGAGAAACCAAGGAGTCACACTTTGTACACACACCTGAATTTCTGATGAACTTGATGATCAAAAAGAGGATGAACTTTGACTTAACAATCAGGGCACAGGCAAACAACAGCCTCCACAGTATTTGTTGCTTCTAGGTTGTTATCAAAACAGAGATTTCCGTTTAAAATGCTCACATCTGAGAACATTTGAGAAAAAGATAAAGGGAATGCACTGGAGAACAACCCATCAGACCCAGAAGTAAGGTTGTTTTCAGTTCATTTGTGATGAAGGTCTCTTGGGTAGCCCACTGAATAGTCAGGTTACTGAGTGCTTAATTTTAGGCCTGAAGCCTGGCCATTAATACACCAGAATGTGCCAAATTTATGCTGCATTAGCAACAGGAAAATGCCAGTACTAGAAGGGAAAACAGGCAGCAGGCCACTGGAACAGTACACCAGAAGTGTGTATCAGAATAATTTCCAGTTTGTCATTAGGCTGATTTATTGTCTGTGAGCCTTTAAACATTTAATATTAGTTTTTCTGGTGCTTATTCTGAGAATTACCAATTCCTTGTTTTGCATCAACATTCCCCCCATCCTCACTTTGCATTGTGACTGGTGTTGGGTAACCTTTAACTGTATATCCTGTGAGAAGGGAATAGCCTCTAGCCTCTGTGCCTCAGTTGTCAGGGCTTGAAGTACAGGTTTTAAATTAACACAGCCTGTCAACTGATAAAGAGGAGCTTATCAGTTCTTACTGCCTTTTTATAATGCTGCCATTATAAAAACATTAAATACTAATGTTTGAACGGGGAACACTTGTACTGGTGTGGATCACTTTAGCGTTACTTAGTCCACCTATCTGGGTGCATGCTCTTGCGAACGAGCAAATTCATTCTCTGCCAGGCTCATCATGAATTTAATCTGAACCTGTCCTCAGAATTCACTTCTTTGAATCACATCTGCTGCAGTGCTTCATTGCTTACTGACTCTCCTTTGTGGTCAAAGTATGAACTGTTAACAGTAAAGTTTACAAGGAGGGTGCAGGTGAAATTCTGCTCCAAGTCCCTATCACTGCTGAAAATACTGACTTGGTATGTTTTGAGCGTATAGAGTTTTGTTTGCAGAGATGGTGTGATTTTAATTGATGAATACATGTAGTAGTTTCACTGTTAAGAAAATTCTTCATTTTCCTGAGTAGTTGAATAATCTATGCAAAGAACTAGAGTGACATCTGTCCATGGATGTGCATGGGAATGTGTGTTTTTCTGGAGTGACAGTTCAGTTTCTCTGTGAAAAACTGAAGCTTAATTCTTAGCTTCTGTTTATTCTTGATCATTCAGCAGATCAGTTTCATAATAAGCATAAGTTAATTTCTTTAGATACTGTTCTTCAGCTAGTTATTTCAACAGCTTGAAACAGTACACTAAAGAATTTTAAATAATTTTTTTCTGACTTAGATTGGATGTTCCTTATAAGGATTGTTCTATTTTCATTCTACATGTCTGCTACATATTTCAGCATAGATGGAATTATAAAAAATTGAAATACAGCTTGTCTGGGTTTTCATGTGTGTATACTTCTATACAAAATGTTATATTCCAATCAATTATTATAAATATAATATAAACTGTAAATATTGTATGTTCTATTATAGGTCATCATATTGTTGAAACTAACTTTTTAGGAAAGCAGTAATAGACCTGTCTAATAAGGGTATGGATACTAGTAAACTGCTCATCTTGAAGGTGACAGAAGAATTTTTAGAGTGCTGTAACCCTAACCAAACCACAGGAAGTGTCTGAACACTGTTCTCAAAATGCTGTTTCAATGAAAGCCTTGCCTCTATTTTTAGAAGCAAAAGGAGTTTCAAACATAAAATTACATGAGGTTTAATACAATATGGTTAGGGGAAGTTCTTAGGGAATGGGACATGTTTTTGTGCAATGTATTTATATCTTCTTTTTTATTTTTATTGTTCTCTCACTCCCTTTTGCCATGTAGCCGTCCTCAGAAGGTGTGTTTGTGTCCTTTCCTGCCTGTACATCCACTAAAGGTCTCCACCTGCTTGTATATAATTCAGCATCCAGCAGAGGTGAGTAAGGCTGTGGTAACTATGGGACTAATCCTAATGCAGCAAATGGTAGGCAGGAGGAAACAGCTGTGCTGTCAGGTCATTGTCATGCTTCAACCCCAGCCATCAGCTGAGTACCATGCAGTACCACAGTACTTGCCCCTCTGCCAGATGGGATGGGGATGAGAAGCAAAGAGAGAAAATTTAAAACTTCTTGTGAGAGAGATAAGAACAGTTTAATAAATTAAACAAAGTGAAATACAGGAGTACTACTACTATTACTGCTACTATTAATGATAATAATAGCAACTGATGCGCAATACAGTGCTCACCATCCCTGAACAACAATTGGCAGGTCCTGACCAGCCCCAGTTTAAATACTGGGCATGATATTCTGTGTGTGAAATAACCATGTTTAGCTTGTTCAAGTCATCTGACCTGGACATGCTCCCTCAAGGTTACTTGTGCAGCTCCTCACTGGCAGAGCGTGAGACACTTGAGAAGTCCTTGGCTTCTCAATGCTACTAATGTACTGATGTTTTCGTTGTTGCTATCAACATTATTCTCATCCTGGATCCGGAACACAGCATTGTATCAGCTACTGGGAAGAAATTAATTTTATCCCAGCCAAAACCAGGGCAATCATATAATGATTTTTCCTTTTAAACTTCATGACTGAATGCCAGTTCATTTGAGTTGCTATATTTGTTTGGTTCTTCTGAATTATTGTATCTTCTGAAACCACACCTTATTTGTGTAATTCCATGCATGCAAGACATCTCAACTGTATAGTCCTACTGGATTTGAAATCTACTTCCTTTTGTACAAGTTGTAAGAATGAAATACCATTATTATTAAGTAACATTAAATAAAATAAAGGCACATGGGTGTGACTTGTGGGGTATCTTGTACAAGACCAGGAATTGTACTCGATGATCCTCATGGGATCCTTCCAACTCAGCATATTCTGTGATTCTATGAACACTGTGTCTCACAGAGGTGCTTAGAGTTGATCCATGGAGAAATGTATTTTGATTAAAGCAGTGGTCTTTTATTGATGTTAGTGTTCTGTTAAAAATGTGAATTAAGCTATTCATCTTAGTGATGACCTTACCTATTTATCCAATGAAAAACTACAGTTCAGCTTCAGAACAGTATGTTTTGGTTTACCAATAGGAGGACGACATTGATGTTTTTCTCTTTGGTTTACAGTGGCCTATGGAGGTGGATCATAAGATGTTTAGAAATTGTACCAGTTACACAATTGTATCAGTTACACAGATCTGGGTAGATGGTGGGTCTGCAAATTAGACTGTGGAATTCAGAAAACTGTACTCTCATGGTGCAGCTGTTCGCTTGACATTACACAGCTGTTAATCAACATGCAAAGAGTTATTTCCTGAAGGAATTTAAGCAGGACACAAAAAACTACAATTTAAAAAAAGTCTTCTCTTGCAGGGAACTAAAACAGAAGCCATGACATGTTTGGGCCCTAAATGGGAAAACTGATTTTTAATGGACTGTGTATAATAGAAATACTCTTCCATGTTACTTCCTATTTTAAAAGTGCCTAAATATTCATTGAAGTCACTTGCTGGGAAAAAGAAGTTTAAAAATATGCCAGAAATATTGAACTGGCATTTTAATTGTGTTGACTTCCTTGTTCATGGTGGAGAGTATTAGAAAAAGTCTGCAGATTTTTTTGGATTTATACAGCATTCCTGTGTCTGTCTGGAAGGCTATCTACAATTTTTTATTATTTAGCAATCAGAACAGCTGTCTGTTACAATGGGATGCAAGTTTTCTATTACTCTGTATTGCCTAATGATAATTCATAAAATAAGACCATTATGCTAACTATCCAACTACATGAGGTCCCTTGGCTTATCAGAGATAAGTCCTATTAAATGGTTGGAAGCTAAGAAAATCATGCAGTGATCTTTGGAAATAGTCCCAGGTGGTGCTTTTAATTGCGTAACTGCAGAGGTGTACATGACAAAAGGTAAGTTCCCTTTGCTGCTCTCACTCAAAACACTTCAAAATTCTTGAAGGCAGATGAGCCTTTTGGACTGTATCTGATCCTTTAGTCTGCTGTTGCATTACAGATACACTCTTAACAGTCTGTTTCAAAAATAACCCATTAAACTAACCAGGTAGAGAATATCTTTCCCCTGCTGCACGTCGGTCTCAACTATCATCCCCCATGTGCTTCATTGTTGGCTTTGGAAGTCTGCAATGCGTTGGATTAAGCCTTCAACTCTGGTCAAATGGTGCTATTGAGACTGGTACTGAGGGAATATAGTAATGTAGAGAGTCAGGAGAAGCATTTCCTGTGTTCTGAATAATGTGATTAATGTCTTCACATTCACACTATCCACAGGCCAAGCTGCCAGATAGACCTGTGCACGTATCAGGTGTTGTGAAAGGGAGAAAAATCCTTTATTGTAGAACAGTGGATCACCTGTGAGAAATTGTACTGTAAAACTTCCATTTTGCATAATAGCTACATGAATTATTTAGATTTTTATTTGTGGAGGAATCCAAGGATAATACAGTGTTCCATGTCAAGGTGTAAATACTTCTTTTCAGATCAGTATTATTGCACCATTGCTCATCACAAGACTAATTTAAAAACTAAAAATTTAGAAATCCAGCATCAGGACTAGTGCAAAGGTGATGGAATTATTTGCTCAGTCTGATTTATTTTTTTTTCTTTGCATATAGGTAAGCATGTATATATCAGTAAATAGAATAATTTTGTCATTTTTCCTTTTTAATGTCTGCTGTTACCCTTTTTGTCTTACCTTTGCCTTTTATTATTCTTGAAGTGATTGGAAGTCGGGTGTAAACCATTCTGTACTTTTCAAAACCTGAGTGATGTGTGTAACTCAGGACAGAACCCCAAAGCATCTATTTGTGGAAATTGAGCCCTACCCTTGTTTTCTACTGATCCTGATACTATTTCATAATGCTAATGGTTTTTTTTTGCCCACTGTTTATTATTCAGTGATTTTCTCTGAAGTTTTGCTACCGTTTTTTATACTGATAACCTAGTTCAAATTTATGATGATGATCGTAGATTAGTCGAGACTGAGTTCAGTATTGTCAATCAAAACAATACAATTTGAAGCATCAAGGCTGGACTTTTTTTCTCTGAAGATTTTTGTCCTGTTACCTGCTAAATTTTTTTCTCTATTTGTAGTCAACAGAATTTGATAGAAAATGAAAACATTAACAATTCATAGAAGCCTTTCTTGATTTTATTCAAAAGTAACTTTTCTTCTTTTTACAGGAAAGTCGAGTGTTACGAACAGTACCTTTGCTAGCAGCTTGTCTCCCTCCAGACAAATGCAAAATTTTGGTTGGTCGACGTTTTAACGAAGACAGGTGAGCAGGATTGCCTGTGCATTTTCTGGTTCTCTGTAAATCATAGGAATCTAACTTTTAGTGTCTTTTTGAATAGCCAACAGTGTTCTTCATTTTAAGTGTGTGTTCATTTCTTTATTTCAAGTGTGCACACTCACTTTTGATATAAGATTCTGATTTCCAAAGATAGTAAGAAGCCCTTGATATTCCTCCTTTAGGTTATAGTCTCAGTTCTAAACTCTTGGAGTGTTCAGATGGCTACTTTCAAACTCTTATCTGTTACCAGTTTTGTGCTTTCCTAGTACTAGGTCTGTCTTGCTGTTCTGTTTTTTCTTTTTTGATTTGCTTTATCTGACTAATCATTTGGTGTCACTGAAGTAAAACTAATAGTTTTTACTCAAGTGTGGGAAATTGAAAAAGCAGTCTCTTTGTGAGAAACTCTTTAAAATTTAAAAAAAGAAACATTCACTTTCTTCTTCCTCTTAAAATTAATTATAAAAAAGCATAGCTCTCAGAAATTTTAAATTATTTTTTCTAATATTCTGAGACATTGGAAAATATTGCTTTCCCATATAGCATCTTTAATCTTCATTAGATGAAGCTAAATCTTAGAAACCAGGTCTTAGCACAAATGCCAGGGAAGCTTTACTACATACATTTTTAATGAAGCAAATAGAAATTGTGAATACTTAAAAAGGAAATGAATTCTCAAATTGAGTTGAATCCTTAGAGGAACTTTTATGAATTGTTAATATTTGCTGTTTTCTTTTCCTTCAATAAAAATCGAATGTTAGTGTTAATACACATGACATGGTGAGCAAGGACAGTTGAAATATACAAAAGTGTGGGAAAGAACAGAGGGGTAGCTAGGGCATCTGTTGTCTCAGTTGAGTAAAATGATTACTTATTCCTGAATACAAAGTTAAGGTATAATTTGTATACCTGGATATACACTGTACAGTATGGTTTTCTGAAACTGCAATTACAAAGGTCTTTACATTTGAAGGATGTCTATTAAAATGCTCTCTGCAAAGACAGAGAACTTTTAAACAGTGGAATGTAGCAGGATGAGCAAAAAAAAGTGCTAATGTCTTTTCCCTGCATTGTTCATAGATTTGTTCAACTGCAGTATATTTGAGCAGTATATTTGCTATTCACTATGGAAATGTTAGGGTAAAAAACAACTATTGTCTCTTATGCATGAATAAAATACTGTTTATTGGATTAATGCTGTTTTTAGGCTACTAATAAAATTTTGTTGGCAATTGTTTTTGTATAATAATACTGCTCCACTCAGAAGTAATTTTGGGCATATATTGACCAGAGATAACAACTGTACCTAATATCTAACATATCAAAAGTTTGAATTATTTTGGTCCCAGACTTTTATAAACAACCTTGTCACTATAGTTTTTAAGTTTCATTTTATGCTTTGTGATTCTTTGGATGGGGTGATTTTGCCTTTATTTTGTTTTTCTGAAAAGGTAATCTAATCCTCCAGCCGTCCCTCCTTGCAAATATTCACACTTTAGTGATTCTAGATGCTGTGATAAAATTATAGATTCTAATGAAGGAACATTTACAAGATACTAGATGCAAATATTTCTACATCCACCACCCTATTACTTAGGACAGTGTGGGAACAATTACAAATTTTTCTGCATTGCTCTCTGAAATCAAACCACCCAAAGTGCTGGTTCTGCACCTGGGATGGGGCAACTCTGACTGTGTGTGCAGACTGGGGAATGAGATGCTCGAAAGCAGCAATGTGGAAAGGGACCTGGGGGTCCTGGTTGATGGTGAGCCAGCAGTGCCCTGGCAGCCAGGAGGGCCAAGGTGTCCTGGGGGGCATCTGGCATAGCATCACCAGCTGGGCAAGGGAGGGGATTGTCCTGATCTGCTCTGCTCTGGGGCAGCCTCACTTTGAATATTGTGTGCAGTTTCGGTCACCACAGTATAAATGACATTGAGCTGTCAGAGAGTGTCCAAAGGAGAGCAATGAAGGTGGTGAAGGGCCTCAAGGGGAAGCCATGTTAGGAGTGTCTGAGGTCACTTGGTCTATTCAGCCTGGAGGAGACTGAGGGGAGATCTCATTGCAGTTACAACTTCTCATTGGGGAAGAGGAGGGGTAGATACTGATCTCTTCTTTCTTGTGACCAGCAACAGAACTCAGGGGAATGGCCTGAAGTTGTGCCAGGGGATATTTAGGTTAGATACCAGGATAAGGTTTTTCACCCTGAGGGCATTTGGGCACTGGAACAGGCTCCCAAGGGAAGTGGTCACAGTGCCAAGTCTGTTGGAGTTCAATATGCATTTGGTCAATACTCTCAGGTGCATGCTGTGACTCTTGGGGTGTCCTGAGCGGGGATGGGAATTGAGTCAATGATCCTTGTGGGTCCCTTGCAATTCAGCATATTCTATGCTGTTATGATTCCATGAAATCTCAGTATATTTGCCAGCCCTCCTGCAGTTCAGTAGTTTGGATAAGAAATTAAATGGACACTTAGGAAAATTTGTAGCTTCACTTTAAAAGTAAAATTCAACTTATTTCTGTTTTTCTGTAAAGTTGTTTAAGGTAATTATATACAATAGATATGACACTTCCTAGTGCTTGTTCACAAAGAGGAATTCTTACTGTATCAAGTATCAACTAATTGAGTTTTGCCACTTACCAAATAATGTAACTGTTTATAGGTTGTGGTTCTTTATTCAGGTAACTTTTTTGTGAGCTTTTTGTGTGCTTTGGTGTCATTATGCTATCAAACTAAATTAATGCATTTTTGCCCCTTACCTCAGTCAAGAATGACTAGATGCAGGCAGAGATCATCACGGCTTTTGTCATTCTGTGTGTGAAAGTAATTAGTGCTGGTTAACTGAACATCTGCTAATTTCCATCCGAAACTGTACTTTACCATATCAAATTTCAGATCTCTCAATATAATTTAGGTAACATTCTTTCTGGCTATTTTTTTTGAGTACTATAGACTTCAGCTTTGCAGTAAGTCCAGAACAGTTCCTTTCTTGATACTCCCTCCTCCTCACACTTTCCCTCTCTCTCAGTGTGTGTGCTCTCCTCTGGCTGCAGCACCTTTCTGGGCATATTCACAGGGAACACACAACAACTCTTGCAGCTTACTTACTACCAAAACCTTGGCATGAACCCAACATAGCGTATGTCACTTATGGGAAGACCTTCTCACTCTCTACAACTAACTGAAAAGAGGTTGTAGTGAGGTGGGTGTTGGTTTCTTCTCTGAACCAACAAGCAACAGACAGAACAAGAAGAAATGGCTCTCAAGATCTGCTTCAGTGAGAGGTTTAGATTGGAAAATTCCCTCACCAAAAGGACTGTCAGGCAGTGGAACAGGCTGCCAAGGAAAGTGGTTGAGTCATCATCCTGGGAAATATTTAAAAGACTTGTAGATAGGGAGTTTTGGGATGTGGTTTAGTGGTGGACATGGCAGTGTTAAGTATCCAGTTGTACTTGATTGTGTTTGAGGTCCTTTCCAATGTAAACAGTTCTGTGATGATCCTTGTGCTAGTGTTTCTCTTCTTAAATATTATGCTTTGCATACAAAGTAGATAAATTATAAAAAAATAGATAAAACAGAGGCACTCTTGCTGGATATCTCTTATGCTTCAGTCCTGATCCTAAGGGCCTCTTTCTGAATGTGGAAATGACAGAGGGTAGTTACCTTTTTTCTTTTAATCCATTTTATTACATGACGGAAATTATTACCTTATAGGAATTACAGCAGTCCACAGTCTTCCAAGAACAGGAGTACTGAGAGAGGCAGAGGCACCTGCCTATACCTAAGGTGAAATAGTAAAAATGATAAGAAAAACAGAGAAGTCCTCATTAACCTGATAGTTTTCTATTGATACTATGTTAGCATCTATTCTTTATTAGTAGTGTTGTTTGCTACCAAATGGCAGTGTTACATTTTTAAAATTTGAATGCTTGCCTTTCACACTGGATTCGTGTTGAATTGAAACCATCTAGAGAGTTTGACAGCAACTGAGTAGATGTGTAATGAAAATGTATATGGTACAAAAATGGGATTATGTTTAAATTACACATTTCAAGAGCATGCATCCCAGAAATAATGAAATGCTACTTAAGTGCAATCATGAGAATGTATAAATCTTCTGTGACAAAGTGGTTGGATGTTCAGGCAGGAATGAAATACCTGAATAGTTCTGCTTAGCAGAGATTGTTGTTGTGCTAAATAGATTATAAAAGCCTGTTGCATACCAATACCTGCTGCATACCAAAACTAAAGCTGATTTATAAGAGAAGCAAGTATTGTAGGTATTTCTCCTATGGAGCTCAAGGCCATAGTTGTATCTTACAGTATAACTTTTAAATTGTGTCATCTGTTTGAGCTTTATGTTAACTGCTGGCCATCTCAAGCAGATAAAAAATTTGTATTGATGAATTTATAGAAAGAGAAAATTATTATCTTCAGATTGGTCTTACTTTTCATTATTGCAATAAAAATCTTACCTGGATTGAGGTAAATTACTACAACTGTAAATGATACAAATTGCTTTTTCTTGGGAATTCCAGCATTTACTGAAGTCTGAAAGTCTGCAAGTACTGCAAAGTGCCAATGAAAGTATTGGAAATGTCATAGTGTCTGTGTAAAGGATTTTTCTTCAGCATAGTCTTTATAGAGGTTATTCCTTCAATTACTTGAAATCATTCTGTTTTAAGGATAAGAGCAACTAAGGGCCATAATTGGCTATTGATATTTATTACATATGTACTATAGAATTACAGAATACCAGCATGGAAGGGGACTTCAGAATCATCTGGTCCAAACTTTTTTAGCAAAAATGCAGTCTAGACAAGATGGTTAAACCGGTTCAGATAAATCTTAAGTGTCCAGTGTTGGGGAAGTCATGGAAGTAACACTTGGTGGGAATTAAAGGGATGGAAGGACTAGGAAGAGGAAAGACTAGGAGAGTTGTGATTGTACATCCTGGAAAGGACATGAGCTAATTGCAGCCTTCTAGTACAGGAAGGGAGCCTACTAGATAGATGGAGAGAGACTATTTGCAAGGGCATTTAGTGACAGAACAAGGGGGAATGGATTCAAACTGAAAGAAAGTAGGTTTAGATTATATATTAAGAAGAAATTCTTTACTTTGGAGGTGGTGAGGCACTGGGACAGATTGCCCAGAGAAGCTGGAGATGGCCTCTCTTGATATGTTCAAGGTCAGGTTGGATGGGGCTCTGAGCAGCCTGGTCTGGTGGGAGATGTCCCAGCTTGTGGCAAGGAGGTTGGAACAGGCTGATGTTTCAGATCCCTTCCAAGCCAAGCCATTCTATGATTTTGTGATGATTCTTTGATCCTTGGATGAGTATGCATCAAAAGCCAGTGTTTTCAACTGAACTGTCAACTAAAAAACATCAGTTGTGATGTTCATAATATGAACTTAAAGAGCTTCATAATCTATACAGATTTGGAATAATTTTAATAATTTTTTTTAAATCCTCTAAGAGGATTTAAAATCTTTTCTGTCTCAGAATTAGGATAGTTTGCTCTTTGATGACTTGGGTTCTCAAGGCAAACATGAAAATAATGACCAGTTTTAAGCCTTGGGTACTAGATACTGGGTGATGGGTTGGCCCCTTGCTTTTGATTTATGTAACAAGATTGTTGGTTAAATGATACCAAATTACTATAGTGTAAGGAAAGCTTAAAAAATAGTGGGCAGAAAAGTTTCCATGTACTTCCGTTTACCACAGGCTTATCTTACAGATTTCCAGTTCCTATTAAAAAATATTTCCCTGTTCATTTTGGAAAGATGTTATGTTTTGGTTTTGTTTGTTTGTGTGTTTGTTCTTTGTAGTACATGTCGTTGACAGGAATGAAACACAGTGTTGAATCAGTCTGGACTGTTTGCTGGAGGAAGGATGGCTGGCAGTGAGGGTGGTCAGATGGTGGAATACTATCTCCAGGCTTATTGGTACACTGAATTCCATTCCACTTAATTTCATATACATCCTCTATGGTCCCATTTGGGTCTTAATCTCAGGATCTCAATGTCTTGCACTTCAATCCTGTCTGAATTTCACAATCTTAAAATTGTTTTTTTCACTTGCCTTCTTAGAGAGTGGTAATGGAGTGCAGGTTTAAGTACACCTTGTATATATCAACTCAAAATCTATTATGAACCATTTCTTTCTTCCTTAGTCCTTCCCTCTCCTACCACTGCTTCCCCCTATGAATATATGTTATTGCTTGATTTTTGGAGAAGTGGTGCAGGTGCCTGGTTCCTGGAAATTAAAAGCTCCAGGTGACAGTGACAATAGGAATTCCTCAGTGTGAACTTAGCTGTTTACAGCGTGCCTGTGTCTGTGACCTTGCACCTAGTGGATCTTGATAGGTATCATGAGGAGTCCACTTTTTGTGCTAGCGATTGTTAATCCCATTCCGATACACCTAAGATGTGCTGGCTTCTCTTTCCACTTCCCATTGTGTTTCAACTGCATATAGCTCTTCTCATCCTATGAAATCAGTTTACACCTTATAACCACTGAGGTACTATGTAGAATTAATTTCTTATTTAATGTCACATGCTTTGGACAGTCAACCCTTTCTTTATATTTCTTCATGCTTTTTGATTGAGATGAGACTGAAGACTGAGAAATGAGTTCTAGACAAGTCTTTATTACAAGACTAGCCTTTTCTTGGATTCTCCCCTACCTATCTGCTTGTCTACTCCATTCTGGTGAGACCCCATCTGGTGGACTGTGTCCAGCTCTGGAGCCCTTAACACAGAAAAGATATGCACCATGGACATGTTGGAATGACTCCAGAGGAAGACCGTGAAGTTGGTCAGAGGGCTGAACACATCTCTTATGGGAAAGGCTGAGAGTTAGAATTGTTCAGTCTGGAGAAGAGAAGGCTCCAAGGGAGACCTCATGGAAGCCTTTTGGTACCTAAAGGGGATTTCAGGAAAGCAGGAGAAGGGATTTTTGCAAGGTCTAGAACAAGGGAAATGGTTTTAAACTGGAAGAGAGTAGTAGGTTTAGATTAGATACTAGGAATAAATTCTTTACCCTTATGGGATGAGGCATGGAAACAGGTTGCTTACAGAAGCTGTGGCTGCCCCATCCCTGGAATGTTCAGGCCAGACTAGTTTAGGCTTGGCTTTTGAGACCTGGAGTACTGTTTAAATGACAATGTCTTTCACAGGTTTTTATAGCCTAAGACAATGGTGTCCTGCAAAAACTTCAGGAGTTTCCATGTACATTTATTGTACACTTAATGGGCAGTTGTTACTCCTGTAGTACCATTGACAAATGTAGAAGCCAACAGGAAGGAAGAAGAGAGTGTAAAAGTATGGGAACTATAGCTGTACCAGTTAGTATAAGTAGTAATTAAAAAAAAACCCAAATCAATGGAAATTATAACATTTTCAAAAGTGTCCCGTAGGTGTGGACTATGAATTGCTAATATTCTCTATATATATAAGGTTAAAAATGGGATAATTGCAGTAATTTTATGCCAAGTGTTAAATTTTGGTAAACAATTCAAAATGTCTTTGGCTCCAATACACATCAGAGTAGTGATTAAGCATTGCAATATATATGATATATTGCTTTATTCAGCTTTCATTGATCACTTTTGTGGTTGTTTTTTGACTGCCCCTCCTTAGAAGCTTGTGAAAAACCAACAACTTTGGAGGTGTTGGAAGGAGAAAGTAATAGATGAGAAAGGGACATTTTAAGTAAATTTGGTGGAGATGAGTGGGAGCTAATATTTGAAACTTGAAAACTTTCAATAATTAATTTTGTGTTTCTGTGCATTGAAGGTATCCTGAATTAGCAACTGTGTGCAGAAATCCCAATACTGTAATTTTGTATCCTGGAGCTGAAGCAACCAATTTGGAAGAAGTTGCAGTCATGTCTTCTAGTCCATCTGCTATGATTATCATTGATGGAACATGGAGTCAGGCAAAAGATATATTTTACAAAAATTCTCTCTTCCGTCTTCCCAAGCAGGTGAGTTATAAATTGTAAAATAAAAATTCAAAGTTTGTCTAATAGATGCTTGCTTCTGATCAGTTAGAAGGGAGTGGTTTTCTGAGGATGTAAACAGCTAACAAGAGAAAGAGAGCTTGAGCAATTATTTAGGCAACCTGTAAGATTGTAAGAAAGATGATTGTAAATATTGAGGGTTTCTACTTTCTCACTTGAAATTTGCTTTTGTTTGTTTTTGAGCTAGCATATGTAACTTCATAGTGAGTCATTGTTTTGCAAAATTGAAAACTAATTTGTGTAGAAATTTTAGTGTTTTGTTTAAGATGTTAGAATACATAGATTGAAATAAGTGTTTCTTTTCCCCTGCATAAGTATTTTATATTGCAGGAACAGGAAAGCTGAAAGTTGAATCTTCAGCCTCTCAGGAAAGGGTCACACTCTTCTCATATGTGGTCTCCACCATATTAAAAATTCTATCTCAGGCAACATGTTACAAATACTGTCCAATTGACTATATGAATAATTTTGTGTCTATATCCTAATTAAGCCGTACTATTTTCATCAGACTAGGACTGTTTGTCTACATTTAATTTTTTTGACAAAGCGCCATTTTTATTCAGGGACATAACTGAAAGTGTATTTTAGAAAAAGCATTAATACCAACAATTTTACTAATGGAAAAAATAATTCCCTTCATCATCAGATCATAATTAGTATCCCTGAGGCTGTTAAAATGTTTATTGTATTAAAATAATGGACAGCAAATTTACGGATCGTTTTACATACAAGTAATGCTTTTAAAATTATTAAGTCCTGCCTAAGGCAAATTTGAGCTGATAAAGACTTTGAAGTGATAGAAGAAGTAAAAATAATGCAATGAAAATGTGCTAAGATACTACACCAAAAAACTCCTGGAAAATTGAGCAGTAGTGTTGACTATAAAGCATGAAACCTTATTTAACAAAATCAATAAAGATATAAATAATTTATATTTAAAAAATCCATAACACCCACTTTGTTACAATACTTTTTTTTTTACTATTGCATTAGATTTCACCAAGATATTAAGATGTATCTGTGCACTACAAGAAATGGATAAAAATTTCATGTTTGCAGACAGATGTGTTCCTATCATAGGAGGTTATTACACCACAAAGACTAGATATAAATCACATCTACATGTGATTTTATAGACACCTAATTTGCCCATTACTGTTTTCTATATGTTAAGATGTTTTGTTCAGAATTTCATAGCTCTAGCAGCAAATGTACGTGTAGAGTGTTTATCTGTACCCCTTTGTACATGAACATGGATAAGAACATGTAGAGACATGACAGCCCAGAGAGATTTTCTGGATGGAAGTTGATAACTGGGTACCATGTATCTTCTCTCCCTGCAAGTGGGCACCTCTGTACAGGGTGTAAGACTGCAGAAGTTAACGACTGGGTATGGTTTGTTGCTGGGGTGAGTCACAGACTTCCTTTCTGAGAAAGTTCAGAGGCATTGATTTGTGAAACAGTGATGCAAAGAATCATACTTCAAGCTCTAGGGAAAAACATCAGCAGACAGCATGAATATAAAAAAACATTCTTAGGAGATTTACTTCTTTGTGCATACTTGAATTCTGTATTGCATTGATTGCAGTCTTTAACATTTGCAGTTATTCGTCAACACTCTACTTCTTATCTGGCCCTTTTTTCAAGGAAAGGTATATTCTGCCATCCCTATTCTTCTTTTTTATTGGAATTTCATTGCTGCTCTTGCTTTAAAGGGTTTAAATTCGTAGAGTAAATGAATACAGTGATACAGTGATTCTTGAAGTATTAAGTTAATAAAAGTATTAATTTTTTCTTAAATTATGGTAGATGGTTTAATTCATCTGGTAAATATAACAGAGCTAAAATAAATATTTGGTTTGATTTTTATTTTATGTGCTACTTGATACTTTCTATTATTCAAATCACATGGATGTGTTATGATGACATTGTTGGAGTTCCCAAAATCAAATATAGTTTCGTGCAGGAAAAGCTCTTTTCACGTGTTTTCCCATGTTGTTCCCTGGCTGACTTTGGTCTCTTAGATCAAGTTTAAAGGTTACATTTAGTGGTTTGACTGTTATTTTAGCTTTACTTGTGCTGTGCTGTGCCAAGTTAGAACTTATGCTGTGGCTGCAAACAGTCACCGGTGAGACAGGTAAGGCTCAGTGAAGACACCCACCGAGTGTGGAGCAGTGCAAGGGCTGTGTTGGAGCTCTGTGTACACACCTGCATGTTAGACTAAGTTTGGTCATTTTGTGTTGAAATTAGCTTGAGGCACCTGTATAGCCCCCTAGAAACTTCTTAATGGTTAAAATTGGCAGTAATGTGGGAGAAGGTAGTTATAAAACTGTCTGCAAGTAAAGACCAGCACTGTTAGGGACTAAAGTTTGTTCAACCTTTGGCAGTGTTCTGTTTCATCTTTCTCACTGATCTAGATATCATGGCCAACACTGTAGGGTTTTTCTGGCTTTTTACTATTTCTACATTATTTCTTGTTTTCTATGTCATAGCTCATATTTAAATGAACCTTGTAAATGGTTCTCTATTTGAAAAAAGTTTTTGCTGATCGTATCTTGAAACTTTGGGTTGATATTGCAATTTTCTGAGACAAAAGTGAGTAGAATATCCCTATACTTGAAATTCAAGAAGGCAGGCTTTGGCCCCAGAGAGAGAATGAGGTGGATATGACAACACATATATAGAGGAGATGTTAAAAGTGAAGAGGATGTGATACCTGTAGGCATTATCTGTAATACAAAAAGAAACTAGACTTATTCAATAAATGGTTATTTGTGCTTTTAATCAATATTCTGGAGGTAGAAAAGAGCTATTTTAGTAATGAAGAGGTTAGCAGTTCTAAACTACAAAGTCACAATAGATTGGAGGCATTGAAAGGAATATTTAATTGTATTACTTCGCAGCTTTGCTGATTTTGGGTAATGCAAACTGCTATGTTGAATGATTTTGAAGATACTGTGGGATATTTTAATAAACTTGGCTGTTGTTTTAAATTAGTATTAAAATCTTGAGATCTCCAATAAAAGCTCTGTTAATTAACAGCTCAGTCAGTAGAGCATTTTCCCTTGAAAAAAATGTTAAAAGAAATTTAAATTGTGCTCTTCCAGAAAGCTCCAGAGGAAATAGATATATATGAACCTAACATACTTAAGTTTATCAGAAAAATGTAAATTTATGTCTTGATCCACAATCATTCTTACTGTATGGAACTTTTTTTTCATAAATTACAAAGCATGAGCTTGGACAAACTTTTTAGAAAAAACATATGAGGCACTGGGCTTAAGGTGACTTTACAGAATCACAGAATCAAGTAGATTGGAAAAGACTTTTGAGGTCATCAAGTTCAACTCAGGACAGAGCACCACCTTGTCAGCTTGTTGGCATTGATACCAAGTGCCACATCCAGTATTTCGTTAAAATTATTTTCCCCTCCAGGGACAGTGACTCACTCCTCTCTGACTGGCCTATTCCAGTGTCCCATCACCCTTTCTGTAAAAAAGTTCTTTCTAATGTTCATCCTAAACATCCCCTTGGGCAGCTTTAGACTGTGTCCTCTTGTCCTTTTTTTAATTGTGTAGGAGAAAAAACAGAGCCCTACCTGGCTACCATTTACTTTCAGGGAGTTGTGGAGAGTGATAAGGTCTCCCCTGAGCTGCCTCTTCTCAAGGCTAAACACCCTGAGCTCTCTCAGCCTGCTCTTCATATGACTTTAATAGTCTTTAACGAGATTATTACATTGATTACATAGGGTACTCCATGAACCCTCCGGAGAAGCACATTATCCCAGGATATTTTGCATAGCCACAACTGAGGAAGAGGTCTGAAGGCTTTCGTGCAACAGCTGGTCTTGCAGAGGGGATACAGAGGAGGTACAACTTGGAGAAGTTGATGCAATTAGTTTGAGAGAAGAACTAACCATTTGGCACAGTTCATGTGGGGGTGTATTGTGTGAAGCAATCACAGGCCATCTTCCTGGTCTTATGGCTGCCCAAGGTGCAACCAGCTCAGGACAGGAGGGTCCCTGCCTGGCCTGCAGCTGCCTCCATCCCCACTCTTGGGGTATTTTGAGGTTATCTTCCTGTGACATTGAGGCAGTGCTAGGTTTCAGGGCTAAATGTGGTGGGATCTGAGGAACCATGTGATTGTTCTGAGGGTTTGATGGGCTTTACACTGAGCTCTGTGCCCCCTGGAGGGGAGGTTGGTCATCTTTTAGATGAAGGCTTTGAATCCCTTCTTTGTTGTATGTGTTTGCCCCCTAACCTGGACCTCCAAGATCTGTGCTTGTCCCCGAGGTACTGTGCTGCTTTCTGTGTGAAGCCATTTATATGAGTCCTGCTGGCACACACCTGTCCATGCTCACCTGTCATCTCATCTGGCTCACCCCTGGGGAGGGGACAATAGAGTCCTCCCCTTGCATTGTCTGTCCTGCTGGCAGTGACTCAGCCCTGGGGGTGGCTCAGTGCCCTTCAGGGCACACTGGCTCTGATTCAGGGCTCAGCAGAGGTTTTGCACCTCTTGGATTCTGTTTTTTTCTGGTGCCCATGTGCTCCCTCCTCAGAGGAGAGGAGTCTTGGGTCAAGAACAATGCATATCAGTGTGTGTGATGAGACTGGAGGCACTGGGAACTGCACCATGCCATGCTGATGCCAAGGGGACTGTCCTTGCCCAGGTTCTAGAGCAGCTCTCACCACCCCAGTATCATCACATTTTATTTTGAGAATATTGAGGGGTGGGAAGAAGAATTCATATTCTGGTATTCAAGCACAAATAAATAGTTTTAAGTGAATGTGGAATGGTGCATGGAAACTGTATTTCCCTCTAAATTTAAGCTGAGGCATCAGCATTGATCTAGTCAACAGTCAAGAAAAATTTGATTTTAGACAGTCAGGTATGGGGCATAAAGTGCAGTTCACTGTTAATTTTTTTTTTTGCTTTTTCTTCCTATGTTGTTATGTGTAACATTTTTACCTAATAATCTGTAATGCTTTGACATTTTGTAGTGACAAAATACTCTGTAAATATCTCAGAAGACTACAGACTATTTTCGTGAATTTAGTGTTCCAGTTTTAATGTTACCATTTGCACAGATTGTTTAACTTCTTGTTTCTACCTTAACTCACCGTTAGTCTGAATGGTGTGTCTGCTTGTACATGAGTAGGCTCAGTTTAAGGTTGGGGGAAGCTTTATATTTATTGCGACTTTTTAATTCTTTGTTGATGCACTCTTCTGCTACTTAATGGGCATAATAATGTCAGCAGCATTGTGCCAACAAACTATCCTATTTATGTATTCATCACAGCATTGCTGTTATTCATATATTCAATGCCTAATTTTCTTTTTTCATTATGCCTTCACAATTTCTAACACATCTATTTTGTTTTCCTTATACTTTCTTTGCTACATGAAAATTGGTATCATCATCTGAAATCTGGTTTCTTACAGCCAATTTTTAACCTTTGAATTTTACTGTTTAGTTCAGCTTGCACTGTATGCTTAAATCTGCTTGACTAGTCATGAGCATTTGTAATGTATGCTTGTATTGTCAAGCACTGGTTCTCAAGCAAGTTGGTGTTCTGATATCCAACTTTAGATTATGTTTGGGATCTCTCTTGCTCTTCCTCACTTTCCCTTCTGTCCTTCCTTCCCTCCCTTCCTTCCCTTCTAACCAGCTTTCTTGGAGCCCAAGATGTCACTTTTAAAAGAGTTTAACAGATCTGTCTGCAGTCTTGCTTGAGCTTTTAAAAAATAAGAGGTAGGTTTGAGATCAGGGAATCATCAGTAAATCTGACTTACTGTGACTACTCTTTTTAACATTTGAAAATAATTTGTATATTTCCTCTCCTGCAAGAGAATTCAGATACCATATTGATAATATATGGCAGAACCATCCAGAAATTGCAAGAATGTATGTGTAAAGACTAATTGTAATTCAAAGGTTTTCACAAACACTGGCTATACCATCATTTTAGTGAACGTTTAGAGATTTGGAGACTAGAGCTTTTTATCAATATCAAGAGCATCTATTTGCAGTAACCCTTACAGAAAAACAACCTGTAATACTCAGAAAGTATTTCAACTGATGCAAAGCAGGCTTTCTATATGATCATTTTTAGTGAGAACCATGTAACTTACAATTGTAATTATAATTTTGTTGAGCTGTTCACATATCTGCATCAGAAGAGTGCTAATCTCCTGTGTGTTAGACTGCATGATGCATGTATAAGGTCATGCATGACTTTTCTAAGGAGGAAAAATCATTGCTCCAGTGCTCAAAACTTCCAGAACAATTGATGCAAATGTTCTTGAAATAAGGAGAAAGTATCCACAATGATCTTTTGGCTACAAAATTTATGTTTAGCTCTCGAATTATCGGTTTTCTGAGGACAATTGTGTGTCAATGCTTTCTTGCCCATTCAACAGCGAAGACTTGGGAAGTCTTAAGATCACAGTTTAAGATTATCACAGTCCCTGATTATTGCATGAGTACTGCGTGTTGTTGGCTGTGTTTCTGCTTATCCTTTCACATATTTAGGTACACTACAGTAATATGAATAACTTAGTGGAAAATCTGATTAAGAATAGGATTAGGAATTCCAGGGATATAAGTGCAGTATTGGTCTGGCTCAATGCAACTGTTGAAAATAGGTGACATATTTTACAAATTTACTGAAGCTGTCCGCCCACCTGCTTCATGGCTCCTGCAGAAGCAATCTGATTGAATCAGTGTGCAAAGGTCACTCTTTGCAGATCCCTCACCAAATACCCTCAACAGAACTCAGTGTCATTCAAAGGAATTCTGTCTTGTATAAAAAATGCTAAACAAGGCATCAGTAACTGGTCGGTTTTCACAGCGATTGTGATTTTATTTTATGGTTTGTAGAGAAATTGTTAGTGGAGCCTGCAGTGAATCCAGGTTGTTCAACATATTCTGAAGTAATACTGAAGGTATACTAGTTAAGTGGCAAAATGTCATCATGACAGTAAGTTGTTGAAAGTGGTAGTGATAACTCAGTGGAGAGTTCTATAAAAATGTGAATTTCAGTAACTGGACATTAATACTGCACAGAAAATTCACTGTAGATAAATGTTAATGAAAGCGTATTAAAAACCTATTTATTTATTTTATTTTTTTTTTAGAACTGGGCAGTTTACTTGTCAGCAATGTGATTTTAGGATTCGAATAATAAATTTGATGCAAACTTCAGTGCTCAAGAGCTAGATGCACATCTGCTTGCTTGAATGCATGCATGCTGTCCCTTTCAGGCCCAGAAGCCTCCTATTAAAAAAAAGTGCACAAAAATTCACGAACAACTAGAGGAGAACTCAGGCATTTAACTACATTATCTGTGCACATTTTGGACTTTTCCTACAAAGAAGACAGTATTTCAAATTGTGAACCAGATTTGGAATTGTTAAATTGTCATGCACTTAGGCATTACCATTGATGAAGAGATTTTTCCTGCATTGAAGTCTTTGCACAAAATACACCTTTAACAATTCTTGTTGTTATACAGATTGAAAAACTGTTGGTCCAGCACAGAAATTCTTTTATTTTTAATTGGAGCTGGGATTCCAATTTGCTGACCTTCTCTTTTGTAGTAGTAATCAAATATGATAACTGATTAACTGTATGCAAGACTCTGTCTTATTGTGCAGTCTTTGTAGATTTACTTCCATCACGTGTAAAGTAATACCTGTAAAGCCCCAAAAAACTGGCTTGACAAGCTTCTTAAAGGGGCTCACAGTTTTTCACGTACTCGGAGTTAGATGCGTAGGAGAAATGCTGACAAGATATCCTCAAGCAGTCAAAACAACAAAAAAAGCTTTAGTGGCAAATTCAGAAAAGCAGAGAGTGCTGGCAAAAGTTTAAAGCAACATACAGTCGACATAAAACACTTCACAAAGCATTAACTTGATGCCTCATTCAACTTAGCAAGCTCCAAGCCCACCCAGTTTTAAGTTTCTCAAAACTCCAGCAAGAGGAAATTAGAAGAAGAAAGAGAAAGAAAAGCTGTAGAAAAGAGCATACACTTCTGATTCATGGTGTTCAGCTAACAGCAAGTCCAGCAGGAAGTAGAGTCAAGATCTGTGCTTGCTTCATGTCCTGGCTGAACTACCCTTTGGCTTTCCTGTGCCCTTTCCCCAGGTGGGACTTCCCTCATCTGGCTGCTCTGGGGCAAGACTGGGGCTCCAGGGCCAAGTGTGGAGTGTTGCCTGTGTTGTGCCAAGGACTGATGGCCACTGTAGGGCTGGGATACAGGCCCAGGGGGGGTTGTGTGGTGCAAGGCATTGCCTTATCAAAGGCAAGGCACAGCCTGCCCTTTATCCTCACGTGTGCCCGAAATGTTCCAGCCAGCAATTCGTCCAGTCTCTTGGATACCCTCTCCAGTATTTATTTTTACCTGAGTTCATTGCAGCTCACCTTACTTGCTTTTTACTGCCTTGACAATTAGTTCAAGGTCTTCTGTAGTGTATACAAAAATTTGTTTTGCAAACTGTAGAACCATAGAATGGTTTGGGTTGGAAGGGACTTTAAAAATCATCTAGCTCCAGCTCTTTCTACAATGGAGGGACTACATCAGTGAACAGGGCTACAGGTGTCATCTATCTGGACTCCTGTAGAGCTTTTGACAGGGTCCCCCACAACTTCCTTTTCTCTAAATTGGAGAGAGATGGATTGGATAGGTAGACTGTTAGATGGATGAGGACGTAGGTGAACAGTCACATCCAGAGGGTAGTGGTTTAATGAGGGTCAGTAGCTCAGTGTTCCAATGGGAATCAGTGTCAAGTGGTACCCTCTGTGGTCTCTACTGGAAGCAAATTATTTAGTGTCTTCAGTAATGACACAGACAAAGGGATCAAGTGCACCCACAGCAGATTTGCAGATGACTACAAGCTGAGTGATGGGATGACACTCCTGAAGGATGGGATGTCATTCAGAGGGATCTGAATGAGCTCAAGAAGTGGATCTGTGGAAGCCTCATGAGGTTCAGCAAGGCCAGATAGGGGGGTCTGGACTAAACAACCCTTGAAAAGTCCCTTCCAATTAAACTATTCTATCATTCTGTGAAAATAAATAAATTAAAAACCTGAGATTTTTATATCTTCCTATGTATGATGGGCTTTCAGCTCAGGTATTCCAGCTAAGTTTTGCCCAGAGCAGTTAAACATTTTCTTAAATTCAGTTTTCCCTATTTTTCCTATTGAATTTATGTATTCTTCATTATACAGTTTGATGGGCTTGAAATGAACTAGAGAAAATGTGATCTGCTGGTAGGTAAGGTAAATGCTACCATATGCTTTCTTTCTTAAACATTTCTAAGCTGTTTGCTCATATTTCTATGAGATCCTAGGAATCCTGTGGTAAAATGCATCATCATAAAGCTGTTAAAATAGGTTGTATATTTGCTGCATATTAAAGGTAAACATAATGGTTTTGAGGCAAGACTTTCAGGGTGATTTATGAACTTGTTTGTGGCAATAAACTGCAAAGTTTCAAGGTACCACACAAATGTTCTTACTCAGCACTGCATTTGTCAAAGGGTCATTCCTGCTGAGTTTATGTACTCCCTTCTGTCTGACCTTTTTGTGACAGTCTCTCTCTGTGCATAAGATGGGTACAGTCTGCTGAACATAATTCTGTTTGCAAACAATGTAATCAGGTTGTTAAGAACACTTACTGTTAAATTAAAATACCATAGTACTACTGAAAAACCCCTCAAAATGCTTCACTGTCTTCAGTACAAAGGAAAAGTGTACAAAAGGTGTTACTGATGACAAGAAACTGTGTTCTCTGACCTCATAAACTGGTTAATTAAAAGCAATGATGCCATTTTATAGTTGATGTGCTGTCTTTTGAAAAGGCCCTATAAATTCAAAATGTCGAGGTTATATGCTGTCTAGAACTCCAGTCAATGGAAGAGAACTTCAGCAATTTGTCAGGCAGGGGGAGCTTTTCTTATTCTCAGCTTCTGAGAAATGTGGTCCAAATCTGTTACAGTTTGGAAGATGATGTGATTAAATATTTATTAAGCACTTAGGCATTTCTGGTTTTTTTCAACTGTTCACTGACCATCATGTAATATGCCTGAGTAGTTGTCAACACAAACTTGTTTTTTAGATTCCAGAGTTTTGATCTTTCACCAAAGTCAGTCACATCAACATCTGTGTTTTAAGAATTCTTTGCCAACTTACCTTGTTGCTCTTGTCAAAACTTCATGTTGTGCAAAGTGAGTAAGCACTTACTGATTTCTGTGTTGCCTCTGCAGGGCAACTGTGGATTCACAGATGGTGTGGCATGTCTGAGAGTAAACAGCTTGCTTGAAACTCTGTCATTGTAGGCATTCTTTGGGAGAGCATTCTTAACCCTCTTCTGTAGGTATCAGTGAAGGGATGTGCCAGCTATTCTCAGGAGCTCACTGAGCACTAAGAAAGAAAGAAAGAAAGAGAAGAACTGCTCATGGAGTATGGAAAGCAAGGGACAAACTCTTGCCACTCTTTTTATTTAAAAGAAAAGACGTTAAAAAACCCCGTTCCTCTTGGGGTCCACCTGCTTTTCAATTGATGTGATGCTACTGGAGTTACTAGGTAGGAGAGTCCCATGGGCTTCCCATAAAGGGTCAAAGCTAGACCGGAAATGCCACCTGGTTTAAAGCAGATTGTATGGCAGCAGATGTGATGAAATGCTAAAGTGTCCAAAGGTATAGGACACTGACTTGTAGTTGGCTGTAGGGTCTTCTGTCAGCAATTCAACCTCCAGCAATACCAGAACTATCAATACAAAATTAATGCATAACTTAATTTGCTCAGCTATGCACTATGCATAGCTGAGCAAGTGGTGAATTTAATTTTTGTATTTTTCTGTTAATGATGGGTAAAGTCATGAAGGAGTTGGTGGAGAAACTGTAATGGTTTGAGGTTCATTGAGTAGTTACATCATACTTTTTAATAGTAAGTGGGGTTTGTCATGTAGTCCTCTGGTGTATTCAGATAATAAAACTTTATTTGTGAATTTGCCATTTTCAAGTCTAGAGGATTAAGGAATGAGTAGCATTTTGTTCTGAAAGCATGTTCAAAAATCAGAGGAATTTCATTGATGGAGCAAGCAGTTACTCTGAAGTGTACTCTGCCATTTAGATAAATTCCTTCTAGAGGAAGTTAAAACTTCTAATGTAGTTAGTGCTCATAGACACAAAGTGTATTACAGTTTATGTTGTATAGTAAACTGTCTAACACCTTGACAGTGGATTACAATTAATGTAAAAGTAGAAATACAAAACCATTTGTTCATCTTCACACAAAAACCACCCAGAACAGAAGTAAAAGCAAAATATCAAAAGTCACTATTGCCATCTGGCTGTATCTTAATTGATTCTGATTGCTCTCTGTATTTTTTATAAAATCTCCTATTCAATGAGTTTGGGAGATGCAGAGAAAAATACTTTTTCTCATCTAGACAGTTACGAGACTTCAGCAAGTGATTTTATGAGGGCTAAATAATAAATAGTTACAAGTAGTAAATGATTTTTTTTACAGTCCCCTTTTATCTTTATGCTATTTTCTCTGTATTTTTATTTGTTACAGTTTACAATTTGCATGAGAGAAAGTCAATACTAAATTTTGCCACAGAACCTAAATAAATGAAGAATGCCCAGTTTAATTCTGCAAGGGAAAGAAGTATGATCATGAATAAAGAGTGCAGGCAGGCAGGATGTAAATCAGAACCCAAGGCAACAAAGGCCAGCCACAATGGTTGCAGCAGGGAAAACTGTAGTGAGGCGGGTCCTGGAATGTATGGATTCAACTATCCATCCGTACTCATGGAAGAAAAACACTGTGTTTTCACTGATTTGTTCCAAACACAATTCTTATCTGTGTATGACACTGGTGATTCTACTAATAATCACACAGGTTAGCCCAGTTGTCCTTAGAGTGAAGAAGGCCCTGTGAGCCTTGGTAGTAAATTTTTGTTTGTGCATTATATTGGTTTTTTTACAACTGTGCAATTTTAGCTGTAGCAAGAAAACTTGTTTTCATTAAGTAAGTAGTTCATAACCTATCCTCTGTGTGATGACTTGTAAGATAAACGTAATCATTATCAGCTGTTACATATTGTGAAATGTTTTATGAGTTAAGTTTTTAGCTGCTGTCTTATTACAACCAAAACAATAAAAAAAATTGAACTCAAGACAACAAAATATTTTTGCTAGGACTGTCAGAAATTGCTGTTTGAGAAAACTAAGATCAAAGGGAGAGAACTGGGAATCGTTTTGGGTGAGGATTACAGGCATAGTTGAGATAAGATGCTGAGCAATCAAAGTAATTCTGTCCTTGCGACATTTAGGTTAATTTGAATGACATTGGTCTTTGACATTTTTACATACATAAGTATGTATTTATTACCTCTCAATACAGTGACATTTTATTTGTGACTGAAAGGTGTGAGATGATTTACCAGATATAAGAAGTGTATGCTTCTTTATTCTTGGTGTCATGTTCCACTGTGGGGAACTGCAGAGAGTTCTTTTAATAAATAAGCCAAGCAAGGCAAACATGGCATCTGAGAAACATTTACTGGTAACTAGAGAGCCAGGTAAAAAGGAGTTACTCTACGAAAGAAGGCTAGAGAGAACAGAGCAAAAGGAAGAAAAATGGGATAGAGGGAGAGGAGACAGAGGGAAACAGAGCATTACCACCAGAGGTCAGGGAGTGCTGTCTATGTCCATGAGGCATGGGCTGTGGACGCTACTGTGGCAATGGGCAACCAGACATGAGGTGAGGGGTGCTCAGGGAGAAGATCCAGAAATCTGGACAGAGTCGTGGTGAGGATCGCGGTTGTGGACAGGCTTGGAGGCAGGCTGGGTTGGACACAGGTGGCTCAGGCAGGGACACAAGAGATGAAGCAGGCAGGGTGCAGGTCAAGGGCACAGGGAGGCAGGGCAGGTGCAAAGGTGAGGAAGAGCAAGCGAGGACAGGAGAGCCAAAAGGCTGGGGCCAGGGCAAAAGTGTAAGGCTCAAAAAGCCTCAACTCGAAAGCAAGTTTCGACAAGCAAGTCTCAAAAAAGTTGCTTGAATCACCAAGCCTCAAAAGCAAAAGCACAGCCCCAAGACAAAAGCCCACACTCAAAAACCATGTTTAAAAAGCCCCCGCAAGAGTCAAAAGGCAAAAAACCCTTTAAAAAGCCCCCGCAAGAGTCAAAAGGCAAAAAACAAGGCCCCCAGAGCTTCTTGTGCAGTTACTTTTTATGCCCTGGCTCCTCCCAAAAGTCCGCTTGCTGACAGGAGACCATTGGCCCAATGTCCCAGGGTAGTCCATCGGCAGAGACCTTTTGCCATCTGCCTGGAGAGTGTCTCTGGGGTACGGTGTCTGTGGTGTTCCCCTACTGATTGCCTGTCCCGTGTGAGACATGAAATGGTTGCCAAGTGGAGTCTCCCCGGTGGCAATGCTTTCCTCCATCTTCTCCTAGCTGCTAGCTGCCTCCTGGACATGTGCAACCTCTCTCTCACATGCCTCTGAGATGCCTCTGACAACCATTGTTGAGGCATAACAAAACTGAATTGACTCCTTATACTTGGGCAGAAACTTTGCTTTTTTTTTTTCCTTTTCTTTCATAATGTTGTTAAACCCTTCGACAAATGTCTGAATATCCAGGTGCTAGAACAATTCAGGAGCATTTGCAAATTTTGTACTGTTGTACCCATGCCTCATATACTCATGGGATAAGAACATTTTGTAAAAAGTAAACTGGAAATATATTTAATTTTTATTGAATTTGCTTTCAAATAGCTAGATTAATTGAAGACTTTTTATTCTTTTACTCTTTCTTTTCATGTTCCCTTCTGCCCTTGCCAAAATTATTCTCAGGAGCTTCTTGTGCTGTTTTTCCCTGGTCCTAGGAAATGCCTACTGATCTTCACATACAGTAACAAAACAAGAAATTACACAAAGGAAAAATAATTAGTAGATTCCAAAGAATGGTATCATGGCATTGGTGCTGCATTTTGACACTGAAGTATTTAATTTTCATTTTCAATTTTCTGATATTTGCAGGTAATTTTAATTAAATGGCTGTGACAATACAAGTAATTAATTTTTCTTTCTTCATTTCATGACCCCATTCTCTATGTTCATTTTCTGCACACTGAATTTACTTGCCATGCTTTCCTGTTTTATTAATTATTAAAAGAATAGTGCTGCATAAAATATTGAACTGTTGGCTGACATTAATTTTTTAAGTATAAGCAGAGCAAGAGAGATATTACCAGAAATTATTTCTAGATTTTTTCTTTTCCAAATATAAAAAAATAAAATGCCAGGAAATTAACTGGAAATACATAGTCATTTTACGAAGTGGCATGAATAGCCTATATGACATGTACTTAAATATAATTATTTTTCCATAACTTAATGGCAGTATTAAATTATTTAATTCCTTAGTTATAGGTCAAATTGTGCAATTTCAGATACTGAGACCATAACCAGATGGTATTTCAATTATTTTTTGCAGAATATATAGTCCAGATATTCCTAGGTCAGTCCTATCTTCTCTAATGTCTTACCTGTGAATATTTTCCTTTCCTTACACTTTTACTGTCTGTTAGCTCTTAGTTTTTGTGAAATTTGGATCTGCCTCATGCTGTGTTCTTTTACAGGAGGTAAAACTGTTCCTTTTGGGTTAGAACTCCAGCTTGCGTGCACTTAGACCTTATTTCAGTTACCTGTTTTAACTGAAGACCAATCTATTTTGTGTCCTTTAAGGATACCATGCATAGCAAGGCCTCCTGGTTGGTGGTGTTCTTTTGTTTCTTGCTTTTTTTTTTGGGGGGGGGGGTGTATTTTCTTTTGGATTTTTTTGCTTCTTGTGCTTGTAAATATTCATAGAAGAAACAGAGGGGATAATACATGTCCCTTAGGGTCGGTACTGGGGCTGATACTGTTCAACACCTTTGTTGGTGACAGGGACAGTGGCGTTAAGAGCACCCTCAGCAAGCTCCCTGATGACACCACCCTGTGTGGGGCAAGGACATGCCCGAGGGATGCCAGCCAGAGGGACCTTGGACAGGGTTGAAAAGTGGGACTGTGGGAACATCAAGAAATTCAACAAAGTACAAGTGCAAGGTCCTGCACCCGGGTCATGGCAATCCCAGACACACCCACAGGTTGGGAAGAGAAGTGATTGGGAGCAGCCCTGTGGGTCAGGACTTGGTGGGGATGGTTGATGGAAAATTAGCCAGCAGTGTGTGCTCACAGCCCACAAAGCCAGACGTGTCCTGGGCCGCACCAAAAGCAGTCTAGCTTGCAGGGCGAGGGAGGGGATTCTGCTCCTCTGCTCTGCTCTGGTGAGACCCTGCTGCAGTGCTGTGTCCAGCTCTGGTGTCCCCAACATAAGGACATGGAACTGTAGGAGCCAGTCCAGAGGAGGGACATGAGTCGATGAAGGGGCTGGAGCACGTCCCCTACAAAGCCAGGCTGAGACAGTTGGGGCTGTTCAGCCTGGGGAAGGGAAGGTTGTGTGCAGACCTCATGGCAACCTTGCAGGATCTGAAGGGTCCTGCAGGGAAGCTGGAGAGGGACCCTTCATCAGGAACTGCTGTGGCATGACAAGGAGTAATGGGTACAAACTGAAAGAACTAACCTTAGGCAATCTGTTCCAGTGTCTAACCACCCTCACAGTAAAAATTTCTTCCCAATATCTAATGTAAATTTCCCTCTTTCAGTTTGTACTGGCTGGCATCCCTTGCCTTGGGCATATCCCTGCCCCACACAGGGTGGTGTAGTCATGGAGCTTGCTGAGGGTGCTCTCAATGCCACTGTTCCTGTCACCAACAAAGGTGTTGAACAATATCAGCTCCAGTACCGACCCTGGGGATCACCGCTCGCCTCAGCTCTGCATGTGGACAAGGAGCTCTTTGCCAAAACTCTTTCCAGGCGCCATCCAGGCAGCTGTTCATCCACCAAGTGGTCCATCCATCAAACTATGTGTCTACAATTTAGAGGCAAGGATATCGTGTGAAACAGTGTCCAAAGCTGCGGGAACCTCTGGGCAGGTGCTGTTGGGGTGGCCACCTTCCCGAGAGCGATTCCCCTCCCGGGCCGGAGTGACCAAGTCCCATAGCCCACCTGGCTCTCTGGCCCGGATGAAGTAATCTGTAGACACCAGTGAAGAAGGAGGGCTCTCTGTTCTGTAGGTCCAGTTGGGTTTTATTGTAGGGAAGTGTGAGGGTCCAAAGGAGCAGGAGCAGGTACAGACACGACCACAACTGAAGGGGTCCGAGGGCAGAAGATCCCAGAGCAAAGGAGGGGTCAGGGTACATAACAAGGGAAGGGAGGAGGGGTTAGGGTACAGTGTATCCAATAGGAAAGGGGGTAGGAGGAGGGACGGAGAGTGGCATGGGTTGTTCCAATGAGGGGACAAGATGGGAGTGGTCCATGTCGGAGGGCCAATGGGGAAACCGGGAGTGCAGAAATTTCCAGAACCTGGGAAGGGACAACAGGTAATTGACAACTGTTAATCAGCATTGCTGGGCAGAGCATCATGGGGAATTCTTACTCTTATCTTAGATATCTGTGCCCTGCCATGGCAACTCAAGGTCAGCCTTCCAATGGCTCCCTCCCACACAAAGCTTTGCATAAGTACAGGTAGACAGTGTCAATTGCTCTGCCCTTATCCACCAGTAGCTCCATCACAGAAGGCAAGATTTCCCCTCTGTAAAGCCATGCTGGCTCTTTCCAGTCACCTCTTTGTTTTCCATGTGTCTTAGCGTGGTTTCCAGGGAAATCTGCTTCATAAGCTTGCCTGGCAGATGAGACTTCTCTGTAGATCCCTAGATCTTCTGCTTTCCAGTTTTTCAAAAAGGGTGTTTATGTTTCCCTTTTTCCAGTCATCAAAGTCTTTGAAGTCATGCCCTCATGGATCGAGGGTGTTGTGACAGGTATCTACTTTTTCAGGCTGTCCATTTGTGACAGTTGCATGGCAGTTATTCCCTCCAGTATTTTAGAAAGTGAGTGCTCTTAAGATGTCACTTTAAATTAAAGCCAAGGTTTTGAACAAGATAATTTATTTATATTCTTGATTTAAATTTCAGTAGCACGCTGAGACTAAATTTACTCAGCCTGTCTTCTCCAGCACAAAGGTAATTTTACTAACTGCATGAAATTTCTGTAAGATACAGAAAACTGTTTCGGCTTACAGGTAAAAGATGCTTGTGCAAACTGGATACTGAGTGACAGATCTTCCCCTCCGTCTCACCCATCTTCTGTCTGAGATTGTTTTTGCAGTAGCTCCCTGAGAATGCTCTTACTGCCTTAAGCACCTTAAAAGCAAACTTTTCTTAGCTTCTAGAATGATGGGCAAGATAGCAGGATGTGGTTGTACTCTTTCTGAGATTTTTTTGTGCCTTTTGAGTTAGTTTAAAGAAATGGCTAATTTTTTTTTTCTGAAAGGTATTTATTAAAGTAGTAGAACATATGACCAGTAACTAGTGCCTATGTTAAGCAGGAGGACAGATGGTAATTTCTTCCTTTATTCTTGAAAAATTAAGCAAATTAATTCCCAACCTGACATTCAGATTTTCAAAAGACACTATAAACATAAAGAGGAAAGGATCCTAAGTATTAAGTTTTTTATAGAAGCCACAGAAAAATATATTATGCCTCTGCCTATTTTGAGATGTCTGTAGAACAGGCAAGAATTGTTTAGTGTGCCATGTGAGACAGATGTACTAGCATTTTTCAATTTTTGGTGATGCATTATTTTCTAAGTATAATTTTGCATAATGTTGGGTTCTCTTTGGAAAGTACAGCTGGTGAGAGTAAAGCTGGTAAGAGCAGTGATGAAGAAATTAACACAGAAAAGATAGAAAGATACTGATATTAAGGAGAGGACTTGGAGCGTTCTGCTAGATCTCCAGTTCTGTTATTTAAAATAAAAGCAGAAATCAGTTTCCTATCTTTACTGACAGGAACTTAAAAATTTAAGTTTAAAAATTTAAAACTTACTTTTAAATTTTTAAAATTTCAAACAGCAGGTCTTTGACCCCATCAAGGCAACAGTTTTCCTCCCATCAATTTTGAACAGCTGAACAAGATCAGCTGGGTCTTCAGTTGCCTGGAGCATGTCCAAGGAAGGCTCAGGAAGAAAAAACTCTGCCCCAAGAAACACTGAAGGGTCACAATTTTTACTGTGCTTCAAATCCTTTGTAAATGCTCAAAGGCTGTAGCATTTGCTGAGGGAATGGTGCGTTGGCAGATAAGCCAGTGTTAAGTTAGTGTAACAGTTTATGAGAATTGCTGAAACTCAGACTTTTGGAAGCAGGAGTCTTGAGTTAGAGATAGAAATGAAACTTTATTTTATGTGTTGCTTCCTATTTCTGTTGGCTTGGAAATTAAGTCCCCAAACTCCTTCTCACTTACAGAGAATAGATACACTAATTTCAGTGTCTTGGCTGAATTCCAGTGAGTAATTGCATTCAGATAATCTAAATTCCTCTCTAGTTTGAGTTGTTTGAGATAGTTTCCATCTTCTTTCTTGTTATTTTGTGAGCAATATTAAACTGGCTGTTGTTTTTTGAACTTGTCATTTCTGTATTTTGATAGAAATTGATACTATTCCAAAGTGTGCATATGATTTTCAAATTACTTTGAAACAAAAACAAACAGGTTGTTGTATTTTTTATGGAGAACTGCTTCTAAAATGTCATAATTTTTATTTTGAAATGTACTTAAACAGGGTATTTGTGTATACTCATTTTGAACTGAGATTTTGGAAGTCTGGTGTAGGAGGTAGACAGTCTGATTTTGTTTAAATTAATTGTGTGAATATTTCTGTAAATTTGAACTAAATTTGTTCTGCTGGATTTGAGATACACAGGTGACAGATAAAGAATTAGTGCACATAGGTAATGCAGAGACTTGGATGAGATTGTTGCAATATGGTATCTGAAACTATTAACTGCACAAAAGGCAATGCAAGTTTAGACCTCTTGGTGAAAAATGAAGACATCTTCCTACCCAAGCAGGTCTGAGGACACGTAAATATTTCTTATGTCTAGGCAATTTTTTTCCCAAGAAGAAATCTTCCTGTGTCTGAAATATTTAGTGACAAACTGATTTGTTTTGGTTTCTGTATTGTTTCTGCTTTGTTTTGCCATTTAGTTTATGCTGTGAGTGGGTGGAGTATTGTGTGTTTTATTGGTTCAGTAAATGCATCTCATTTCAGATGGGAGCTTTGGTGAGTCTTTCCAATTTGCAGTAGACAAAGACTACCCTGACTGTATTTCAGGTGACTAGGGATCATTTATTTAGATTGTGCTGCTTTAAAGAGTGCAGTAAAATGCCTGCTGAAAGAAGCCTAAGAGATAAACTATAGCTGGCAGTTGTCTTCATCAGGTATTCTTCCTTCCTCTGATTTCCACCACTCTCTATGGTATTTTAATCTTATCCTAGGGCATATGTAATTTTTCAGAAAAATGGATGGGGATGCTTGTTTCCATCCTTTCTCTTTCTTCTCATGAAAGAAGAAACTTAGTTGCTGCTGCTGTTGCTGTTAGTACTAGAAAGTTGCCTTTTTGTGCCTTGTCAGTTGTTTGACAAAACAAACAAAATGTTCTGGCTCCATGGCTGTGTGGCAGTGTGCAGGCCCCTTTCCTTTATAGAAGTCTTGCAATCATTGATAGGTTTTCTTTCTCCGGAATGTTGATCATTTCAAATGTTTTTCACCATGAGACCCAAGGAATGAAGTATAGAAAGCAGCAGACAGAACTATTCCCAACTCCTAGGAAAGAAAGCCTCAAGAGGCTGTCCAAGGAAGGGGAAGCCAGTGGGCCTGCAGGTGCTCCATCATGTGGTTTTAGCCTCTGGAGTGATACTCCATGAAGAATGTACCTGTCAGCTGTTGAGAAAAAGTGTGAATATGCGTCTGCTTTGATGCTCAGGACATGTGCTGGAGAAATGATGGACTGAGTTCACCCTGTTTTTCCATACTTAGGTAGAAGTTTCTAAGTAGGGACCACTTCTTCCAGCACAGTTTTCTGTATACTTCTAATAACTAGGCTTCCTGCTCTGTTGTGGTGAAGATCTCTACATGGTCACAGAGAGAAGGCATAAGACGAAAGAAAACCTTGAGGACTAACAAATGAAAATACTATCATCTTTTTCTTTTCATTGCCTACACTGATGTCTAAATTCTACATTTTTTTTCCTCCTACGTAATTTTATTCTTTTCTGGTTTTTCCATATCAAGTTGAAGAAGGTAGGTGAGAAAGGCTTAATTTTTCTGAATTTTCCTATATTTGATTAAATTGACTTTTTATAGCTAACTTGCTTGTGCTTTCCAGAATGCCTTTTGCTCTTTTCTTGTTTCCTTTTTTTTTTTTTTTTTTACTGTTTTAAATTTCCTTTAAATTGGGATAAGCAAGGCAGTGGAACTTCGTCTTATTTATGTCTCTTCAGTAGTCTGGAGTTTTCCTTTTATACATCCAATACCTTGAACTTTACGGAATGGGTAATTGCTTGTCAGAGAGATTAAGGAAAATGAAATATTTCAAATAAAAGGAAAAACAAGAAAATTGAAGGGGGAAAGTATTAAATAAAGTGAGGAATGGTGAGACTTCTGGCAGGCAAAATGGGGATCACTCACTCATATTTTCAAGAAGAAGAAAAATAAAAGACAATTGATGGGATGAGTTTAAAAAAAAAGAAAATTAACTTACTCTTTTACAAGGATATGTCTGGGTTTTTTGTATTGCACTACAATATTGTTGGAAAAAGACCCGAGAATTTTTGGTTAAGAATACTGACAATGTTGCTAAAACATATTTGTTTTGCAAATTGCATTTTAGATATATGTGGAAAAGGAAATATTAGGAATAAAGGAATAATATCTGAATTTTCATGCAGAGTCAAGGAGTGTAAATTCTGTGTTGTTTCAACCACTGTTCAAAAACCTGGTAAAAGCTTTTGGAGCTGTTGGTTGAGTTGAATTTCCTTTTCTTAAAATCTTTTAACTTGCAAGATAGTGTAAAGTGTTTATCACTTCAGGCAGAGCCAGTAAATTATTTTAAGACATTATGTTGTTAAACAAATAGTTCTAATCAATCTAATAAACCTAATTAATTGTGTGAATAAATACAGTTTCTAGAAGTCTGAGATTCAGAATTTTGACAAATAATATTTTGCCAAGATATAAAGTGTTAATGACTATATGGCCTTTGTAGCTTGCATGTTCGTTGTGTTTAGAGTAATAAAAAAGAGCATAAGTGAATAAATCTATTTTTTGTTATAGCATATCTATGGCAACTGAAATCAGTTGCTAAAATTTCACTTAGTCTTTCTCTAACAAAAATTGTATTTCCTTTGCATGTCCATACATTAACAAATGTGCAGTTTTTGTTTGTGATGGTAACTCATGTGTATTACACTGAACAGTAGCACGGCATTGGCTACTGAGAGGCTAAACAGCAAAAAGAAAAGAAGATGAGTGAACACAGAAGGAAAGGGGATGTGTTTTCCTTGGTGTAGAGAATAGGTATCTCACATATTATCCTGGCTCATTTATTTTACTGGAGTTTGCTATTTTTCAGGTGCAGTTAAAACCCAGTATTTCAAGCCAGTATGTAATTCGTACACAACCAACAAACACCTGTCTGTCTACTCTTGAATGTGCAGCTGTTGCTCTTTCCATCATGGAAAAAAATAAGAGTATACAAGAGGTATGTAAACTTAAATACCTGAGTTTTTCTAATATGAATGGTAGAGGGCCAGCAAACGTACTTAGCTATTAATGTAAAACTTGACTTGAGTTAAAATCTTAATGACATTTGTAATAGTTTTGTTACATAGCAAACTAAAACAAGAATGCAGCAATGGATACCATTTTTCATTTATTAACTCTAGAGTATTCAAATTACTGTGACTCTTTCATGTTGTGCTCCAAAAGCGAACACAACAAAGTGATCTTTCAACTCTGACAAACCTAATTTGTTTTGTGACAGGAGATAAGGTATGTTACTGCATGGAAAGAAGTAAATTGTTTTCTCTAAAAACTAGACAGCAGAGATGATCTGAATACCCCTCACAGCTATCTTGAAGATTAAATGCTTTTTAAAGCCAGGTCCTCTGATCTCCTGCACTCCTCAGCCATGGAATGTAACCCACTGGGTTATGTCTGCCTACCAGCATAACTCACAACTCTTACATGTCACTGGAGGAATTTGGGACTTAATAGTTCTTGAGTTTAAGTTTATCCCAGGTCAGAGAATACTAATTGGACATTAGCCTTTCCTTGTAAATTTTGATCCCACTAGTCTGTGATGGAAAAAGTCATTAACAAAATGTCTTTCTTAATCTTTTGTTGCTGACATTAGTAATATCAATTTAATAAGCCCTCTGAAAAACACCTACAAGTACTTTTGCACCACAGAGCCAAGTCTGCAATTCAATTGTGTGCCCAGAATTTAGTAGTGAATGGTCTGTGAAAAAAGATTTAAAGCCCATCCATGTACCCCCTACAAGCTAGTCTTCACCCTGGGGTGCTCATACTGCTCTCCATCAGCTAGCTAATATTTTTGTACTCAATATCTGCCTACTAAAAAACTTGCCCAGGTCAAAAATTGCTCCTGCAGCTGGCATAATATATAGTATGCCACCTCTGTGTCTGCCTCTGTGACTCTAGACTCACCTTAGTATTAAATGAATTGGATATAAAACCCAGATTTGGACAAAGTGTGTGGACACACAAGAAAATAAGGTTCAGAAATTGGAACTCCAATGAAGATGATTTTCAAGAAACTTGTGTGTATATGTGGGGCTTTATATTTACCTTTTCCTTTGTTGTGCTAGGACAACATATTTTTCCTACTCTAGGACTTCTGTCTTGCAGTGAATGCGTAGTTAATGTCTACAGTTACCCGTCTAACATTCTGATTCACCCCTACCACTGAGAATTGGCCCAGCCTACTTTTCAAAGTCAAAATTTTTGTTTTCTCTAAGCATTGCAGTAGCCAAGAGCTACATTTATGCATTTTTTATACTATATTCATGCATTCCATCTCTGAATTGAGTGCTATTCCCAGCATATGAGACAGTGAACTGAAGTTGAGAGCCATGGAAATTAAAAATGTGCACTTGGTTTGATACCCAGTATGTCACTTGATTTTCCTGCGTGCTCTTAAGAGTCATATTTTTCTCAGTAGAATCTCAGCTCCTGCTGAGTGCAGTTACACATGCAATTGCTTTACCCCTTTACATCTCTACATGGGGCCCCCACTGACTTAGCCAGGCAACCAGAAAATGAAGAATCTACAATTAGGAATTGCATGAGATAAATTTGGTTTGTGTGGCTTCATTAATCCTACACAGTACCTTTGGGCAGAAGCATGGACACAGTTGTGTCTCCAAAATTGCAGTCCAGCTGCCTTGGTCATGAGTCCCTCCTGCCTTCCTAAAACCCTGTCTCAAGGGATTTTTGTGCAAGCACTAAACAGCTTAGTTATTGTGACTTATTTTATTGCAGCTTGTTGACTGAGCCACAGTAATTGATTGTAGTCCATTGCTGAGGCCAAGTCAAAGCCATAACTTAGAGTAATGTGGCTGGGCCTGAAGTCAAGATTGAGTGGTTCCAAAGGAAGGAGTGAGGGATGGTACCATGCAGGTGGTGTATGACTCCTCTGTGGTTCTTTTCAGTACATCTTCTATTCAGGCCCGCCTTGTGTCTCCAAAAGGTATATTTTAACAACATTTATCATCCAAATTGTATTTTATTAATATTTTTAAGTATTCATTGAATTAAAAAAACAGTAATAATTGATGCCTCTAAAACACCTTACTGAAAGCTTGGGGTTCTTTTGTCCCCCACCCCTTCATGTTTCTGCAGATTATACTCCATCCGCTTCAAGCTTTATGCTCTTTCCAACTTCAGCATGGTGCACAGATCCATCACAGCAAGGAACATCTTCTCAAAAATGGCTTATATGACAAGCCCATGCCAAAGAATAAACGCAAACTCAGAAGAATGGAGCTTCTGGTGAATAATGTTAAAATATAAGAAAGCTGTACAGACTGTACAGTGGGATTTATTTGCATGTAGCAAATGAATATGAATCTGGATTTGATCCAAACAGTTGACTATACTCTAATAAAACAACTTTTAGGCCCTTCTTAGGCAAGAGTTTTATCTACCAATGTGACAAACAGTAATGGACAAGCTTTTTCATTTGTGCAGTAAGCCAGGTGCCTTTGTTCAGATGATGGAGGAGCATTCTCATTTCCTGTAGAGAAAAGGAAGAAAAATGAACATAATTTAGACTTATGTTATCACTTGGGTGTCAGATATGATCCTCAGTATGACTGGATGAATTTATTTTGGAGAGGCTTTTACCAGTACAAAAAGACAAGAAATATGAATATGGATGTGATGGAATGGTAAGGCTTCAGTGGTTAGAATTATGTTGAATTACTACTGAGCTTTTTAGCTTCAGTACCTAACTACTGTAGACTTTCAAAGCATAATTCCTGATATTCTTTAGTTCAGATGAACATAAGGCATGTTACTTGGACATCTCTAACTTTGAGATTTTTATTTCTTCTATAATTAGAACTCCTTTTTGTAAATTTACATATATTTTACAATGCAGTTTGGTTTAGTTTCTCTGAGACTTAATTTTTGAATTAGGTCTGCATATGTTTTTACAAAAAACTGAACAATTCTGACTTACAAAAAGAAAAGTAGAAATAGTGATTTTTGGAATTATAACTCAGGTGCTTTGCTTTTATTTGAGCAAAAATTAGTCTTCTGCAGGTGGAGAGATTGTTGTGGATAAAAATACATCACACCCATACTCTGACATACAATGATTATGCTACTAAAGGAATTAAACAAGCCCAGTGTAAACTGCTCTGTAAGAAGTACAATGCAATAACAAATTATTTTGTCTGGTTACAACCAGCTAACACAATTATAGATCCTCTAGGCTTCATGTGTTTAGTTTTTCACTTCTAACAGTGATAAAAATGTACTTATTTCTAATGGGAATTGCCAGAAGCAAAAGAATTGAGTATTTTTACAGGCTTTCTGAAATAATATTTTATGATCTGGAGGGAAAAGTAAAGTGAAGTAAAGGTTCTGATAGTTCTTTCTTCGACATAAATGCCTCCATTTAAGAGATTAAAATGCCTAATGTTTGTCTTTACTGTCAGTTCCCCTCTAGATAACAACATGAAGCTAATTGGGTACTAATTAGACTTAGAAAAAGATATTTTATCTTTAATTTATGATCTGCAAGACAAGAAACTACAGAAGTGGGGTGGGGGTGGGGTGAGGGGATGTGTAAGCACAACTAACCAATATTTTACTGAAAGCTTTTCTGCAATTAATAAGAGAGGTCAAAATTAGGTCAGAGATTAGCTAAGAAGTTTTAGTTAACCCTGAGCTAATAGTGACCTTTTGTTTAGGCATGGATAAACAATATAATTTGTCTGACTATGTGAGCAAAGCTTATATAACCTTTTCCTCTTCTCCCGGTCTAGATAAATCTGGTATCTGTCACTAAGTTCAGCAAAGCTGAATTAGTCTTGACTAATCTGAAGCAAACCAGTCTCATATGATTACTGATAGCATAGATGCACTTTTGTTCACATTGGAACTGAGAAAGGGCATGTTTATTCCTGTAGCACACCAATCTCCAGGCTAACTTGAAGTCTGAAGTTGCAGTCTTACGCAATTTGTGCGCGCAGCCTTGTGTGTGATGCTGCGCCCAGTTACCTGCTGGACTGGTAATCTTCCTTCCCTGTGCCCTGGGACATGGTCAATAATTCGTTGAGGAAACATGGGTATCAATTAAACTTTATTGTTAATGTCATATGTACATACGTGGATGATGTTCACATTTGATTTTGTATACATTAACTTAATTTACCTTATTTTAAATTCATCTCAAGCAGCAGTGTGTCTTTTGACCTACATTTTGAAGTTTATTTTCCTAGGCAGAAGATTTAATGTGTCTTTACATAATATGTGAGTTTATATTTTAGAGAACAGAAAGAAATTTGTATTACAGCCTGGGATTCATAGCCACCCGCGAAATGCCTTAGAATTACAGGATCAGAGAAATAGTTGCCTTAATTGAGTTCTAATCCTACATTAAATACTCTTGTACATGGAATCTGTGCAGAGTTTTCATATTTTTCAGCAATGGACAAATTCTGCACAGCCTACAGAAAGCACTTTTCAGCTTTGTTGATTCCTCTTGTTCTTTTAATTTTGCTCCTATGGATAACAAGACTTTGTAGGATCTCATGCTGGATGCATGGAAGCCTTTAATTGCTAATTTCCTCTGTTGTACAATACTAGATCAATCAATATTCAACAGTTACTGAAGAAATTAAAAACAATGCATTGCAAACCTCCAGACTTTTTAATTTTTTGAGTTTTTTGTATGTCCCAGCTCAGCTATGATGTAATGAACATTTAGGTGCAACACAGCAGTCACATGAGTTTCAGTTTCAGATTTGTTTGAAGCTATTAAACTTAAAATACAGTACTTTTTAGATGGAACTTGTATGATTTTAAAAATATGCACAGTGTAAGAGGAGGAATTTAGAAAGTTTGTTTTCAGGTCTTTTGGATTCAGAATTTGCCAATAAATACATTACCTCAAACAAATGAATACTCTGAAGTCCAGACTCTCTTGACAAAAGCTGTGTGTGATAAACTAGCATGCTTTGTAAGCAATTTCATTAGAATGAATTTAATTTGTGATTTTACTTTGCTGTAATGGTAAATCCATTTCATTTTTCCCTTACCATAAGATTAATGAGTGAAACCCACCAGTCTAACAAGATATTGATTAAAAAGGAAGGAATGAGTTTGCTTCTCATGTTTTTGGTCCTTTGTCCTTGTCCACTTTGTACTTCCAAATATTGCTACCAAAATGAAATCTGCTTTCTATGTGCCGCAATCTCATGTGTTGGGAAACTGGTGGCATTGGATAGCAGGCTTTTGAACACATGCAAATATTTTTCAAAGGTAGACACTTTTAATTCACCATATTTTCATAGTCTGTAGAAGTAAGTCTATGAAAAAAGACAAAGATAGAGATGTTTTAAAATAAGAACACAAACCTCACCTTTTGTTTAGAATGCTTCTTATTAAAGAGATGCTCAGGACAAGCATAAATGTATTTTTCTTCAACATTGTACTTCTGTTGTCTCATAACCCCATACTACCAATAAATTACTCTTTTATTAGTTTTTCTTGAGATAAAAAGGAAACTTTGCAAGTGACTTCAAAAGAGGCAAAAATTATTTTAAGACCAAGGGTTTTCTTCTCAACTGCTACATTAGATAAAAAATTGCTTATGCCGCATTATTTTCTAAAAGTTCCCTGCTTGTTTTGAAATTTAATTAAAAACTGGACTTTTAAAAAGAGATAGTGGTTCATGCTTTTGATGTTTGTGTGTTTTATGTCTATATACATGAATGCACATAAATTATATATTTGTTTCTGCCTCAGAGCAATAAAATACCTCATTTACAATGGTATGTTCCACTGCATCTCTACAGAACTGAATTTGTTCACATGTGCTGATATTACAAATCCTAGTCCTTTTTTTTCTGTCTTTTAAACACCATTCAATCAGTTAATGAAGAGATGTGGCTTTGTTATGTTATTTGAAAAAAAAAGGATTACTTTTTTATCCTGTGAAACCTCCATGAAGACTAAATTGCTGTGGCGATTTCTCAAGCATTTCAGTTTCAGAGCCCTCTTCTCTCTTTCTGCAATGGGGACTGACTTCTGTTTGGTACTGCACAAACAGGCATATCTTCCCACACTGACACTGAAACACCCCCTAAGTACTGCATCTCCAGCTCCATCCCCTAGTAGGTGCAATGAGAAAACCATTCTGTTTCTCACCCACAGTTTCTTCTTCCCCAAATTGCTATAATCAAGTTAAAAACAAAAACAAAATTAAAAAAAAAAAGAAAATAATTAAAAGAAAAGAAGAAAACCAAAATAACAGAACAGTTTCTGTTCTTGTGCTTGTGCAGCCATTTCTTATCTCCCTTCTACAAAATGTGCACTTCAGGGACTTTTATATTGCTTTGGTTACAGGGTTTGTTCCTTGTATTCTAATTCACAGTCCTTCCTGCCCTCAGCCCTGAGAGCTGCTGCTTTTGTCTCATAGGCACAGATAACAGATGAAAATAAAGAGGAGAGAACAGTATGTGTTTTAGGTAGGATGGGAGGCTATTGTGGTTTAACCCAAGCCGGCAGCCAAGCCCTAGGCAGCCACTTGTTCGCTACCCCACCAGCAGGATCGGGAAGAGAACTGGAAGGGTAAAAGTAAGAAAACTCATGGATTGAAGTAAGGGCAGGCAAATAGGGAAAGCAGAAGTTGTGCACAACAGCAAAGCAAAATAAAGAAAATAAATGGGACTTCTTCCCATGGGCAGGCGGGTCTCCAGGACAGCAGGGCCCCATCACCTGTAACAGACTTGGGAATACAAATGCCATCACTCTGAACATCCCTCTCTTCCTTCTTCCACTAGCTTTATGTGTAGCAGGATGCCATGCAGCCTGGAATATCCCTTTGCCCATCTGGGGTCACCTTTCATGGGAGCCTGTGTCTCCTTCCAGCCTCCAGCTTCCTCACCAGTGTAGCAGTACAAACAGCAGAAAGGCCTTGGCTCTGTGTAAGCCCTGCTGAGCAACAACAAAATCATCTCTGTATTATCAGCCCTGTGTCCAGCACAAATCCAAGACACAGGCCCATATTTGTCACTATGGAAGGAAAATATTTTGCAAATTAATAGTACATAAACCATTTGCTGCTTATATACATGAATCGAAATATAGATAATGTATTTTCAAAATGCATTTTATTATTAGAAGTTTATCACCACTTTAAAATATGTTTTAAAATGAAAATTAAATTTCTGTGAAACAGAAAGTCTTGCTTCTAGTTGCTTGTTTTCCTTTTATTCTTGACTCATATATGTATGTATATAAAATCTGTAGATAAAAGTAAGAATAAATTTCTAGTGGGATTTTTATATGTTCTTTTTAAAGATATTTTAAGATGGATATACTGAGAAGTGGGTCATACACTTGTCATGATTAAGCATTTGCAGAATTGAGGTCGTGCACATTGTTTGATTTTTTTCCATAATTACCAGCAGAAGATAATGAGGAAAAAATTATACTGTTCTATATCAATGTTTCAGCTTATGGTGCTTCATTATACTTGAAGTAGTCTTCTAAGGGATTTTAAGTTCATCCAAAATCAAGTTCCCTATTTTTTTCAGGGATTAGACAGGATGTCTTCAGTCAGTGCTAGATGTGCTGGTGTATGCCAAGTATGGAATCAATATTGTAGGGAATACTAGGTTTAGATGAAGAGTTCATTCATATAATTTTCCCTAGAAAGATTATGTGTATTTTCTTTTTCATGGCAAATTAGATTCCATAGAGTAGTGCCTGATTTGCTTTTTTGATTTTTTTATGGGAGTTTTATAGAGGTGTACATGACTGGAATCTTACTGGTCATTCTGTTTCATTCTGAAATGTATCAATAATGGATTAGTTAATGAAAGGTGCTAGTAATCAGGTATTTGCCAAAAACATTGAACAGTTATGGTCTGTGACCCTTGCCTTATCCAAAGACATTTTCTTTCAGTTCTTTGAGCAGGCATTGGTAGTAGATAAAATATGTACTTCAGTTATCTTGAAATCGTTGTGAGATTATCCTTCTCTTGGCTTTGTTCACCTGTCTCCTGCCAGGCAGACAACAGTTCTCTCCTCTGGGCAGCACTTACCTCCCTGTGATCAGTGAGAGTTTCTTTAGCCCAGCAAGCTGAACCTACACCTCAGCCTGCAAAACTAAATCCTACCCGCCTGTTCAGACAGTAATCATGTTTCCTTTTGACCTTGTTGTCACTGTGAAATTGCAGATGATGTTTTGCAGAGCTATTCTGATACTGTTGGGGCATTATGTGCTTTAAATGTGAGAAAGGTGAATGTCGGTTTCTGTTAGTTACTGTTTACTGGGGATTTATCCAAAATGGAAAAAATAAAATGTCAGTATTGTCTGATAATAACAGACAAAATATGAAAGCAGACTTTTAAGGGCCAGATTTTACACTTTACCTAAGAGCTCCTAACAAGAGGTCCTTGCTTACATGCCCTTCTCAAGATGCATGGAAAATCACAGCCCTTCTGTTGCAGAGAATAGAAAAACAGTTCTGTCTTTCTAACTCTAGAGGCATGTATCATTTCAAAGATCCGGGAAAGGGTAGCTCAAAACTGTAATGCTGAATATCACAATTTTAAAAGTGAATCTGTGCATGGATGCAGCTGTTGTCATATATGCATATATGTAACAGGAATTTTTATACTATCATCTCTTTCTTACAAAAGTGTCGTACCTTTTCGGTGTTATCTGGTGAGCAGCTCCTCTGAGCACACCCTTCCTTGCTCACCAGGTAACCAACTAACTCCAGTTCCCTTCCTGCTTCGGGGCATGTCCTCTTAACAAGCCAACTCACTCTTTTATAGCTCCTATTGTTCTTATTAGTTACAGCTGTGGCCTGTTGAAGTTAGGCCTTCTCATTTTTGATTATTGGTCCAGCTGCAACTCCTTTGGGGTAAGATTACTTTCTATACCATCTCTATCCTATTCCCTCACATGCAGCCTCTTCTTTAGGATATGTACTCTTTAAGGTTTTTAAGGACATCAAGAGAAATGTAAGTGTACTTAATAATCAAGCAAGAAACATTCACTTACCTGTCAGCGTTGTTGACTTCAGACATAAATTGCTCTAAATTATTGCTGTTGTTTTCATAATGTGTGTATGAGAAGATGGTACTAAGTCAAAGTGATAATGAAGTTTGAGGAGAGGGAATTGAGTATTTCTGGTTCTTTTTTTAAAGGTAGTTCTAAAATTCAGAAGCACAGGACAAATTGTTAGAGGAATTGAATTAGATGTGGAGAGCTGTATGAATTACAGAATAAGAGAGTTTCTGACTCTTAATGTGCATCTGCTCTTCCTAGCACCTTGAAATCAGAAAAAAATTGTAATGTGAATTTCATAACATTTTAGAGAATTTCCTAACATTTTAGATTCATCTTCATCTCTATATTCTGTTGAAATAAATTATTTTTTAAAAAATGTCTTGTGCTGCCCTTTTCGGATATATGAACTTTTCTTTTGTGAAGTTTTCGAGTATTTTGTAGTGATTTGGATTAAATTTACCACAGCTTTTGCAGTTAGCAGATTACGGGGGTTATGGAGTTTTCTGACCTGTAAAATACTGAGCATATTCTGTCCCCAAAATTACTGAAGCAACCACAGAAGATGGAAAGCTAGTGCACACTTTATATGTTTTCACCTTTCATGATGAAATATCATCCTCCTGAAATAATTGTATAAATTGTGTCTATTCAGTATCAACAGGTGATTTTCATTTCATTTATAAGTTCATCTAAAGTTACAGTCATATTAGTGCCTTCATTTTGAGACAATTAGTACTTCATAAAAGTAGATGTTTGGCAAGTAGTTACTTATACCAAATTTTATTTATATCAAAATATTACTAATATCTACCTATTTGTATTACTTCATAATTCTTAGGAACTTTGTCCTCTGCCCAGCAGGTTATCCATCTTCCAGTCTAATGTTCTGCTCCTGATGTGTGTGAGGCAGGTAATCCATGAACGTTAATAAATTCTTCATACACTACTTTTTTCTTGGGGGAAAAATGCAGTGCTTTTGATTAACGATGGAACTTAATAAAGGGGAAAAAATAAAATATGACAGGGGTATTCTGCTGAGTGATTCTTCCAGTTAAGTTGTTGATTTCTACGGGAGCATGCCTCATGAATAATTCAGGTAAGATGGAAGCAAGTGCTTTGCTGGCCAATGATTCAATGAAGAAATTGTGTTAGAACCAAAGCATTCTATGTAAAATGCATGATACTCTTAATGCTTATCTTTAAGTATTAATAAGTTTTGTCCTATAGGATAACCAGGTTGCAGTAGGGTTGAACCCCAAACTCTAGTGAAAAAGCAGGTACTCTGCTCTATGTTGCTCTGCTTCCTGAAGAGTTAAATTTTTTTGAGTAAACAATGTGAGCAGCAACACAAGCAAGCTTTAATAGAAACGTCTTTCAAAAATGATCTATCGTAGCTCATGTAAGAAATGCATAGTAAGTACCAACTGTTGTGTTTTAATTTCCATATTCATTAAATAAATATATTTGTTGTGCAAATATGCCTTGTTGCGAATGCAGCCAGTGGATTCTTGAGTTATACAGAGGATAATGACTTTTATCTGAGAATCTTTGAAGAGTTTAAAGAAGTTTCTTAATTTCTGCATTTTCACTGTGGTGCCAAAACCTGCTAACTTGCTTCCTATGCTTAAAAGGAGTTTTTGAGAAGTTAATGGATTGGTTGTGCCATTCCTAATTTGTTTGTTCCATTAGTTCTGTTTGGTAGGGCGGGAGTTCATGCTGCAGCTTGAACTCTGTGTGTTGGAGGCCTCCCTGAGGAATGTACAGCTGGCGACTGCCTTTTGCTTCTGCTTTACCTTCACTGTGGATTGCACACTGGCATAAGGACTCCACTGCACCATGTAAAATTTGTTTAAACATCTCAGAGCTGAAAATGTGTTATAATGTGCTGTGGCATTCAAAATTTCACTGCAACATCTGAATAGTTACTGCAGAAATTCTTTTCTCCTTCTTAGCTATGTTACCCCAGAAGTCCTGCCAGCACCGCTGACAGGCTCAATCTTGGCCAGCAGTGGGTCCATCTTGGAGCCAGCTGGATCTGGCTCTGTCTGACATGGGGGAAGCTTCTGGCACCTTACTACAGAAGCCACCCCTGAAGCTTCTCCCTTTCCCCCTCCCAAACTTGCCTGAGAACTGCAGTACTGTGTGCTTGCACTGCTGACAGCATAGCTACAGGACAAGATTCCCAGGCCCAGAGCAGCACACACATGAAACAAAGACCAAGATCAAGGAAAAATCTGCAGCTTTAAGGAGTACAGGGACAGCAAAAAAGTGGCAGCTGTGTTGGGGTTCAAGCACCTGTGGTATCTTTGTGCTGCAAGAATGGTGAGCAGATGCTTATTTAAAATATCCCACAGATGTTCTGGCAAGGATTCCGTGATTAGTACTTCAGAGGAAGACAAGCCGCCCAAATACTGGGACCATGTCAGTGTGACCCAAGGGGGGAAAAGCCCTCCTTACTGCAGATCCAGGGCACCAATGGTGTTGTGATGCTGCAAGAGCAGCAGACAGTAAGTTACCCACAGTGGCCCAGGGGGATTTGCCCATCTGCAATGGGGCAAAATTCCTTCCTATCACCAGAGCTGCCCATTTCCTGAGCTTGTGAGCAAGCCCAGACCAGGGGCTTTTCCTACTGAGCCACAAGCAGCCAGGTAGCTCATGAGCTGAGCACAATGGGCCATCAGCCTGGCGGAGCCTAGAGGTTCAAAATTCATCAGAACCTTGGGAGAACCCTCAGCACAGGACTGGGCACTCTTGCAAGCCACACTCCCTCCCTTGGGCTCATGTGAGCAGATGGCATCACCCTAGGACTTGCTGTGACAGTCCTTGCAGTCATCTCCTGCTCTGCTCATGCTGCTCATAAAGCTCAGGAGTCTGGGAAACAACCTGTCCAGCCTCGAACCTCTGCAGAGTCACCTTCCCAAACAATGGCCATGGTTTCTTCAAGAGAAGGCATGCAGTGCCTCGGGGTGATGGAGAGCTGCTACTCTTCTGTGCAGCACTGCAAGCAACAGGGCATGGCACAGGTCACTGCATTCAAGACCAGCAGCGTAAGAAGTATGTGAAACTGTTGGAATGAGCCCAGAGGAGTGCCATGAAAATTACTGGAGAGCTGGAACACCTCTGCTATGAAGTCAAGATCAGAGTCGGTGTTCTTCAACCTGAGGAAGGAAAAACCTTCAAGTACGTAAAGTGACAGCATCAGGCACAGCACCAGGCATGGCATTGCCAGCTGGATTAGGGAGGGGATTGTGCTGCTCTGCTCTGCTCTGCTCTGCTCTGCTCTGCTCTGCTCTGCATGGGAGCAGCCTCACCTCATGTGCTGGGGGCAGCTTTGGGTGCCACAATGTAAGAAAGACATTGAGCTATTAGAGAGTGTCCAAAGGAGGGCAACCAAGACTGTGAAAGGTCTCAAGGGCAAGACTTATAAGGAGGACCTGAGGTCACTTGCCACATTCAGGCTGGAGAAGGCTGCAGGAGATCTCATTGTGGTATACAACTTCCACAGGGACGGCAATGGGCAGTAGTTGCTGGTGACAATAATAAGATGCAAGAAAATGGAATGAAGCTGCTGGCTGGACTCTAGGAGAAAGTCCTTCCCTGAGAGGGTGGTCAGTCACTGGAACATTGTTGCCTGGGGAAGTGGTCATCATGTCAACAAGCCTCACAGAGTTCAAAGGGTGTCTGGATAACAGGTACATGGGGTTTCTTTAATGTAGTCCAGCAAGGCCCAGGTATTTGGACCCACTGATCCTTAAAAGGGTCCATTTCAGCTTTAGGTATACTACAGTTACATTATTCTACTACACATCTAAGGTAATTGCTTGAAATACCACTAAACACTATTTCCCCATTACTTGGCAATGTAACAGCTTTCTGTTTTTAAACAAGTTGACAATTTGTACTTGGCAGCTTTTGTTGTTATGAATAGAATTAATTGTGTATAGCTCTTGCATACTGTCCTTGGCTTTTGCAGTGTGTCTTCTAGGATATAATAGGTTTAATTAAACCTACTCAGTTTGACAAAACATGTTTTAATGATGCTCTGTCATGCTAGAGATTTTGCATTTAATGGCACTTACAGCATATTGACACGCAAAGCCGTTGTGACGTGTTTATATTTCAGTGTTCCTTGAATCCCAACTCTGTTTTAAAAAGAAATGACACAGTATTTATTATGCTATGATACATAGGTCATTGATTATTGAGAATGACATCATTTCAGGACAGTAGATGTGATTGCTCTGAAATGTAATGACAGTTTCAGAAAGATTATCTGTACTTCAGGCTCCCTATGGCTTTCGGTTTCCTTTCAGTTAATTAACTTTAAAAATACTAATCCCAGGTAGCAGGTCAGATTCAACTACAAATAAAACCTCAGAAATATGGTTAAACAAAATAGGTCACTGTATTTTAGTCCCTAAGTCTCAAATTGTACATGATTGACTCAGGGTATCTCATACAGGGCCAGATGTTGGACTTGGTGATCTTGATGGGTCCCTTCCAACTCAACATATTTTACAATTCTATGATTGTATGACTTTTAGTTAAGTATCTGGGCAAAAATATTTCAGGAAACATTGTAGAGTAATAGTATTTCTTAATGAGTGAGATGCCGTAACTGGTCATGTGTGTGCACAAGCTGTGAGGTAAATAGTTAATGTTAAACATGGTTACAGTGTAAAGTAAACATGGTTACATCCTGTGGCTGTGCTTTTCAACCCAGTGAGCTGTCCAGTTAGCCTCAAATGCTCAGTGGAGCAGCCTTTAAGCTTGTTCCTGCAATAGTACAACAAGCTAATTTCAGACCTACAAACTGGTATTTTTACTGGTGCCTTTTCCTGTTCTCTTAGTAGGTTTTTGTCTCTCTGTGAAATAGAAGTCAGGTCTGCAGTCTTGCTAGAGGTGTGTTGCTCAAGCCACAATTAAACCCTGGCAAAATTGTAATTCTCATAAATCGCAAACATAGTTTATGCTTTACAAAATATCAGATACTACAGATCCCTTTAAGAGCATTAGATTTTGCGACTATTTCGTATTCCTTTGTTGTCTTTTCCTTGATTTTCAACATCTCCTATATGCCAGGAATTACATTCTAACCTCCTTTGTGTCTGTCTTGACTTGCCTTCTTACCAAATTAGAGCAATTAGAGAGGTGCCAAACCACCTCTCTGAAACATTGCATTTAGATATATTTCCTTTGGCTTTTGTCTGACAAGTTGCCAAAAAAAGAGAGTACCAGTTTTCCCCAACTAATAAATTAACATATTCTTTCTCTTATTTTTATATGCCTAGCTTTTGATTGGCCAGACTTGAGAATTACTTCTCTGAGTCTCTGGAATTTAATTGCATGTAAATTAGTTCTTTCATTTGCCTCAATGTGCTAACCACTTTCTATTAACATTATTCTCAAAGATCCATTTTCTTTGCTCCAAAGATCTCATATCTCAATGTAAGTTAACAATATTTTCTGGTTCATAAGACTGTATCTTAAACTAAAACAGCAACACAAAATTGGTGCTGCCATGGACACAGTTTTGTACAAACTGATATGTTTAAGTTTGCTCTTCAGGAAGTTCTCACTAATTTTCCCATTTGGGACCTCTTAGGCCTTCATTCATGTTAACTGATAATTTATCAGACAGTAATTTTCTATAAAGCACTTACCGGACTATAAAACATAAGAACCAGCTCAAAATTTGTGAAGTGTATTATAGGGAATGTCTGTGGGTGAATTTGTAAGGTTGTATTAGTGGTTTTTTTGTCTTATGTAAACTCTGTCCCTTGGTGATCTGTATATTGGTACACAGCAGGCCTTGGCTTTGGGCTGTGTCTGTTTCCCTTGATGAGGAAGCTCTAGTGTTGGACACGAGCTCTACACAAGCTGGAACCAAACCTTCTCTTTTCCAGTGGGACACAACTGGTGCATTCTGCAGGGACCCAAGACTGCTGTGTTAGAGACGCAGCTGGCTTACACAGTACTCAGGGCATTTAGGCAGACAGGTGTAAATATTCATCAAAGTCCTGCAGAGCTTGTTGTGTCTGTTCAGTGTGGTCAGAGGAAGCCTAAGTCCTCCTGGTGTCACCTCCCTGGGCTCAGTGAGCTCTGAGAGCACCACACCCACTGCCATAGGAAATACTTGATCCTGCTGATGTGTGCAACAGGACCCCTGTACTGCAGGGCACAAATTATGAGTGAGAACACTAACTTTTCCTCTTCCCCTAATTTTCCTCCTGGATCTTTGTAAAGCCTCTTTGACAGTGAGACAAAGACTGTGATGGCCAGAGGAAAGGTATGTTAAGGCATTCTCTGGAACATAATTTCATTTAAAATAAAATTTTTCTGCATCAGAAGTGACTGTAGTGTCATGAAACCAATGTTATTCCTTCTTTGGTAAGGAGTTTAAACACAGTTAATATTTAGTAATTAGTGAAGTTGTATTTTTTTTAATTTGCCTTAGTGTTTGTTAATTTTCTGTCTAGTGCAAACATACCATCTTTTATTAGAAGGAAACTTGGGCTCTGATTTCTCAAAGATCCTAAGGGAAACTCATACTTTTGAGCACTAATCCTGCTAAAAGTAATGTAAACTAGTAATTTGATTTAATTTGTAGCTGTGGGTAATAGACATGCAGCCTTCAGGTGCTGGCTTAGTTTTTGTTGATGTTACCATATAAGCAATTTTTCAGATGAATAGAAATATTTATGTAGAAGCTGCGTGCATGACAGCGCTCACGTTATCAGACCAGTGCCTGTTGTGAATTCCCTTAAACTATGTAGGAGTTAGCTCAGGAGAAGCTTAACATTTTGTGAAAAGTCACTAAGATCTGTCAGTAGACCCATCTAAAACTAAATGGACCTGGTAGAATGTACTAAATCTGATCATCAGGAGATGTAAGTCTACTTATTTTCCCTTTTTCAATATTTCTTTCTAAAATGTTTCTCCTTGTGGCAGTTCATGTATGTAATAGGCTCATATCAGTGACTAAAGGAATTCCACTTTCCTTGGCTTTTTATTTCTGTAGATATAGATGGCCTTAAGGGGCAGCATAAAGTATTGTTTTAATAGTCTTTGGAAGCTAGTGGCTACTTGCTTGTGGATGTATGTGAGCACTTGAAGTATTGTTTAAAAAACTCAAGTTCATAGTGTGTATTTTGAGTGTTTTGCTCTTAGGAATGTTGAAAACAAATTTTGGTTTTTCAAATGAATGGCCTGTTGGTAAAAGGAGTGAGAAATAGCAAATAAATTGATTTGCCTCTTAGGGAATGACTCTTGTGTGGTGATAGAATGCATTGTTTAGTCCAGAAATAGCAGTATGACACTGGGGGACATAGAGATGGTTGAGAAGCAAAATTGTTTCAAGGGAAATCTGTTAGTGAGGGATCAGTAAATGTGCTTCTGGGAGGGAAGGAGAATAAATTTCCAAAGAAAAAGAGAGTACATTGTAAATTTCCCAAGAAAAAGAGAGAACATTGAAAAAATGTTGTTAGTGGTTTAGACAGAGAAAGTACTAATACAACAATGGGAACTGGAATTAATTTGTAAGTTGATTTTCTAAATTGTATGTTGTATTTGCATATGTAAAACTGCATAAACATTTTTGTGTTTGTGTAAAATTATGTATGTAGTTAGTGAAAGAGAGGGAGTACGTGTGTACTTTGTCACCAAACTGCATAAATGAAGACTAAGGTTTGGCTTTGAGTTTCCAAGAACCCTTTTTTCAGCCTCTTGTTCTATGGTTTTTAGTGTCTGAAAAATCCCCTTACAGGGGATGTGGGCTGTGGTGCACTGTTGGATGAACTTTTTTTTTTTTTTTTAAATATATTTTCAAACAGAATGCATTAGTGGAAACCCTGGGGAATTGCTTTGTTCACAGCAGAAACTCCTTGATACTGCTGTGAATGCATAAGGCATTATACACAGAAAAGTGTACAGAAAGTACACAGAAAGAACAGTACACAGTACACAGAAAGAACAATTTTGGAGCTTGTCTCAAATTTTATCTTTTTTTTTAATAAGGATTTTTAATTATGTCTGTCTTCTCATTCTGAAAATGACACAATAGTGGAGTTTGATAACTGCTCTCCATTTTCTAACTTCAGCGAGGGTAGTTGAAAGGGAAGAGGGTCATAGAGCTTTCAGTAAAAGAAAACCCACTGGGCCTTTCATGTCAAACTACTGTTTTCACTGAGCCACGGACAGAAACCTGTTAGGTATCTTCTGGTTTGGGTTCAGATTTTGTTGGATACTAGCTCTTGCAGGGAGATTTGGGTGTATGGGACTCCTCTGAAAATCCAACTGTCAAACAGTACCTGCAACCAGTGTCCAGCTACTTAAAGCTCAGCAGTGGGGTCTAAACTAAAATGCTCACACAAGTGTCTTGGATAAAGGAGGGGCCACCAAGCAGCAATAGCTGTTGCAGATACTTACCAGTGGGAAGCAAGATCTGAGACCATTCCTCTGAAAACCATATGTAGGAAATGTGTGGGAAAAAAAAAAAACCACCAAACCTTTAAAATCTTGAAGCTATATACATGTTTTTAAAGTGTCTGAATAGTTATGTAACATAATCCATAGAGCTAAGGGAGAAAACCATATCTGTAAGGCTACTTAGAATTTTGAATTACTTATTCTGGGGAATGAATCATGAAAATTTTGACACCTTGCTATTCCAAGAAAACTAACAATGATTTTTTTCATCTCTAAAAGAAAGAATACATATTGTCTGAGGAAAGCATTAGTTTTTTGGGTTTTTTATTGTTTTATTTTTGTTTTGTTTTAACCTCTGTTTATAATTCAATCCTTGTTTACACAGGAGCTGTTTTGCTGTAGCAACTTTCCTAGGACCCAGAAGAGTTCATACATAGCTTGTAAACAACTTTTTTTGTCTTTGTAAACCCTTCAAACTGAAAATTTTGTCATGGTTGGATAGAACTGCACATTGCAGGATCAACCATTAGACCTGAAGACAGACTAATTAGACGTTTGCCTTTTGCTACGTGATATTAAGACTTAAATTCTATCACACCTAAAGTTCATGCAATTCTAGGCATCAGTCAATTAGATAAAGGAAAAACAGGTCAATTTTATTAGACCCCCATGACTCAGGCAGTTGATTATGCTGAGAAAACACAGGACTTGGTGCTTTAGCGGAGGGTGTGCTTTCGTAATTGACTAACTGTTGCCTCCTGCTCTGTTGACCTTTACTAATTTGTAGTATTGTCTGTCATTCCTTATCTGCAGTCGGGTGGGGAGGTTCATATGTAAACATCAACATTGTTAAGGTCAGGGGGGACTGCATCTGTCTCTGTAGCCAGTTCATTTTTAATTGTGTGTACAGCCAGGCTGCAGGCTTTATGCCACTTTGTTCTGCATATCTGTCTGAAAATCTGCAGCTTTTGTCAGACTGTCACTGTTTTAATAATATGAAATGAATAATGTAAACAGCTATGGATCATTTAAAACCCTCGAGAGCGTCCTCTGTTAGACTGCCTGTGCTGCCACAGCACTGCAGGAGGGTGGCATCCCCTGGGAATTGGCTCCATCCAAATGCATATGACGCACTGGTGTGCCCTGGGTGGTGTGGGGCTGTATCACAGAGGCCCTGCTGTGGAATTCTTTTCCTGTGGAATTCTTTTACTTTGGCTATCAATGTAGGGGTTGAAACTGAGAAAAAACTGCCCAAAACTTCTACTCCAAAAGGTTGTATAAATACTCTCATCTTGTATTTACCAATGTTTCTCAATATGTCTACACAAAGTGGAAAAAGTGTGTAAATTATTTCAATGACCTGGTAAGTTTCCAACATTTTTGGAAAAATATTTATTTAGCCTTATTACCAATGCAGCATTTACATGTTTGCAATTTTTAAATACATTGTCAGTCCTATTAGTTAGAAATGAGGGGACAAAAGTGCTCTAGGACTACTGTTGTTTGGTACTTTCCATTACATCACATTTCTACTGCAGAATTCTTGTAATTTTTTGCCTCCTTTATTTTTATTACCTCTAAATTGTTATGAAGATTCAGTTCTGCTGTGATATATTCCATATCCTGATGTATTTTAACACAAGCTATTTTTGGTAGTAACTGTATTAAATGTCCTTATTCTAATTTCATCTCTTTGTTCAGCATAGCAAGCTTTCTATTTCAGCAAGTGATTCTTCTTCCTTTGATGTTTCTTCCCTTCAGATGTTTGTATCCAATTACTTTCTTTTCCCCTTACTTCCCCTTGGCTAAGGTGGCATACATGATAGTCTTTAAGATTTTTTTTTCTCAAATTTGTCCTCAAATTCATCCTCTAGCCTCTTATGCTGATACTGCTTAGCCTAAAGCTATTTTTTTTCAGTTGTCTAACTAAATAAGAGAAGTCTTGGTGCTATTACTTTGCTAGCAGATGACTGGTCTTTCTCTGCCCTGTAATGAAATGGAGGACCCACACATAATCTTTTACTTCCCTGCTCTCTATTCTTGCGAGGTGTCCCATCACAATCTGCATTTAATTGTTAGTGTTCTGAATTATTTTGTATGCAGAGGTTCTAGTTTGACTTTTTTTTTCAGGTTGATTTGCAGTGTAATTTGTTTTTATCCCAAAGCTTCCTTGTTTTTGAAACAGTACATGTACGCATTCATAACCCCCACAGGCATTGTATCAGTCAGGAATAAAATTGACACATTTTCTTCCAGCTAAAGATTATTAATGAGAATACTAAATAAGTGTGTTTTTTCTAACTGTGATTTGAGAAAGCAGTACAAAACCAAAGGGAATGCATGCTTCAAGGTCTTGTTGTGAAGCAGTCTTGAATGTATGGAAAGATGAGTGCATTAATGAGCAATCAGCAGTTTCACTTTCTCAAAAGTCAATGAAAGTGTTTTTAATGACAGTGACCTACCTGATCCTCCCTCCAGCATCGCTTCTTCAAAATGATCTTCACAAAACAGTGCTAACATGTACAGAATGCTGAGAAGCATTAAAACCCATCCTGCATGTCATGATCACTAATTGAAAGGAACAGCTTGATGAATTTTCTAGTTCAGTTGTCTGGCTTTTGCAGAGAAACTGCATTTCTGAAACACAGCAAGCTGAGACCAAAAAGTTGTTGCCTCTAGCAGTGGATCTTTGATCTGGCTCTGACTGATGTTGCATAGCTGTGAATTCCTCAAGGAATGAATGATGAAACAAATGTTGAAATGATGAAACATCAGTTCTGGGCTGTATAACTTGCAAATCAGGATGATGGAGCAGGAAGATTATCAGCATCCATATTTAACCCTGCAGCTGTGTTACATTGCATTTCCTTGAGCACATGCTTATTCCTTGCATTGCTTTCTTCAGAGCAGTGCTGTTTGTGTGTTTGTGAGCCCTAACAGTGATGTGTCTTCTTCAGTCAGACCAAATGTCACTCCTGCCTGCCAAGTAAGTGTAGATGAAAGAAAGGAAACTAATTGGGAAATTGCAGTAAAATACTGTCCTCCTGTGTCAAATTTCTGTATTTGAGAGTGCTAAAAAAGAGCAAGAATGCCACAGTTCTCTGTGAGCTCAGGAGGTGGTGGCAAGATTATCAGTGAAGTGTGTTGTAAATTCCTCATACAGCTAGCGAAGAGAAGGAAAATCCTCCAAAGGTTTGTCCTGACAGCTATGTATAAATTGATTGTACTTTCCTGGGTGTTATTTTCCTACAACATTTATCTCCATGCCTTAGTAACATTGCTGTTGTGATGTGCAGATTAAGAGTGAAAGGAAATGAAACCAAGGTCAGCCTCCAAATGAAAAAGCATTCTGTTTCAACAAGCCCTTTTTTTTCCCAGACAGAGGGGAAAGCTTTTTTCCTTTAAACTATGCTTCATCTTAGAGACAAGTGACTGAAACACAAGAGTGAAGCGAGAGAGAAAGAGAGGGAGAGAAAGAGAGAGATGTATAATGGGGTTAGTTCAATTTGGCCTTTATTTCTAAGATTTGGTCAAAAACTGACTACATTATTTGAGGAGAATTGATTTGTTGTTTTGTTTTGTTTAAGTTTTAAAAAATAGTAATTACAGTTTACAAGAACCTTGTCACAATGCCCTAAACTTGGGAAACATTGTGACAGAACTGGGTACAGCATTAGTACCATTTGTATATTATTTATACAGTTCATATAATCAAGAATAATTTCGAAGTATTTTGCAAATAATGGTGGCCTGTATGCAAACCTACATGGTGCACGGTATGGGCCAAGTGGCCTATGACAAGACATCATATTTGAAAATTACTTTGAAATTGCTGATAAAGAAAATTGCCTTTATTAGATCATGGGGCAAAAGTGGCTGCAGCTAGAGGAGGAGCTCAGCTGGAGTTGGAGACTCAGGAGTTTCTCGAGAGATTGGTATCAGGACTGGGAGGAAGGAGTCTGTACATGTGGACTATTGGAGAATAAATACTGGATGGGAGTGAAAGGTTGATATTTAGGGTTAGAAACCTGCAAGAATGTGATGTTAGTATGTGTAAGTGACATGCTCTTCTCAGATAAACCTCCTAAGCCCACTTTTCTGATTTCTATAATGTTGATTTATTAATTTCTCCATCTGATGTTGGTTGTTGGTGCTGATTTTCCCATATTACTCTCTAAGATATTAGGAATTTCATGAAGAGAATATTTTAACAATCTTCATGTTTTTAAGCCATAGATCCTTGGCCTCTTTTACACAAACACTGATGCAGAGCACTGGATAAGTCAATGTCATAACTCAGGAAAGAAAAAAAGCTGTAACAATTGAAAATTTGAAGGGAGTTATGAGTGTAAAAGGGAAACTTCAAATGTACAAGCAATTTTTATTGTAATGTGCTGCTTTTACTTAAGTGTTGTCCATATTGGCTGCAAGTAGGGTACAGTACAATGAAAAAATGTTGCTTGTTTTTAAACCCAGGGATTAAGTCTACTGTTCTACTTCTCTGGCCTTCTCCTCCATCAATAGAGGTTTTGAATAGAGCATGTAGCCATGGCCTTGCCTGTGGCATTTGCATTTCCTGAGAGTGTGATACTTTTTTTTCACAATGCCATCCCAAGCTGCTGAAGACTTGTTTTGAGGAGATATTAGATACTGCTGATGGCTGTAGTTATACATGGAGTTGTACCGGTGACTTTCTACTCTCCATGGACCTGTTTTTAACTAAATATGATGCATTCTTTGGTTCAAATGTCCAGCCTTGTCCAACCTGTGCCTTGTCCAACAGAGTCAAGTGGGGCTGATAAGTAGGGTGAGCTGTTATCATATTCTCTGTTTCTGTTGACTTTGGTACTATGAGGGCTGCTTGAAACATGATATCTTGAAGGTGCATGACAGATTTTTTTTCTTACTTATTTAAGTTTTATTAGTAGAATCTTACAATTTTTAGTTTAGCTCTGAGTTAACAATGTCAAATACCTGTATTTATCCTAAGCATTTTCTCTTCTGTTCAGTTTTCAGGTTTCAACAGATACATAGGTAGAAGCAGCAACCTTACAAATTCCTGTTGGAAGAGGCCCCAAATCCTTTTCATTTCCATCTACTTTAGGGTCATAGTCCCATGTAAACACGATGCAGAATTTCAAAGGCTGTAGTTTCTCTGCTTTATTGCACTGGTCACCCAAAGACATTCACTTCATTCTTACCTCCTGTCTCTAGAATAAGAGATGGTTGGCTTACCTGGAAGCTAAGGTCATGATAGTAATCAAATGAAAAATGTGTATGTAAATATCCTTCTCTTCCTCACCACAAACCTGCATTCAACCTGTATTATTTAATGGCCAGTTTTACCCCATCATGTTGGTAAAATCATCCATGATTTCTCCTTTTTGATCCTTGACCCTCCCCATGAAGGTTAGACTTTATAGTATATGGCAGATCTTGGCAGAACAGAGATCCTCCTAGTTCAATATTGACATCTTATTGAGGGTCTGCAGTACTTGACCCACCCTCCACTGGCCCTGTCACTTTCCTTCTTTACTGCATCCAAGTTCCTAGTCTTTTCCTCTGCTTCCAAACTGCAGAGATCGAGGTTAAAAATACAGTGTTGTTTTTCAGTCATTACCACTGGTGAAAAATACAATTAGTAAAGTATCTTCTTGGATTAGGATTAAAGGAGAACCTGTTTGGTCTTTGTTTACAGGATTGAGGAAGGCAGATGGGAGCCAGCCTGGTGCAGTGCAGTAGGATTGATTAGCCAGGAGGTGGCAGCTGAAGAACTCCTTTGCACTTGGAGCAAAAACCAGCAGTGAGAGTGAAAACCAGCCTGTAAATAGCGGAGATCCTGCCTCTCTGCATGGGAAAATGCTGTACTTCATTAAGGCTGTGCTAAACAGAAAAGTCCTAATGGATGTGTGTTCTTATGCAATCACCTCAAGGAGCCCTCTCAGCCTTTGCATTAATTCTGAGTATTGTTGCGCAGTAGCATTCACAATAAATTAAAAGCTTGGAAAAAAGTGCTTCTTTGCCTTTTCGTGGCTATGTCTTCTCTGACTGACTTAAAAATTGCTAGATAAATGCTAAGTTTTGAAGGATGGAGAGCCTGTTTTAATTTCTTTGGTTCTTTCCAGAGGCTAATATATAAATGTGTTGCACTTGGAGTGCCACAGGTAGTCAGAATATAATGTTCCAAATGGCAATGATTTTAATGCTGCCAGTTGGGTTTAAGTGGTGTCAACACAGCTTCCCCATGACAAACAATGTAGTCTATATATAAATAAATAGACCCAAAATGTCTATTAAGTTTGCAAGCCGACACGAGTAAGGAGCAATCAAAACACAATTCCTGAGGTAGCCCCTGGCTATTTTCTCCCTTACTGAGTACAAGCTTCATATTAGAGGGTGTTGTCAACCAGCCAGTTAATCTTATAGAGGAGATGGCTCTTTCAGATGCTTAGGTTAAGTGGTTAGAAAACAACAAGCTACAGCTGGCCTGACTTCTTTTTATGGAAAGAAGTTACACAGACATCTGGAATCATAGTTGTTTAAAACATTTTTCTCTGTTACTAAGATGCAACAGCTAGCTGAGGATTCCTAGTTTTGACTAAATGTTCAGAACAGGCAATCCTTCAACTGTACAATTCTTTAAAGGACAGGTTTTACAAGTGAAAAATATGCTTTTATTCCCTATTAAACTCAAACTGACCAAAACCAGCCAACCAACCCAAGAAAAAAAAATGAACAAGAAATGCTGCCCTCCAAAACAACAAACCAAAACCACCCCTCTCTCAGCCTCCCCCCAGTCCCCCTGCATACCCCACCAAAGAACAACCAAGCAAAAACCAAACGCCAAACCAAACAAACACAAATGTTGATGTCTGAATCTGTGCTTCTCCATTGGTCTAAAGGCTCTCACACTGCTTATAGGGACTTACAGGACTTTTGTCCTGAGTGCTTGCAGCTTCAGGTCCTGTCCCTGTACATGGACTGAAGATGTGTTTAAATCTTTTGTATGTTGGAGTAAGATCTCTCTCTGGTGTACTTGCATACTACACACTACACACCTGTGCTACCTCGTTGTGTCCACTGAAATGGATGCAACAACAGCAATGCACACTTGGAGAGCTCTAGTACTCAATCAGGCATCTTTCAACAGCAAAGTCTTGGAAGTGACCACAGGACTGTTTCAGTTCTTGAATGACGAGGTGGATGCACAGCTAACGATGTTCACTCTGCACTAAGTTACGTAGTCAGCATACTTTTAAAAAGTATTTTTGTTCTTGGTGAAGAAACGCTTTAATGTGAAACATGTTTTAAAGATGTACATAACAGCACCTGTGTAATACTGCAGCAAATTCATGAAACTTGCCTTCAGTACATCTTTCTTTGAAGTGTTCTCCCCTCCACTAAGCTCATCCTTTGTTTCCTCCACTCTCCAGTCTACTGGGATAAAAGCCAATAAAGTCTCCTCCAAAGCACCCTCCTTGTCCTTAGCCTAGTTAAGAATGTCCCGATGTCCCAGCAGGGTGAGACTTCAGTGCAGCATCCATCAGCTGTGCTTTGTGCAGAAGCTGATTTCCTGTTAAAGCCATTGGACTGGGGAAGAGACAAATCTGGACCGATCCTCACATCCCATACAGCCTTCTCATTTCTGGTGCTGAAGTGGGATTTGTATGCGCATCACAGGGTTTCCAGGGGATGAACTCTAGCTCCAAGGCACTAGTTCTGAGCTGCTGGAGACCATCCATTTCTGTGCTGTTGCGGCTTTGGTGAGCAAGAGAAGCGTTTTGAAACAAGGATGTCACCTGGGGGCACTATTGTAACCAGATATTTATGTCTTGTGTCATTTGCATTTGAAAGTTTATAGCAGCAGAATATATTTCTGGTAAAGATGCTCTTTATCAGAAGATTTCTCTTAGCTCAACTACTTGTTATAATTTTAAATGATCTCTGCCCCTGAGCAGAGAAACAACAGCAAAATTAAGAATAAAGAAGCTTAATTTCCTAGGTTGCTTACTCTTGAAGTTTAGTTTACTTTATTTGGTGAGCCTAAGATTATTTTATCTTTAAAAATTTCCTGCAAAACAGTAACCAGTTCCATGTGAGTTCTGCCAAAGCAAACATTCACATAATTTTTTCTTGTGAGGTAAGCTGATATTCCCTACACTTTGTTTCTAAATATGCTTTCTACGTCAAAAAGACAGCCTGTAACCAAGATGATTTTCCAATACCTATGCCTTGTTTCAAGGGACAAAAAATGCTTTGAGAGCATTTATTGCTCTCATTTCTGGAGCTTACCCTTACGCCGAACAGATATATCTCTCTTTGGTTTTATTTTGTTGTAGATAAGGGGAAATAAAAGAGAAGAAAGACAGCTCTGCTTATGTTTGTGACATCAAATGTGCTACGATAGAGTTGTAATGAAATAGTAAATAGGTAAATTAAAACTGTTGACAAAACTGAAATCACAGTTTGTGATATCCCATATGCTAAGACTATTGGGAGAGTCACTGGAAGTTGTGATACCTTATACACATCTTGTATTTGGAAAAGCCAGGTGATTGCCATTCTAAAATGTAGAATGCAAAATTCTATGCAAAATTCTCATCTTATTTTCTTCTGCAGTTGTAAAAGGTCCAACTCAACAATAAAAATATACCGAACAGTGCGTCATGGAAGAATACTTTGGAAAGGAAGGTACTGAAAGTGTCAGCTAGGCAGCGGCATCTGCTGCTCCTGCAAGCAATTCTGCCATTCTGCTAAGAAGGATTTTAAGGTTTTAAGATTAGTGAGTAAATTTTTCCTGCATGACTTATTACTTGTGGCCTTTTGTAGTATCCCTTCAGCAACTGCTGTGTGACATGACCTTTTCAACGTATTTATCAGGTTCAGATGTACGGATGATGCAGAGTTATAAATGTACTTGCTGGGGGAGAAATGACCAATTCAAGGGGACTGTTTCAAAATCAGGTTTTGCTACAGGTGCTTTGGAAGACATCTGATATTTGAGCAGTGTATTTTACTGGAGGGGTATTCTGACTTATTCTTCTGACTTATTGTGGTTTTCTGATGCTCTCCTGTGACATTTTTGGCATGCATCTATGAAGCTTCAGGTATTACAGTATACCATCATATCACTGGAGTCAGTGAAAAGATTTCTGTTAATTTCAATGGTACAAGGTTAAGGCCTGCGTATCTGGGTGAAATGCTGTACTGATTTAGCATTCTGCTTTTTACCCTTGAAGGATCATGCACAAAAACCCCAAACCAAACCATGCCAAACCAAACCAAACCAAACCAAACCAAACCAAACCAAACCAAACCAAACCAAACCAAACCAAACCAAACCAAAAAAAAATATTAATTTCTATCTTTCTGCATTAGCTCATTTACATGTCCATTTGAGTTCCTGTGTTGCATTCCTGGCACTGACTGGCGGATTTAGGTGCTCAGATTTTACAATCTCTCCACCCAAAATTTCAGCTACTTCCCTGGCAGATATGAATAAGCAAAGAAAGACTGCAAATTATCGGTAGATTGGGATGAGATAGGACAATGTCATAATCCAGTGTTTGTGATATTGGAAGGAAGAATAAGATACTTAATCAATCACCTCACTTTAATTTCTAATAGAAGAAGGTTTGTATATGGTATCAGTGACCTAAGTGCTGCTTTTTGAACCTGTTTTAAGTGGCTTTTGGATAAACATGTTACATTTCTGATAAATCCTATACTTTCTTGGTGTATTTCTTTTTCTTATTTTCTGTTTTATGACTACCCTGTAGGACTTCAGATTTCTACTGTGACTCAGTTAGTGTCATTAGCACCTGTTTTGGAGCCTGGAGCCTGTCCAGGGCAGGATTTTATTTCATAGCAGGTGCTTCACCACGTGGCTGTGAAATCTGGGATGTGAACAGTGAAGAAATTCTCATTGTGTATGTTCCTAGAGCTTTCACTTTGCCATTTGTGTAGATAAATAACACTTCTCATTACTCAGTGAATTCAAGTCACTCAGTTCAGAGGTCTGTTAAGGCTCTTCCTGGCCAACAAGATGGTCCCTCAGCTGCGGCCTGCCCCTGCTTGGTGTTGGGATTTGCTGTTTTGGGAAATAAGACACTCTAAGCAATGACGTGAGGGTCTTTTGTGATGCACAGGTTAGGGAACCAAGTAAACTCGGTTCTACCCTAGGTCTAGCTTTTGCTCCTGTTGATCTCTGCTGGCTGCTGTCACCTGTAACTGACTCACTGCTTAGAGAAGGGAGTTCCCAGTTATTGTTAGATCCTTCTACATTGTGTTATGTAAATGGATGTGAAAATGGGCAAACCTACTTTTGATTTTTTTTTTGTTTATACACTCTTCCAGTGATATGAAGAGGAGCATACCTGCTGTGAGTTTGTGTATTGTTGGCCAAAATACCTGAGACTCCCCAGTCCCAGTTTACAAGAGCAGTTCAAGTGAAAAACATTTATGAATACATAACAAATTTCTGGCTCCAAGAGGTGAAACCCACAGAGAGGGAGTCTTACACTACCCAAAATGTATAAAATGATCAAGTACAGTGTAGGGTACGTTTAAAGAATGATTTGTAAACTTTTCTTGAAAATTCCTCTATTTGTCCAGAACTGCTCCCTGAGGTCACTTTCAAAAACCTTGCCAGAATACCTGATTTGAAAGCAGACATCTGATTCAAACGTTTTGCAGATCATAAATGGAGCATCTCCTTAAGAATAGAATAATTTCCATAGGGGCTTGCCATAGCTTGTGGCATTATTTGAATTGTGGCAATGCTGTGATGGTTGATAGTCTTTAGCTCTTCCCTGTTTAAGTAATGCATACAGACCAATTAATTCTACAGCAGCCATCAACATTTTCACTGGCTAGACAGTGACAGAGATGCACCAGAAGTCTGGGAGACTACATCTGGTTGAAATCCCCAAATTACAAACTTTTTAGGAATCCATTCTAGTTAATCTTGGGGTGAGGATTCCTGCTCCCTTTCTCCACCTTTTCTTATGCTGAAATGAGTTTTGCAGTTCTGGTAGATACTGATCTGGGCTGGTGACAGAAACTGCTGAAATCCAATGAAGAAAGGAGGGGATGCTGGGGAAGAAGAAGAGTGAGAGGAGATTACTGTGCTGCAGTAGAGAGGTGAGCTTAAGGAGAAAGACTACAGAAGGACATAGAAACAGATAAAACAAATTGATCTTTGAACCTCGGCATCGTGGCAAAACCAGATTCAAACAGATCTATTAAAAAAACCCAGAAAACAAGAGAAAACAACTGCTATTTTTTTTAATTTTTCTTTTCCTTTAGTTTTTCTTTGGGTTTCTTCTCCTGTTTAATTCTGTTTTGTTCAGAACTATGTGAATATATTGTCAAGTTTTGGATTTTGTCATTCTAATCCTGCAAATCTCTCAGCTAAGCATTATCTACTCGAATTACCTTTTAAGAAATCCAGAAGAAGATTTTAATGCAATAAAAAATTCTACTCTCTAGATCATATTATGTAGGAAAGTTGAACACTTGGACAAACTTCAGAATTTATAATGAATTTATGTGTTTTATAACAGCATTAGTAATTTGTTATGAAGTTTTAATTTATTTCTTGTATGTCATACACAATAGAATGAAATCATAGAATATCCCGAGTTTACAGGGGACCCATGAGGATAATTGAATCCAGTTCCTGGTTCTACACACTATAGTCCCAAGAGTCAAGTGCTTGCGAGCACTGTCCAAATGCTCCTTGAGCTCTGTCAGGCTGGTGCTGTGACCACTTCCCTGGGCAGCCTGTTCCAGGGCCCAACAACCGTTTGCATGAGGAACCTTTTCCTCATATCTAAACTAAATCTCCTCTGGCACAACTTCAGATCATTCCCTCGGGTCCTGTCACTGTCACCACAGGAAAGAGATCAGTGCCAGCCCCTTCTCTTCCCCTCAGGAGGAAATTGTAACTGCAGTGAGGTCTGCCCTCAGTCTCCTCTTCTCCAGGCTGAACAGACCAAGTGACCTCAGCCACTCCTCACACGGCTTCACCCCAAGGCCCTTCACCATCCTCATGGCCTCCTTTGGACACTCTCTAACAGCTCAATGTCTTTTTTGTGTTATGGTGCCCAAAACTGTCCCCAGCACTCGAGATGAGGCTGCCTCAGAGCAGACCAGATCAGGACAATCCCCTCCCTTGCCCAGCTGGTGCTGCTGTGCTTGATTGCTCCTCAGGACACACTTGGCCCTTCTGGCTGCCAGGGCACTGCTGGCTCAGATTCAACTTTCTATTGACCAGGACCCCCAGGTCCCCTTCCATGTAGTTTCAACTCTTTTAAAATGAAGAGTGCCACTCCTTTAAGAAATTTGAAAAGTAACATTACATTTATTCACTAACCAGAAAGAATTGTAGGTCATGCTCGATTGAAAAACTTGCCTGAGAGCAGCTGTCAGAGTGGTCAGATGCAAATTTTCCACTAGCATTTTCCCCTTCCCATGAGACTGAGAAAGGAGAAATTAAATGAATATAAATTATAATGTGTTCAGTTGAAAAGAAATGGCTTAACTCTGAACAGAGTACCAGTCAAAAAACATACTTTTTCCACACTCTAATGATTCAAAGAAAAATATACAGCTGGCACCCCTGTATATGTAGATGAAGCTGAAAATGTGGGGAGTGGAATTAAATTAGTCTGTTGTGTCCTATGATTTTAGAGTCAAAATGGCCATTGGAATTTTTATTGAAATGCTTTTGACTTTTTCTGGTTTTAGTCTGTTTGTTGTTAACAAGTATATTTTGTGATCTATACTTTTAAATATGGCAAAAAGAGTGGAAAAGACAAAGAATGTAACTGAGTTTGAGATACTTGTGACTATGGCTTCTGATGGGTAGAGAAGACTATATACAATTATTTTGTTCAAACATGGAGAAGCCACAGCATAAAGACTTCCAGTGATTTTGTGCAGGTGTTTTGAGGAATGTATGAGGCTGAATAGCTCATAGTCCCAACTCTACAGTCTGTCTGTCCCAGTGAGGCTCCAGTCCAGCTTCAGGAATGAGACAATAGAACTCAGTTTAATTGAGCAGTTGAGTGACTTCCTATTTGAAAAAGGGTTTTGCCAGCAGCAGTCTCTCTGATCTCAAGCAACATCCAATCCAACTATTTCCATGTACCTGAGGACTCTCTTTTATGTAATAGGACTACTTATGGTTATACTGCAAGGAACCTCTGGCTGCTTTATATTTTTACTTAAAATACAGGAATCTGAGTAGTTCAAACACTTCACAAACACAAAATGAACAAGGTCTTAATTTCCCCAGTCACAGATGCTGCATTGTTTGTATGCTGATATAAAGCAGCCATCCTTTTCCCACAAGGGAAAAGATATCAGGCAGACATGAAGGATCCTCCCCAAAGTCTGTGGTACCAAATACGCATCACAAAATTCTAAATTTTGTGTCTTCCTGCTGCTACTTAGTACTTGGACTGTGTTTGTGCTGGGGATGCCACCTTGTGAGGACTGAAGGGCTTGTGCTCAGTGTTACACCTGCAGTCATTGTGCGCTGCAGAATGCTCCAGACTTGTACACATAAGTCACAATGAGCCATGGACAGAAAAGCTTAGCACAAGCCAGTGGCTGCTGTTTTCTCATGCAGAGCCCCGAGAGAGTCTGGGCACAAAATAACTAATTGACAGAGTGCTTTGCTGATCTTAGTACAAGTCCTTTCCCATGGGTAACTTCGCTTTTTTAGATGTAGTACCTGAATTCTGTCTGAAGATTTTCATGGGGCAGGTTTCTGGTGTGGTAAGACTTAAAATGGTACATGAGAGCAAAGTTTTGTTTGTTTTATTTCCTGACATCTCTCTGTGGTAATTGCTATGAATGCAGCTCATTATACTAAACCAAATTTTCCTGCCCCTGCTGAAACTCTTTGGTAATTTGTGTCTAATATGTTGTGAATACTGCCTTTACCCTCATATCTTTTCAGGTGTCCACTTTATACCACTCTTTCTTTACTGTTTTGTTGGGCTTGCTAACCTTTTCATCCTTAAGATAACCTAGATAGAAAGAATGATTTCTGGCTTTGAGTCCTTAGAAAACAATTTCTGAACTTTTCAGCATGAATATGAGGAAGTGGAACTGCAGCATATGAAACCCTTTATGGACTAGATCCTGACAGATAGTATTATCTTTCAGGAAGAAATGAGTGTGTTCACTACCATAATGTGCTGTTGTTTCTGCCCCAAATTCTATTTTTATTTCTGTTCTCCTTAGCAGAACAGAACAATAATGAAACATTCATTTTGCTCTTTTTTTTTTTTTTTTTTTTTTTTTTTTTTTTTTGTTATTTGAAATATTTTCTAGCCCAACTCCAAAGAGCAAGCTGCAAATAGAGATGAGGTCTTTTTAGAGCAGCACCTGCTGCTCCTCTGTGAGGCAACCTTACCTGTCCTGAATCTGCTACATCTCTTGGCAGTGCTACCTTACTCTTGCTGGATGAGAAGTGGACTGTTTGCAATTACACTTGGCATATTTCCTGGCCCAAGTTTTTTATTTTGTCAAGTCTTCCGTTTTCTTGGTTAAGCTTGACACTGAGATTAATTTAAAAAAAAACCAAAAAACAAGTCACAGTTGAATTTTACAGCCAAAAGCATTGAAGGGGTTGCCCCTGACTGAGCCATGGCCACAGAGGAGATGGGAGCAGAGCACCTGGGGACACTCCTGCTGCCTCCAGACTGGAAAGGGAAACAGGTGCAGTGGAGGATGCCATTTGCACAGCCACAGCAGTGCTCACTGTGTTGGTGCCTTGCAGCCAGTCCACTGTAACTGGCACTTCATTTGTGCAGAACTGCTGGTTCAATCCTCAAAGTGCCAAAGAAGGATTACTGTGAACTCCTTTTTGTTTTCATGGAAGTGAAACTGTTTGGAGTGATAAAAGACATCTTCCTACAGAGAGATCGTGCACAGTCACACAAACATCAACACCAACCCCCTTCACAGAATCAGAGGGTCACTGGATGGGTTGGGTTAAGTTGGGTTGGGAGGGACCACAGTGTCCAGCCTCCCTACTTAAACAGAGTCAAACCAGAGCACATGGCACAGGATTGTGTCCAGAGAGTTTTTGGATTTCTCCAGAGAGAGAGAATCCACACCTCTTTGGGCAGCCATTGGTTGGTCACTCTCACAAGTAAAGTCTTTGAAACAGTTCTAATGAGCACTAATGGGCCAAATGCCACTAAACTCCTCTTAGGTTATGCAAAATTTGTGTCCTTGCATAAATGGATTAAGCTACTTGGCCTAGCTAGGTTCCAAGAATCATGATAGTGTTATCATCATACAAGACGAAAACCATGAGGAAAATATGTGGGAAAAGGAAAAGCAATTTTGTGCAAAAACTGATATGTACAGTCAAACTTCAGTTGGAAGCTGTTCTGCTTTTTTATCCACAAGGGAATGAATCAGATAAGTTACATCTAATTTTTTTTTCCAATAAAGATAGTAATTAATTTTTTATATTAGATAACACCATATTATAGGCACTGAGGAAAACTTTTCTTCCAGTACCAAGCAATGATTTCATTAGAATTGCATTTTAATGAAGAATGTGTTAGTTCATTGTCAAGTATTTTCTTTCATGGTTTGTATATTCTAAAAACACTCTTGCTCTAGAAAGTTTCTTTTCAGATTCAGGCAAGGTTTTTGAAAAGCTTTGTGTGAAGATGCCCTCTTTTATTTCTTTAATCTGTCCCTATTTGTGTGATCTAGCTAGCAGTCTCTACTGAGGAGGCCACAGTGTGCAATGGGATCTCTTACAGTCAAATACCTGGAGTCCTGTACCGTTATGCTAAATGTAGAAAAGAAAGGTAAAGCGTAAAGCAAGGTGGTTTTTTCTGTTGCCAGCTTTTTTTTTTTTTTTTTTTTTTTATTTATTTTCCTTCTTCTTCCAGCAAATGGTAAATAGTTGCTCTAGGGGTAGTAAAACAAGGCACAACAGAATATGAATTCTGTTGGTAATGGAAAAGAACCCAGGAGGCTTTGGGATCTTTCTTTGAGCAGAGGATGCAATTGCACTAAGACAGGACTTCATAAGCCGACCATGATGTAGGGATAACAGGTATGGGAGGAAAAGCAGAGCTGAGTACCTGAAAATTTACCTTGAACTGAACTTCTACTTCTTCTACTTCTTAACCAAGGTGGTTATGATATTTATTGACTCTGCATATTAAATTAATCTCTATGAATTTCAGTTATCCTTTATACTATCCTACAATTTGGCCTCAAATTCACAGATTGAATTTGTTGTTTTGTCTGTACATTTGTCTACATCTTTCTTTCCTTCACAGAAACTTCACAGGTCAGTGCAGCAACTCTAGGATACTTGCAACTAAAAAATAATTATGCAATGCACAAGCTGTTAAGGATCTTAAACAGCTAGTTGGGCCAAAGTGTGATCAGGAATGGTAACTGACTTAGTTTAGGGTAGTGGGGTAAGGAGAACGTAAGTATTTAGCCTGAATTATAAGTCAGGATCTATGTATCTATGTATGTATGGATGAATCTATCTGTCTATCTATCTATCTATCTATCTATCTATCTATCTATCTATCTATCTATCTGTCTCTCTATCTCTAATCTCTCTCTCTATCTTGCAAAGCTTTGCCTGGCTCAGGATATTGATCAGAGTAATAAAGGAACTATCCTTTAGCCATTCTTTGAATAAAACACAATTGTATTTGAGAATTGAGATTGTTTTGAATAAAACACGATTGTATTTGAGAAGGGATGATTTTGATCCAAAATTGTGTTAGAAAATTAGATAGCATCCACTATGTTACGCTTACATGTTCCTGATCTCTTTCATTGACTTAAGAGCTGCTGAATTTCCTGACTGATATATTTTTATCATTGTTTGATTTCTTCTTATTTAGGCAGCTTTTGTCCACGTCATTTGTCTATTCCTTTCCACTTGCTCTGTGAAGATTTAAAGAAAAAACCCGAACAAACAGGAAGAAAACTGTCACTGGCATGGCCTTCCTAGTTTTACTGAGAACACTAGGTATTATTGTTACCAAAGGGAAAAGCATGCTCATCTACAAATCCTACGAGTCTCAAGGAGGAACCTGTGGTAGAGTGAACATGCGTCCTGCTTTGGAGACAGACATGCCCTGCCTCTGCTGCCCTGCCACACGATCAGCTCACATGATCTATGTGCAAAAGCACCTGTTAATGACTTTGGTGTGAGGGAGGGCTGTTCTGAGCCTAAAATGAAATAAAATTGGTTCTAGGGAAATGAAGAGGAAAACTGGAAGAATTAGCTCCATTGAAGAGTTTTAAATGAGCCCTAGGGCATTGTCCCTTCTTTTGTTTACATGGAATGAGAGATTGTTGTTGTCTGGAGAGCTATGCTATTCACCTCTGAAGGATCTGGTCTCATGATCTAGAAGACGAAAGGTCTGTGGTTTGCTTGGCCCTTAAGACTCTTGCTTCCTGTCTCTGATTTTTGGGCAGCTGAAGGTACAGGAGAGTAAAGTTTTCTGAAGAAGACTAGAGAGAAAGTTCAAGAGAGAAACTTGTAATTATTTCTGATGAAAGAATTTTAAAAGCTTTCATTATTGGACCACAGCAGAATGGTTCTGAGTGGTTACTCTCTGGTGTTCTTTATAACACAGAGGTTACTCTCTGGTGGTCTGTATAATCTTCTATTTCCTTCCAGGTTTGTGGTTTTTTTGTTGTTGGGTGGGGTTTTTTTGGGTTTTGTTTGTTTGTTTGGTTTTTTGTTTGTTTGTTTGTTTTTGTTTGTTTGTTTTGTTTTGTTCTTTGTTTTGGTTTGGTTTAGTTTGTGTTATAGGTAGTAAATGATATGTCCAAATCAGTAATTGAGAGAGCCAAATTAAAATTAAAGAAACAGACTTTATTTCGTGAATCGAAATAAAATTTCAATAGCCACAATCAAAAGGACAGCGTCGACCCCGGGTCTCAGCACTGGGTGAACCTTGTTCTGACCTCTGTCACATCGGAACCCCCAATGTTCACAAAGTCCTGCTGGTGAGCCTAGGTTTTATACTGTTTTTCTTGCTCTGGGCGAAGTTCCTCTTGTTCTTTTCTTCTCCTTCTCATATTCATGTAGTCTCCTTACTCTGTCCGGAGTTGGAGCTAACCTGTGTCTAGGTGGACAAAGCAGTTCCTGGTTTTACAAAAACAGTCTCCCAGAAAAGATGAATATTAATTTCAAGTTAAGGGAACCAGGCATTGGGATGCGATTCTGGGTTATCTCGATCTTGAGTCGTTATCGATTGTTGATGGCTTGGGTGTTCCGGAAATCGCCAAACATTTCTGCAGTGGCTAGGTCCTTCATTGCTAATTTGAAGCTCTATTCAGTGACCACCTGTGATTTCACAGTGTTGGTAGGTAATCTTCTCTTGAGCCCCTGTGTGTGATTGCTAAACCTTAGTACTATATCTGACAGGTATCCCAGAGATATATTTTATTTCATACATACCCTTTTGTAAACACGAATTTATCCTAATATTTATTACAGTTTGGTTTTTTTGTTGTGTGTTTGGCTTATTTAGGAAACTTCAAACAGTGTAGTGTGTCTGAGGAGGAAAGGGAAGAAGCATGTGTTTCTTTGCTCACAGGCCAGCCCTTTATTTTGAAATAGTTGTGTATAAAGACAGGAAATAAATAGTTGTGTATAAATATTTTGAAATAGCTGTGTATAAATACAGGAAAAGGACTTCAAGAGCTTCTGCCTTTGAAAAAAGCTGGTTGTGGACAAAGGAGCAATCTTCCCTGAGCCAAATATTGCTGAGCAGTAATTAATAGCAGCATGCGTCTCAAGCTGAAAGTGGTGCTGGGCATTCATATCTAGTATAAAATTCCTACTGCTATCTAGTTAATACAGACTGGGTATATCTAACATAATTTTGGTGTTGCTTAATTCCCATTGAAAAAATATTCTCCTTGAGGAGAAGATAGAGGATGACTTCGATTTTACTCAGCAGATAAAATATTTAAATTTTTCTAAGAGAAAGTATTTGTTTCTATAGAAATAGTACAAGGTACTTTTCTTTTTGTGAAGTACCTGTAGAGCAAGGAGAAACCAGTCTGTTGAGCACAGATCACATTCCACACAAGAGGAAAGTAGGCTTTAAGGACTTTGAAAAGAAAGATAAAAAATTAACAAAAAATTAACATGCCTTTTGGACAAAAAAATTGGATGTTTCTCAGTTGTAAATGTTCAGCATTAGCATCATCACAGTGATCTTTTAAATGAGTCTTTAATATATTTCCATCATTTATCAAATTCACTGCTTTTTGTTATAATTCCTTGGGAGTGACTAATATTTGCACAGCTACACTGACAATATAATTCTTTATTTGGATTCTTCCTAGGGTAATACAATATCCTGACCAGAACCATTAATAACCAATTTAATAGTATTTGTGTCATAATTTTGGTTCACTGCAGAAGTAAAATAATTAAAGAGCAATTATTAGACTGGAAATAAATTTTACAACTTCTTCAGCACTCCATTTTAGGATTTATTCTAATTAAAATAATAGAAATATTAAACATATGAGGATGAATCTCCATTTTGGATACTGGTATCTTTACTCCTTAAAAGTGAGAGAAGATTTTTGGATTCATTGGATTCATGCCAATGTAACTGAAAACTGAGCCTGGCTTTGATTGAGTCTTCTTGTTTGTCAAGATTTATAACTTCCTGGTGGAGAGATGAAAGAAGATGGATTTTTTTTTTCTGATGTCCTCCAGAAGAGTGCTTTTACTCTGATTACAACGTACCCCCCCAAAACTCATAATGCTTTGTGAGTTGAAATGGTGCTTCAAATTCCTGGTAATTCAAAATTGTGTACTGGGGATCTGGGGCCCTCAAGATTCCCAGATCTGTTTTCCCTGGCAGCAAATTTTGTTGTCCAAGTAGAATATTTAACATTCATACATTTAAGTTAAGAGGTCTAGGAAATGTGGGGAAAAAAGCATATCATAAATGGCAAAGAGAAATAAAGGCTTGCATGGTTAATAATTAAAAATATAAATTATTGCTTCACAATGTTAAAAAAAAACCAACAAAACAACTAAGCTTTTTCATTTCTTAGTTTAAAACAACTAAAAAGTAACTTCCCCCCCCACCCCCCTGCCGCAGACTCAGAGATTTTACTGCAACAATCTTGTACAACACTTGCTACATTTTAACTTTTTACTGAAGAGAATATAGAATGCTTCCTGAAAGAGTTTCAACAAGTCATTTCCTTAGTTGTTCTCTGAAGTATTCTTTACATCCATGAAGATTATTATGAACGACAAGACTAACATTTGAATTTTTGTCCATTACTGCACTCCTGAGACAAAATGCCATAGCAACAAGGAGAATGGCAGTAAGGTCCTGTGCTCATAGCGTGCTCGGCTGCGGGCTGCTGTAGTGTACCAATACTCATTCCTAGATCTTACTATTATTTACCTCTGGCTTGGGTAGTTCCCTGGGGTCCTGAAACTGAAAAAAACCCTGCTTTTGGCAAGTGGCAAAGTCTTAGTCACACCTAAGATGTGGTGTTAATAAAGGACTAGCAATCTTTAAAAAAACTTTATGCAAATGATTCAAATTAGATTTATTTAAAACTACGAAGGAGAGCAGTGAAGTTTTAACAAGCAGCTAAGCTGTACATTATCTGTGCACAAAGCAGATGTAATGATACATTATAAATGCTGAGAAAATTTAATCAATGTAGAAAAAAGTATAATGAAATGGTTGTTTAAACACTGCAAAGCTAATGTTATAGTAATTAGTTCCCACTGAGGCTGTGTTTGATTAGTGATCCTGCATATGACATCTTTTCTTGACTCTACTTCAATATAATTTAAAAATTTTTTAATCCCAACCCCAGTTAAAAATACAAAAACAAGCATGGCATCCAATTCAGCTGTTCTTCCTTTCCTTTTCTAACACAATCTCCACGAAAGTCTGCTCTGATTTACTATGCCTATATATGAGCAGGCTGAACACTTATGCTTGCAGAAAACATTGTTCTGTGAAGGTTGTGGGGGATTTTTTTCCCCTGAAAATAATAACAGCAATATTGCTTGTAATGATTCTCATATTTTTCAAAATGTCCTTGTAGAAGGTGAATTGGAATACACTGAAGTTTAGCTATGTGTTTTTTCTGAGATTTCTTGTAGATGAGTAAGACATGGGTTTCACCACTGGTTTGTCTCAGTTGTTCAGAGCCTGTAGGGACACTTTTTCACTGATAGAAAACATGTGGAAAATTCTAATCATCAGTTCTTTTACAAACATAAAGCTTGGATATAAAAAAACAAGGGATTCTTATTAATCTTGTCTATGGATAATTATTTTTAGGAGCTGATTAGGGCTTTTGCATTAGGAACTGTCTTAAAGTCATAGAGATTCTGAATTGTAGCTGATGTCTTTTAATCACATTGGATCATAAATGATAGATGGAACAGAATTACTTTTGAAACCTTCAGTCAATGAGACTTACTCAAGATTTTTAGATATGTTTAGCTCCTACAGAACACAGTAACGAAGGACTTAGGAGAGCTGCATTAAAAGCCATTAATGTAAAGTTCAGAATCTACTATCTTGTAATACTGAAGAGGAGAACAGGAGGAGACTGTTTTGCCAATGTGGAGTAACAGCTATCCGTAGGGAAAACAGATGCTGGGAAGAAAGACTGGACTCTAAAAAAACAAAAAAAATTCTCCCAGAAAATATAAAGGATAATATAAAAGTACAAGTGGACTACATACCACTACATTGCAAACTCTGCATGCTCAGGTCCTCAAAAATACCAGAAGAGTAAAGATTTATTTCTTCCTTTCAAGAAGCATGCAAACCATGAATATATCTGCCTTCTTTCTCTTACTGAGCAAAAGTAGTTAATTGTTATAAAACATGAACCTTGACTGTAATTTTAACTAATAATTTGTGTATAAGACCTAAATTGATACTGTCAAGGTAAAGTCTCTTCATGGCTTTAGAGTCAGTAAGAATTTAACATGATGAAAATTGTTAGAAAAAGAAAAGGTCTTCAGTGAAATATTCCAATTTTTACTTGTGTGAGTACTTGAAGGCTTTATCAGCTTTGTAACAGTTGTACCATGGATTTTGGAGTCAGACCATTTCTAATTAATCTGGTCACATTTTTTTTTGTTTTTGATTGATCATTCCATTTTGTAGACCTGACATTATATATTTTTTGAATCCTAAGATACATAATAGTACATGTTTGTAAACTGCATATATATTGCCCAGGGAAATTGCCCATTCTTTTTGAATCTTTAGGATAATTTTGTAAAACTTTGATTCCACTCAAGAAATTAAGAACTCACTATTTCAGAAAGGAGCGGCCCTGATCACTGATCTCAGGTTTAGGTACCAGTTGGTACAATTATTACTGTTGGCATAACCCTAGAAATGAAAAATGATTTGGGGCTAATTTGAGAAAGGAACAGGTGAAGCTGAAATAATTTAGGAGCAAGGAGAAAAGGAACAAATGCCAGCTGCTCCAAGAATCATTGGCTTTTATCAGTGTAGCATATGGAAGGGCAAATCATAAGTGCATGATTTCATCATCTCTGCGGTGAAGGCTTTGCCTTCAGAACAACAGTACACAATTTTTGTTGTGGGTTTTTTTGGTTAATAAAGAGGATTGGGTTATGGCTCCTCCAGGAGGATCCTGCAGAATCAGAAAAGAAGCCAAGACATGGCTTTCCTCCAGAAATGCTTTTTATATTATAGAGAGTCTTAAATCAATAGCCTCAAAGCTAAACTGAGCTTACAATGAATCTAACTAACATTCATTTAAAGAAAAAAAAAAAACAAACAAAAAAAACCCAACCCACCACACAAAAAATCTGTGTGCACTTACCTAAAAAATCTATATACACTTATATAGTTAAAGGGTTTGGTTTTCCTTAATCAGTTCTTATGTTCTGTTTAAAGCTTTTTCTAAAATCTACAAGTTGCTTAATGCCTTCTATCTTTGTGAAAGTAAATATTATGTCACTGTGATGCATCCTGCTTTGTTCAGAGACTACACTTTGCCTCACATCTGTAATTGCAGCCATGACATGAAGATACAGGGCAAACCTTATAGGCTGGTTTATCATTGTCAGAGGGGCAGCAATGCTCAGCACTGAAATCCAGGATATACGTGACTCTAAATAGAGCAATTTGTCAAGTATTTCATTGACACAAATTGAAATGAAACTGAGTTCTCAGACTCTAGAGGTCACTTTGCAACAGGAAGAATTCATTATCTACGTATACACAGAGGAAAACTGTTCTACAATTGAAGTTGATTTGTGAGAGATAGATGTACACACATAAAACTTAAAACTCATAGGTCACATTTTCAAAGTAAACTAAAAGATCCTACAGGCTCCACTATTCCCTGGCTAATAGCCCATCAGTTCCTCTGAAAATAGAAAAATGCAACGGTCATCATATCCTCTATCTATCTATCATAACTATCATCATGTCATCTATCGAGTGTTTCAGACTCTCTTAGTTTACAGAAATATACAAATTACCTGCTTCAAATCTTAGATGAGGCAAATGTCTTCTCATGAATGTGTATTAGAGTGCTACACACATATATATATGGCATCCCAACCTAAGAAGAATGGTGTTTTTTAAGGTTAATGTGTTTTATTTCACCTATAGCCTACTTTCAAAATTTATTAGAGATGTGGTCCTCTCTTAAAGGTGTGCTGCTTATATTCAAGCCTATTGCTTTAGATGCCTGATTAAAATCTTTCCTAGGTTAAAGCACAGCTGTCAAGAAAGAAGAAGAAATCTGCTATGGAGAAACAAGCTCTTTAATTTGCTCAGATACTGTTGGGAGGTGAAAAATGCATGAGAAAAGACAAGGAAAGAGAAGAAAAAATGATAAAATTAAGAGGGGGTGAAATACACATTCAGAGATGCAGGGAAATTTATCTTACATGTGCAGTGTTTTATTGCAGGGGAGCAAAACACTGCTGGTAGACTAAAATTGTTGGAATGGGTGTCTAAACAGCAGTAACATCAGGATGGTCCCAATGGTGGAGATTTGCCAGAGGGGAGGAATATTGCTTTCCATTGCAGAGTTTCAGCAGTACTTAGGTTCCCTTTTTTCAAATGCTGCAAGTTGTCTCTGCTTTTGCTTGTGGGGCCACCCTCTCTGTTTGAGCATGACAGTACTTCACATCCACTTTGCACGTGTGTGGAAGATCCCAGGTAAAGGAGGACTAGTACTCAGGATTTGTTTTCCTGCAGTGGCACCTCTTAAAGGCCAGTGAAATGAATGTACAGGTTTTACTCTTTCTTATGGGGTGAAAGAGAAACAGAATGATTAAGAAATGAGTAATTGGAAAGCAATTAAAATTCACCCTGAAAGGTAGAAATATGTTTACTGTCTTCTCTATCTAGCAAATGTTTGGTTGAGGCATCCACTGGAGAGATAACACCAGATGTGTGGTATCCAGATGCTTTAGACAAATTGAAAAATCTTAACATATTAGGACCACCATGTATCCTTTTCTATGTTTGGTTTTTCCCCCCTTTATAATAAGTTTCAGAGATGGTAATGTTTCAGATAGTACTTTGATAAATATTAGTCTAATGAAATTCTTGGGAAAGTGAGAATTTCTTCAGGAGGATCATTCACTGCTCTCCATAGCGGTATTTTCAGGATAAATTGTCTCTTCTCTTATGTCTTTATCTACCAGAACTTCACTCATATCAGGGACACCACTGCTTCAACTTTGCTGTTTGCCTGGATGAAGGGTGCCATGCTCTGGACACAAAGGAAAGTCCCTGGGAAAACAAGGCAGGCCTGACTGATAGCTTTTATTTCTTGCGAGTGTTCAGAGTAGTTTTTATGATCTACTAAACTGCAAGTATTTGTTGGGACTATTTCTTTGTATTATCATCTGTACAGTGTATAACTTGTTATTGTAATTTATCTCAAAATTATTTCCCCACTAATTCTTTACTTGCAGAAAACCTGTTTAACTGAAGCATTTCCTGCCAAAAACATGCTTTTTTATTGATGTTAGTCACTGGGAAGAAAGCTTCCTTTGAACACTCTTATCCTGCTCTGATCCTGCAGATGTCTCTTAATACACTCCTAGTGAGTCTCCTAAAGTTTTTGTGTTGTTCTTTGTTCTGAAACACAGACAGAACAAACCTCTGGTTTGCAAAGAGCAAGTTGTGCCAAAAGCTGTAGGAGACAATGTTTATTTTGGAAATGCAAATTCTTGTGCTATGCAGTATTCAAGGAAACAAAGGTTAAAGAGAAATTGCCATGGGTAGCTTGAAAAAATAATAAAATTTTACTAAAGTGACGGTAAATAGCTGTGACTAAATTAATAGGCTGTAGATTTCTAGTGAAAAAAAATGAGGACCAGAATTTTTTCAGCTTGGCTAGGAATATTTGTTCTTGTAAATGCACCGTGATTTAACCTCTGAGTAAAGTAAACACCTGATGAAACAACAAACTTATTAATATTGAAATGCCTGATGACTTGTTACTAAAAATATTGAGAATTCAGAAGAGGACTTTTATGCAGTAGGAATATGAATTTCTCTTCACTGAAAGTCTTAAATTATACTTACACAATTTGGCCAGGTTATGGAGTGTACAGCAAATTTCATCAAATTGATTATTTAAATAGGAGCAAATTACATGATAGTTGCACACTGCTGTCTGTAGATAGCCTTGAAACTGCAAAAGACAGCAGAAGAAAAAGTAGACAACTTTGCTTTCTGAGAAAGAGAAAAGGTAGGAAATACTAAGGAGTTCAGATATTCATTCTGACAAGTATTCTTCAAGATCTAGGATTATGGTCTGCATTTCAGAGTGATCTAGATTAACCTGGAGACTATTTGAAAAAGCCTTAATGTAGTTCAGGAGAAAGACTGCTAGAGCAGCACGTCTGATATAGACTAAAAAGCAAACCAATTTTTTAAATGGAAAAAAAATCAATTAGTTAAAAAATATTGTCCATTAAGTTCTATTCAATTTTGACTAATTGCAACTGATGAAAAATATGCATATAAAATAGAAATAAAAATACCATAACAACAGGCAGGAGAAGTTGTAAATCCAACTGATGAGAAACTTTTTCCTAAAACCTGTTTGGAACTATTTGTGAATACTGAGACATTACAAGTCAATCAAGCTGGTCAGCTAAATTCTACTTAGGACATTTGGAGTAGTTTAGTGATGCACTTAGGGGAATGTAGTGTTGTGATGAAACCCCTTTTCTTGATTACATATAATCAATACACTAATAAAAATATTAGCTAGAGCTGTAATAATTATGGTTAAATATTGTAGTCTAAATTTTGGAAGTCTTGATATATTTAATGATTAGTCAGAACAAAAAAGAAAAGTTTCTGTTGGAGCACTGCTTTGAATATCTAAAAATGAGACTTGTTACTTGTTTCTGAAATTTCAGTTTGGAGGAGAGATTCAAATAGTCATTGTATAAAGTCATTGAAGTCCATAACAATTACTGATGATGTTTTTCTTTCCCTAATGATAAAACACAAATATATTTGTCACATTTAGAGCCCTAAATTGATGGATTAAGTTAATATTATGACTGGATTGTAATTTTGCTGGTAGTTTGTAAATCAATCATTATTATCTGTTTGCTTTTATTGTAAGGAAAAGGGAAGACACCAAACAGTCATATATTTACTTCAGGTTATAAAAAACCTTATTTATCAAAGACAAGTACAGGTATAAATAAAATTCAGATAGAAAAATGTGAATAAAAGTTTTGATCTTATATTTATGGGGAAGAGAAAAAACTGCAGTAGTGTGTCTTTGAGGAAGAGCTCAGCTTTAATGGAGGTTCTCTGTTTCAGTGGAGAAATAAATTTTTCAGCTAAAACAATCAAAGCATTAACTAAGAGGGAAAATATGAATCACTATAAAACCTTAAAAATTAGGGTTGTATAGAACACTCTTGAGGGAATTTAGAATTATTGTTTTAAAAAGGACAAAAGCATAAAAATATTTAAAATTTCCTATATATATCAGACAAAGGATGACAAAGTCCATTTATATATGGGGGTGCTAAAAAGACGATGCAGGGAAGAGACAAGTATTCATAACCATTTCGCTTCTGTATCTGAAAATAAATTAGCTGATGTGCCACTATCACATGGGGATGACATACTGCCTTCTCATCCACTAAGGAGGATATTAATTAACAATGTTTAAAGATAAACACTTCAGACAGAAAGCCTGGATGATTTGCTACAGTCTAATACCAGTGGTTAAGATGTCTTTCTTGCTAACATTAATATCTAATAAATGTGAAAGATTACAACACTTCTGAGAGGTATTTGAAGTAGACAAGTGTTGTGTAGGAAACTTGTTAAACTGTGCTCAGCCTTAGGCGCTGTAATAGGAAGGCCTGATACTGGATTTGATTAAACAAAACTGTAAAGCAGTAAGTTTCACATTTTTCTGTGGAAAAAACGTCTTGTTCCATCAGATTATGACTTTAGTTGCTTAAGGTAACCTCATAAAAAGTATCTCAATGAGATTCCATTTTTAAAATGACACTAAAATAATATCAGTAAATCAAGTGTGTGTTAAATAAATTTAAAGTCAGATAGTGGATATCTCATAAAATCCCCTTCAGTTGTGGTATTTGTAGTAGATTTGTTGGATTATGCACTAGACAGATTAAGTGTTAGTGTTAGGTAGGATTTATTACCCAAAAATAAAAAAATGATGGTAAAAATATTTTTGATCGTAAGATGATACAGTTACTGCAAGAAAAGTAAAAATTGGATTTAGTGACCCTACTTTGTATTATTTCAGCATAATTGATTTAAATATAGATAATTTCTGTATTGCAAAGGGGGAAAAAAAAAGAAGAAAGAAGCAAATTAAACTTGTTTTGAAGAAAATCTGGATGTCGCAGATGACATGAACTCAGAAGAAACTATCAGTGAGTAATTCTATCCCTAGAACATCTGTACATGCTTTTCTGAAATGACTAATATTGAGTGGGAGAAAATGGGAAGTCTATGTCTGGTTATGGAACATTGTGTATTTTTCACAGTTCTGTAGTCCAGTTCTGAAAAATGAATTAAGGAATAAGGAACAATAGAACAGAATTCCATCAGAATGTGGAATATAAAGCGCATTAATGTGAGAGCCTTTCCCTCAATACATCTAGATCATCAAAGAAAGCAACATAATGAAAGAGAACAGCAGCTTGCTGAGAAGCAAAGGCAGAGTGATTAACCCTCATGAGACAGACCAGAGGGAAGAACAAATATTTGGAACCAAAAGTCAGACAGATTCAAGTCGGAAAGGGAATTTGTGTCTTCTTTGAGGGAGGGGGATGAATCACTTGGAGAAGCTGTCAAAGGAAGTGGTGTTTCTTTTCTAATACTCCCCATCCTGCTGTTCTTGGCTCTAGACTGAAAGACTATTTAGAAAGTATGCTTTAGCTGGACACTGTTTAGACTTTAACATCCCTGATTTAAACCTTCTTACAAGGCCAGCTAGGTAAAATTTAATGGTCTTTCATTCAAAGGGAGTAAGCTGTATGTTGAAACAATCTTTATCTGCATTGATACCCAAAACAGAAAGAGTACCTCATGCTGTTAACTCCTCTTTTCCTACAATACTGAGGACAATACATCAATACTTTAAAAATCAGGAGAATTTGCTGTAGTAGTTCCTTGAGGTTCTCACAAAATGTAGTCCTCTTTCATCATTACTTAGTATTGTTTGAAATCTCGTGTGGAGTCAGGAGCACACAGGCTAAAAGCCAGCCTGAGGGCCAAGCAGTAAAATGTATATAATAATCTCTGAACATTGCTGTCTATTCCTTGTGCCTGACTGTAGTTTAAGGTCTTGCAAATAATAAATACTAAAATATTTTGGACAATTTCTTCTTTCTATTCTGCTTCATGTAACACAAGAGCACAAAAATTTGTATACGAGTGAATGACTCATCCTTTACCCAGAGTTAACTTAATCAGCAGGGACTAAATAATGAAGATGCTGCACATTGGTTTCAGTAAAAGCAGAGATTTCAAAATTATCTTCCCATTTCCTATTAAAAAAGGAGGAAAGAAAATTGGTCTTCTACTTTGACTAAAATGGTCAAATGCTAAACAAGAATTTGCATTTTTTCGTATTTCTTATCTTGAAATGTAAGAAAAAAGCGGTTGTAATTTTCCTGAGTTATCTCATTTATGACTATGCTAGCTACAACTTATTCAATATTACCAATGGTAGGCAAGAAAATGAAATGCTCCTGTAAATTTTACATCATCAGAAATTCAAGGTTCAGAATCTTACATGTTTGGCAGACATAAACATAGCTTATCAGTTAATACAAATTTCTTCATTGTTAACAATAATCTGTCTTCTTGCAATCCTACTGTTTCACAAATACCATTTTGCAAATCACTTCAAGAACTAAAGTAATAATTTTTTTAAGCTGTATAAGATGTATGTTAAAAATGCAGAGGAAATAACGGGGGAGGCACAGTACCAGTTTAAGTACAGACTTTTTTGGAATTGAGTTTTTTTGCTTGCTCACTTGGCATGTTCAGAGCAATTTACAAATGTGTTGAGTGGCATTGGTGTTAAGAGGTACTATATTAATGGTGTTAACTATGTCAGTGTTTAGTATGGTAGGTACTCTTCAGGGTGTCTAAAATGTGTGCTTGTCTTATTGAAATGGTGGAAACCAAAAGAGAGCAATGGATATGGACAGCTGGAAAGCAAACAACCTAGGTAATGTGAGAAGGCTTCACAGTGGCTAGTGTCTTGATAATTCTTCTTTTATCTTTTTACTGAATTACTGTAAATCTTGAGGAAGGTTTGGAATTGTGTAGATAAAGAGTTGATTCATTGTGACTGAGGTGCTGGTGGGAAAGAAGGCATACATAATTTTCTTTCTAAATGGAATCCCTATTTCTTTATTCACAGATTCACCAATAACAAGAAAAGGAGAAGCAGGAAGGACCTCTGAACACCATTGTGCTCAGAGAGCAGATTTCTTACTCGTTGGTAAGTGGTTTGTACCGCAGGCTTTCAAATTTAGGATGTTTTCCATGCATTTCCATGCAAAAGCATCACTGTCATGAACTGACCGCATTTTTATTTTGGGGACTGTTACTCCACAGATGTTGAATGGGTTCTACTGATCATATGTCTATTGTCTGTGTCACTGTGTAATACATTACTTGCCATGGAACTCATGCGGCAACACTTTCAATTAATAAGCAGCTAATTGCCTGGAATGCAGTTGGAAACTTGTTTAAATTCATACCAAAAAAAAAATCTGTATGTTCTCAGGGGAAAAAATTTCATGAAAGGAAACCACTTTGAGGCCCTTTAGATATGTATGGAGATATTGCTCCAGTAACCCTATGGAGGCTTGAACCCAAATTGTGGTGCAGACTCAGAGATGCAAAGACTTGCTAAATAAATCAGAGGCTGGACTTATCTGCTCAGTCTTGGAATTCGTAATTTTACACAGCTCTGCTTCCAACATCCATTTCCAATCTCTGGAATGATTGATTTGTCTTGTCTTTGTCTTTCCTGTTGGGAAAAATCCCAACAGGATTTTTCACGGAGGAAGCATATTTCCCAGTAGTAAACACAGCTTCGGGCATATATAAATGAAGCACCTGTCTCTGAAGAGCATGAGAGAACTCCCATCACTGCTATAGGATAAGAAGAAAACAGTTGGCCCAAATAAAAAGTCCATGTTACAAGTCCCCATAAAAATCAGCATTCCTATTCTAGCATGACTGCAGTGTCCCATCATACCACACCAATGAGGACAACATGAGTGAAATGGTAGCATGTACGTTAGATGCCCCTTGTAGAAGAAAATCCAGTAGGAACATTGAATGGTTTTTAAACAGTATCAAGCCAACAGCTGGTTGCAATCACCTTTATGGCATTGGGTATTGTAGAGCTGTGGCTCACCAAAGTGGCCCATGGCTTGCTGACATTTTGGGTACTTCTTTTTTCAGAGGCCCTGTTTTTCAGCAGTAGCACAAAGCAGAGTTCTGCATTCAGGCTGTAACTTCTGGTTTAGGGAGTTACAAATGGAAAGCTGTGTGCTGAATATGATAGCAATAAAACACTTTCTTTTTCTCATCTTTCTTGTAATGTCTATATGAATACTTTTAAATTCCTCTTTTTGATTGAAGAGAATTTGTGCTAGGGAGGTGTGGAGTGATTCCTCATGTCATTGCTTCTGGTTCAACCCAAACACTCAAAGAACTTTGAAAAAAAAATTACTTTAAGATTGATGTCCTGTTACTGTTAATACGTGGTAGTAGGTATGAAAAGGTCAGGAAAATTGGTGAAATAGAAATGCAGGGTTCTTTCAAAGGCTCCAGGGTAGAGAGGTGATCAAATGCACTGTGCAGCCCAAGTGATACGATGGCATGAAAAGGGGGGAAGCTACTTGTAGAAGAATGAGAGGAGTCATAGGCAACACCAGCCATTGCTGCAGTTACTGATGTGTGTCTGTTAAAGTGATGCTTCCTTTAGGTGTGTCATCAGACTGCTATGATGCAGAGCAGCACGCAATGGCAAGTGACACAAAGAATGTGGGCTCCAGACCACATCAGGAGTTGAAAAGCTGAAAATTTATAAGCTACAGGGAGGACTCCAAATGGCTGCTTTTATTATGATGAGCCCATGTACAGAGAGTATGTAGCTAAAAAATTTGTTTTGGGTAGGAGCCATACGTCCCTCGCTGCAGAGTCCAGACAGGCATTGCAGCGAGGTTGGCTAAGGGAAGGAAAGAAGCCTCTTGCAGGAAGCACTGCAATAGAGATGTGGCTATTTCAGCCTTTGCCATGGGGACCTAGATTACATTTTCCACAGATGATTGGCACCTGCTCTCTGTGCTTGACAGAGACCTTTAAATTGCAGGAAGATCCTTGAACTCTGCTTTCAACATGAAGCTCTATAGAACGCTAAGTACTTTCTGAAATAAGGTTTCAGTTGTCTTATATTGAGCATTCACACAAAATGGAACATTTTGACCTTGTTATTTCAGTAAAAGGAGAAATGCAGCTCCAGTCACCTCACAGTACTGGGATATTTGAGAGGTGTGCTGAATACTGTTTGAAAACTATCTGACAGCCTAAAAAGATCTGGACAATAAATACACGTATGTTGAACTATGTTTTGTTGTAAATTTGTACCTATTATGTAGAGCATCTGTGGCTACATTTGAGCATTTAGGAAGCCCACACAAAATAATCTAAAAGTAATCCCTTCTTTCAAAACACTTATTTTATAAACAGATAGATCAGGACTTTGCTGTAAAATATTTTGCTCTTAATAGACTATAAAATCAGCTACTCTTATATAGACTGCTGACTCTTCTAATTGCCTCATTTAAATCAAGCATTGTTTTGCAACTAGAATATTTTTTTGAAGGGGAGATTCACAGAGGTGGTATTAACAAGGACTAGTTCAACTAAAAATATACAATACAGCTTAATTAATGTGTAAAACTCACAGAGAAAATCATTCCTTCTAACTCCTGTATCATTAAGATTAGAGGCTGAAAAATCTTCCTTCCTGAAGGGTCTCAAGATAAAAATAGATCCATGAGCTTTACATCTTTCATTTTTCATTTTTATTTCCATTCAGTTTTACTGATTGAGCACAAACTGTGGGAACCCCAAGTGTGTGTGCACAAATGAAAAAATAAAGTACCTTTTTTTATAAGCCTCAGAAGCTTCAGAGGGACTGTATTACTTTCACTCAGCAAAAACTACTTTAAAAAAAAGAAGATAAAACCATATTTGATAGCTGCTGAAAGAGGGAATAATCCAGATACAGACATTATGGCACAACATGCCATGCAGTTTCAATCTGCTACACTTTAGTAGCGCATCAGTCACAATGAGCCTATTGTGAAAGGTTTTCTCCTATTTTTATTATTTCTAGGATACCCCTGGAGGCATTGGGAAATATGTATATTTTTGTGTGAGGGAGTGTGAACAAACTGCCTTTGCTATAATCTGAACAGTTGTTGATTGATAATTCTTATATGGATCCCAAAATGGAGATTTCCCAGCTGTGCTAGATGAGACTTATCATCTCATCTAACACCTATAGCTCCTGAAAGTCTGTTCCAACTTTCATCAGACTGGAAACATGAGATGGGTGGACTGGGCAATACAAATGCACACTCCACAGAGCCCCCATTCAGGCATTGTGTGTCAGCATTTGCCAGCAGACAGCATTTGGAGTCAAGTCAGAGACAGACAATGACAGATTTAGCATCCTGCTGCAGTTGTAAAGGCAGCCCAGTGCACATGCACAGACGTGTAGTATGAGGAGCATGCCGAGGAGCTGCCAGTGCCTCCCTGCTATAAACAGCACCTGTGCAGCCAAATGGTGGTGCCACTCCATGGCCAGCTCCTTCCACGCTGCCTCCAATTTGTGAAGCAAATTCCCAGGACCTGAGCCCTCTTTCTCTGGGTGGGAAATTTAAAAATTAGGATGCTAATTCCCCCTGTCATATGAGCAATTTGCTTGACCACATGATGATGAGATTGAGTAGGGTCTCTGCTCAGTAAATAAAAGCCATTTCATTGAAGCAGTGGGATGAACAGCACACTCTGTTATGCAGATCAGCCTCCAGAGTCTGGCTAACCTAGATTCAGGATAAAGGTTTCTCTAGCCTTATCTCTCTGCTGCTCTGAATTACCTTCAATCAAATGCAAGACTGAGAAGTTGTTCACATTCCTCAAGTGCAAAGACCCACATTTTTCTCATGTCACATTTTTCTGAGATCGAGTCAAAGTCACTTGCAAACATCAGATTCTTTTCTCCTCATCTTGCCAAAACTTGCTTCTTCTCAATATTCTGCATAAACATTAGATTAATTTCCGTGGCTTGCCATTGTGTGAGGTGTTCTGCTATTTTGTTTATCCTTAGAGGTAACGAACAGGAAATGGCAGTGGGATTTTCTTCCATCTCCTACCCACGCTGCTGTGGGACAAAATGCCCATAAGAAAAAAGCCCACCGGAATTGCCCTTATGCCTGCTGAAGCTGTTGATACAGCCTGCCCAAGGCACTGTAAGTACTGCCTTCCCTGGCTGAAGTGTAACTGTGAATTTCAAATTGGCCTTTGCATGTGGATTTACTGTGCACTAGCCGTCTATTAAGACTTCAAATACACATAAAGGCCTCCAGTAGTGAGTTAACCAAGCCCCCAAGCCTCCAATCACTTATAAAAACACCTCTGCTTCAAGAAAACTGCTAGGAGAAATACCCTATGCTAAATGTTGTGTATGTGTTTTGTACTTTGCTGTCTCATAGAGGTATTAAGGGAAAAGTAAGTGGGAAACTGGGTTAGAAAATGCCAAAGTGGTGGTTGCCTGAGGAACTTGAATTCAGCTCTTTTTGCAGTACACTCACGTCAGTCTTTTAGCACACTAATAGATAGGATTCTTTTTCAAAACTCATTTTGTTTCAGCATGGAAAAAAGCAATTAGTACTTTATTGTTATTCTCTACTCAGAAAATATGACTAGTTATTCCATAGCTGAAAATAAATTTTAGAAATTACAGAGGAAACTTCATCCTAAGCATATATAGGCAAAGTTTTAAGCAACAGGGAGAGCACTACAACAAGAAGTCCTGGGTTACCTTAATGAATGAGAATCCTGTGAATTATTTTGCTAATAATGTTGAGAAAATTACAGAAATGTTTAGATCTTACCTGCTTTTTTTTTTTCTTTAGAACCTCATATATTGATTTTATTCTTGATCACAATATAGGAAAAAAAAAGATTAATTTTGAAAAACAAAGGATTGGTATGTCATGGCTTTCTAACTATTACCATGTCTGAAAACTGTTATCACAATTTTATCTGAAGTTCTACAGTAGTGCCCTTATGTATGAAGGAAGGTGTGCCTGGAGTGTCTGCTAAGCTCAGTAGTAACTTCATCTGCAGGAAGGCTACTCCTTACAATGTAAACCCAACTACCTGCTCTAATCCAGGAACTTCTCCTGCAGCAATGCAGCTCTAGGGTCAAAATCTGACTATTGATTATGTAACAGTGGCCACAGTGAACCTGCAACAAGGTTTTTGTGGGAGCTGTACTCTTGCAATTTGGCCATTATTTTTGGTGCCTTTTTTGTCTTTACACCCTGAATGCCAGCTCTTTTTGCCTCTCAGATCTCCCAGATAATCTGGTCAGTATGCTCCGGAGCCCATTCATTTCTTTGGGTTAAAGGCAGTGCCCCAGCAAGCAGAAGAAAACAGAAGTCAATTGGCACCTGAAACAGATGCATTTTTCCTGTAAACAAATGATCAGCAAAATTACTATATCTTATTTTATATTAAATTTATCTGTGCAGACATGTATTTATGTTAATGAGCTACATTAGATTGGTGAAATAAACTGCTGGATTTCACTGAAATTAAAGCACATAGAATTATTCTAAGATCGCCCTGTCCTTCCTGCCTAGCTTTGTACAAGCCATAACAACCAACGAACTTTGCCAACAAACAACCAACTCATGTTGGCCTTTGTTATTTTCTACCTCTACTAATCTTTCCACAGGGTCTGTAGAACCTCATTCTGCTTTTAGCACCAAGCACAAATAGCTGTGGAGCAGTGTATAACATCTTTCCCAGAACAGTCTCACAGGGAGATTGTGTGGGTAGGTGAAATATTTTTTGAGATATTTTCTGATGGTTGTGTTCTGCCAACTGGCTCATCTCTAAAACTATTTTCAACATATTTTTCAATCCAAGATTCATTACTTTTGATTGTCAAAAAGGCCATATGTGTCGCCTGACAGGGCCATACTTACTGTCATGAAAGAGCCACTTTTCTAGTAAGAGTCACATTAAGGTATTTGTTTGAAATATAAAAGAAAAGACATTTTGTGGCAAGTGGTACCTCTGAACACCCAGCACCCAGAACTCATGTGTGATGAGCTGCTCCCAGTTGCCTTTCCAAGTAGACGAGGTCCTTGTTTACAGCATTTTCTATTCAAACATTTGGTGTTTTTAAGATGTTTTCGGAGAAAAATAGCATTCTTCTCCTGTGCCCAGAGACCACAAGGAGTTTCTCTCTCAGAGAAAGCTGTCACCCAGGTTATTCTACACAAATGGAAAGTAAAGGGAGGCAACTTTTGCCTGTAAGGCATAAAGCCAAGTTCACCAAAATATGGTACTGTGATCCCTGTGTGAATCACAGAATTGCTTCTGCCCTGGCTCTGAAACTCTGTTGTAGACCTTGAAAGACATTTCTTTATAAATCCTTACTTACTCCTTTGCCTTCACCACTAACAATATTCTTCCTGAAGCAGTTTCATGTTTAAAAAAAACAGTGAGAACTTTATAGGGGACCATTCCACAGGTGCAGGTGTGCAGTGTCCCTTGTGTGGCATCTGAATGCCCTTTACTAACTAGAATCATATTTTAATGCATTATCTAACAGTCAGCAAACAGCATTTGCTCCCACGAGGCTGTTGCATTCAGCCAGCTTGTGTGTAATGAGCAAGGTGGCCATCAGCTTAGGATTCTGCTCATTGCTCTGCACTGATGAATACAAACTGCCTGTGGCCCTCAAGAACATTGCAAGTATTTCGGAATTGAATGTTGTTTACATAAAGAACTCTTGTAAAACCTAAAGATGACAATATATGAAGTCAGGCTCTTTTACCAGTCAGGCCAGCTAGATGGGGAAGTGAGAGGAAGAGATAAAATGAAGAAAAGGATAGGGCAAGCAGGAGCAAAAAGAATACTTCCTTTGTGCAGATGGATTTTATGAGTATTGCTGTCCAAACTTGGTCTTTGTTCAGCTTTAACTCTCTGTTGCTCTTATAGTCATGAAAGACAAAACTAGATCTGAAATCAAGAAAACATCCTATTTTAGAATGTTTCATAAGACTAGGTTTATGTGCAACTTTTTCAAAAGAGCTGAAACATATTCTTACAGAGTAGTAAATATCTAAGTCATGCTCTCTAATTCATGGACCTTAAGTAATTGCTGAGCTGTTTTCACTAACTGCATAGCCAGTCATTGGCCCAAGCTATGCAGCAAAATCATTAAAGTTACCTAGGTCATATGGTTGATTGCACTCATTCTTTTCTGTGAGCACACCAGTATTATATGCAAAGGGAGGCAGAAATACACTGGACAAGAAAAAGAATTTCACACTTTACTTAATAAACATTTATAAAAAAGAATCCATTAGTTCCTATAGTTCACAAACCAGGAGATCATGCTCTTAACTCGAAAGTTTTGGTGTCAAGGTCACTTCCAAGATTCAAAGTGGCTTTCTGAGCCATGAACTGCTGCAGAGCAGCCTCATATCATCCTTGTATGGGAAGCTGCCCTTTAGTTATGCAAGATGAGGCAGGAAAATTTTTGCAGACTTACTGACTTTTGGATGCTGCCCATTACAAAGAGAAATTTTCACCATTGTTTTCAAGGTTTAGCAATAAAATTCAGTGTGGACATAAAGAATTTGATTAGTAAATCTTGGATTTGCTTTCCTTTACCTGAGGCCAAATCACAGACCTCTTAAGACAGATGTGTGTGTGTGTGTGTGTGTGTGTGTTTCGGTTGCTTTTCTGTCCATGATTTTTGTGAGGAAGCAAATCTAAAAGTGATTTTAGAAGCGAATAAAGTTTCCCTGTTTGGACTCAAGACAGCTGTGAAGAATTTAAAATTATGTCTTGTCTTTATGAATATAGTAAAGCCAAGAAATCCCAGCTAGCAGACTTCCAGGTGCATTTTGTCCTGACTCTTAAACAGGTTACTTTCTTGCCTGCTTGACATGGTTTGCTGGGGTCATGTTATGAAGAAAGCCTGGAGACTGCCATGCAGTCTGCCTCCTTACTCTGCCATGCCTTCTGGGGACTCCACACTACTCACATCTGCAACTCACAATTATTATTTCAGAAATGTCCTTTAAAAAAATGTCACCTGTAGTAAAAATAGTAATAGTGTAATAGTAAAAGTCAATTTTGGAATACATCCAGCCATCCTGCACAGAGCAGACACATTCTAAGGAAGAAGACCTTAAAGAGAACCCTGAAGAGAACAGTCTTGATTTTTATATCTGCATAAATATGTATTTTCAGTGAATCTGGTGGCGTGTCTCTATATATATCCTTATGTGTGTATATATGTGCATATAAACTTTTTATATATGTATATATATAAAAAAGTATGTGTCTATCTTCATGTGAATATTTGAGAAAGAACAAAGGTGGGGATATTAAATTATGCAAAAAATGGTCAAAGACCAAACATCTCTGTTCAGACATTATTTGCAGTTTCACATTTTGGCTGTTTGTCTTTAACCTTGCTACTCAGTTTATGCCTCTCAAATTTTAGATGAAGCTTCAGGAATTACCATGGGAAAAACCATGAAGAAGTATAATATGGAGTGGTCAGGAACTAGATTTAGTTGATCTATGTAGTCTAAAATATTTTGCAACAAAATAATTAAGAAGGGTGTTTTGGTGACTTGAGAGCGACCTCACACCAATGATGTTTTTATGCCCGTGCAAAATGAGAAATTTTAAATGCTAGGTTAAAGAAAAAATTCAAGGAAAAAGAAAGAGAAAAGAACAGCTTGGTTGAATGCTTTTCCAATTTTTGTGATCTCCTCTGAAAAATTGTGGACCTATTGCTTTGGTTTTATGTACCACTTTATAACATATAAAGACCATTTCAGACATTGGCTTTGCTGGTTGACGACTCCATTCGTGCAGTGCCTGTCCAGCACACTCTGTGTAGGGCATTAGTTTTACCTTAGTGTTTCCACAGGCATTTACATTTTTTAGTGCAAATGTGTAGAAGATCTTTTTCCACCATGGTTTTGACATCACTAATATCGACTGTGTCTGAGGAGTCACCTTGAAGTAAATTTTGGAAATTTATTTACAGTGATATTAATCCACAGAGTAACAGGAATAGGAATAACATGTTAAGAAGGGAATGTTACCAGATATCTAGAGGGTAACTTCAGATGAATGAGTGATCATCACCTATGAGATAAGAGCCAAGAAGTGGTAAATTAGCACCTTGTCCATTAAATATTTTAGCTAAGTACTTATAGCGAGGGGGAAAATCCCTTCACATCACCCATTTCACAGTTTCTTAAATGTAAAACTAGGTCCCACAGGCCAAAAAAAGGCACACTTCCTCAGTGGTATCTGGATGACTGTTAGTTGTAGACAAAGTGAATTAAATGAAGAGCCACACTTTCCATTAGTCCTGCACTAGAATGATTAAACTTCTCAGTACTGTTGACTTAGATCCATTAACTTCTTTATGATGGAGGCTATGGGAACTGTCAATGGAGACCTCACTGAGAGTGTAAATTAGCCCTGGATACAGGTAAAGCTTTATAGTGTTGTACTGGTGTTAGCATTGACATATGAACAAATGTATTCAGGTTTGGATCTTTGTGTGGCTGGATGACTTTTTTGCCTTGTGGGTAATTATGAAAATTCTAAAAATTCCCTTATAAATAGTTTAAAAATATTTAAAGCAGTCAGGAAAATGTAAGTGCTTTCAAAACTTGCTTTTAAAAAGGTATCCATAAGACTTACAGCTCAAGCAACATCAAAATCTTCTAATCTTGATGCTATTTTTATTCACTATTAGCATAATTAGTTACGTGAATCTGACTGAAGGTATCACTTCAGTCAGGCAAATAGAAAAACTAATTAAAGACATTTTCAAATAGCCTTTTGCAGACAATGTTGCAGTGAGCAAGACAAAACAATCGGGGGAGGTAGTGGGAGCAATTTTAGGTATCTTGGAGATTGATGAAGTGCTTCGATTTTTATTCCTTAACGCGTGCCAGTATTAAGCCGGTGGAGCAAACAATCAGCATTCACATAATATAGACATAAAGGAAAAGGAAAAAGAATGAGAAGATCAAACAGCAGCCAGAGCTAGAAGGTACAGTCAAAAACCTTGTTAATTTAGATTGCTCTGAGGTGGCTCACCATCTTCAAAATTATTTTTGAGGAGGAAACAAAGGACAACGCAATGCCTTTTGAAGTCAGAGTCCCTTTTTTCTTCTGGTAATGAAGTCTGACAGACTGTCTTTGATGTTTGAAACAATCTACAAACTTGTATAGCTTTGATCGCTAACATAATGAATGTGGTGTTATTTTCTATGTGTGTTGAAAGTGGGTCGTAAGCAGCCTAGTTGGTACGGGTGCTAATTGAGATACAAAGAAGCCTTACCCTGAGCACGGAAGTGAGGTCTTGCTAGCAGACGACACACCTGCATTTGTATCCTGTCTCTTCAGAGTGAAAGCCTGCAGTGGAGAATCACAGACCGCAGCACTGTAGTGCTGCCTCCCCTTGTCATATACTTGTGGTTTTACAGGATTAACACAAGTAGGTTATGTTTATGTCTCTCAGTTTGTATAAACTTTATCTCGCTGTGTCATATTTCTGGAGAGCCTACTGGTGCTTGCCAGTAGACACTCTATTAGCACAGTAACATGATGACAGAACTCCCTTTCTCTCGGTGAGCGCCGCGGTGAGCACTTCCAGACAGACACAGGAAACGTGCCTGGGGAGGGCTGCCTCTCTGTGCTGGGCTCTCCTAGGAAAACCCATATTTTTCTAAAGAAACAAAGCCCAGGTTTAGGCCTGACATTGCAATTTGATGAACTGTTTCTGAAATAAAGGAGGGGAAGTATGTAATTTCATGGCATGTTCTTGGAACAAACAGGCTCAAAAGTCCTGCAATGGGTTCACATAAGTGGAGCTGCTTTAATTATTAGCCACAGATATCATCATTTATGTTAATTTAGAAGGTAATTTTTTTTCTCTGCCTTATTTATGATAGCATTTCAAATGCATGGCTCTTCTTTGAAAGCACAAAGCAGAGAAAGGCTGGGTAAGGATTTTCTGTCCTTGGCAATGGACATCTTACCTGTCTGCATTTGCAAATAATCCACTTTTGCTGGTGGGTGGTGCTTTTACACAGTGATAAACAAGTGCAAATGGGATGGTAAAAAGTTTATGGGATTAAGGCTGTATAATAAATGTTATCAAAATATTTTTGAAGCACCATATTCTGAGAAGGTTAGCAGAGATCATAACACTAAAATAATTTGCTTGGGAATATGTCAGGCTTATTTTAAAATAAACCACACAGTGGAGTTACTGAAGGCTTTTATTTTCAAAAGACTTAATCTAGTGTGATGAATCTAAGCAGAAATAGATGTACCTGGAAAGTACACAAAAGGAACATAAACTGAAGTTTCAGAAGAGTCTTTACCCCATATGCTAGGATGTTAAGACTTGGTCTGTAATTCTGCAAACTCCTCCTGTTTATGGAGATTGTCATACCACAGGCCATTTTGAACCCTGCTGGTACAAAGATCTGCTGTGGAGTATCCAGTCACTCAATTCAGTCTTGACAATCATGCCCGGATATGTAAGTTTTTAGTTTAGCCATCAATACCAAGGGAAGAGAAACTGCTTTTATGATTTTCTGAGTTTTTGATCTAACTGAAATATTTCAGAAGAGTGTTCTCTGAAAACTGGCTTCTTTTGTGCATATGTGGAATCAGGTATCAGTGAAACCTAAACTGAAATCCTCTGTGTGGAACTTTATTGTTACACTCACCTTCACCAACAAAGGAATCCCAAGTTCAGGCATAAGACAGGAACACCATACTATAGAGGAGATGCTGGAGATGAGCAAACATAATCCCATCTCCAGAAATGGCTTTAACAAAGTTAGTTTGTCCATCTGGACAGCAACAAAATCTGTCTTGCCTTGGGCTGGCATAGACTCATTTTAGTTGTGACCATCACATTTTTATGCTGTTAATTCTTGCTCTGCTTAGTCCTATATGGAGGCTCTATATTTTCATGTTTTTAATATTTTTAAAATGAATTTGTGAGGCCATTTTAAGGCCTGAGGAATTTAAAAGAGAGAGGAAAAAAATATCAATATAATGGTGCTCAGTATATTTATTGTTCATTAAAATGTCAATATTATTACAATTTTAAGGAAGCTGAATTTCACCTGAGGAAAAAGAGTACCTCCATTACTTTAGCCCTCACGTGCCTAGGCTGTCTGTATTTGATCCTGAATCATTGGACATGTACTGATTGTACAAGCAGAAGTAATGACAGAGCTCTGAAGGACAATTCATGTAGGAGCTATAGATCTCAAAATAAATAGAGTGCTGCTGAAAATAATGGAAACATAAATCTTATGATAAGGAAAGACATTAATGTCAACTTATCGGCAGAAGATAAGAGTGGCTAAGAAATGATGTGAAACTGAGGTGACAGGACAGTGAAGGAGTAGTGGTACTTTATTTATCTTGCAACAGAAGTTTTATTTTATTACAGTGCCTTAAATAAGGGATATATCCAAAATCATAGAAGGGACTTTTTGTGTTATATAAAATGGATGAATTTATGAAATGGGGCAGAGTACCATCTTTTACTGCCTTAGAACAACTGAATAAAACATGGATATATGGCTGATGACAAGAACTGCTCTACTGTACAGGGTAGGTTATTGCTGTTGAAATGTTTCAAGTCTTTCTGCTCTGAATGCCCCCAGTACCATCCCATGCTCTGCAGAGGAAGTCGTGGGATCAGGAGCTGTAGTTTGTGCATGGTCCCAGCCAGAGCAGTGCTTGTGGGGCGATCTGCCTTTATGGTGTGGCTGTTACCCCAGGACAGGAGTGCTCCAGGCCATTTCTGTGGCACCTGGACTAGCAGCTCAGGGTGGTGGGCTCTGAGGAGGGACCCTCAGAGAGCAAGGCAGTGAGATACACTCTAGGGGGAAGTAAGGTCCTTTTCAGGACCTTATTTAGCAAAGATGGAATAGTTAATTGTCTCCTGCTTGATCTTAAGTAGAGATTTCTAAATGTAACATCCACCATCTGATATTAAAATGTATGGTCTTTCTACTGGGTTTCATTTTGAAACAGTAATTCTATTCTACACCACAAAATTCTATATCCTGGACATCAGTCAGATTTTTGTCTCGTTCTCCTGGATTTTGAGATGTGCCTTAATTCTGTCAAAGACTGTGCTATTGGACTAAATCCCTATGTTAGAACAACTTCTGGTTTTAATTTGGTGTAGAAGAATATTAGGCAAGGTTTCAGTAAGGAATAAAACAAACTGAAAAAAAAAGTCCAATGCAGGACAGAAATGAAATCAGGATTTTTCTTTTGTCAGGGGACCTGTACTCTCCAGTAAGTCTGTTTGCTTATTAAAAAGTATGTGGGTTTTACTTAAAGATTTACCAGGATATTCTCCTTGCTGTCCTGTTGGGCGGCACACATTTAAGTGGTTGAGTATTTACAAAAAAAAAAAAAAGGACCAGAGAGAAGATTTTCAGTTATAATGTAAGCTTTGAATCAGTGGTATCAGAGACAAAACTGGATTAATATAAATCCTTCAAGGGATAAAACACATTAACAGATTAACCCTGACCTCTGCTTAAAAAGTCCCAAATTCTCTTTTCTGTATTGATTTATCTAAACAGGGCTGCCTGGCTGCGCACAATGAAATGCTTCCTCTGCAGGTCAATTAGCAGGCACCTGGATAAGGCTCAGGCTTCTGTTAAAATCCCATTAGATGCTGCTACAGGCAGTTGCTGCATGTTTTCTACCAATATGAATATTGTATTTAGAAATGCAGAATATATGGTATAAAAATTCTGACAGCTATAAATCGTGTATTTGAAATGGATGGCTTTATTGACTGCTGCTGTCTTGAGATGGAGAAAAGGGGAAATCTGTTCTATTCTTTTGATTTAAAATGAGAGAGCACTATTTAGAGATGATTGATAGTTGAAAAGTGAACTTACCAAGTGCTCCACAGGATTATATTACTCTAGATAATAGGTTAAACAGGAAAGAGAGGCTTCTGAATTCAAAGGCACTAAACATCATTTTATTGCAAATGAGAAAAATCAGTACAAGTATGACATGGACATGTTCATTTATATTCTAGACCAAACTAAAAGATCATTCTATAAATTATTAATTCCAGTCTAGATGTGTGCCACCCTGAACTGTTGTCTGTCATGCTACATTTCATAATTTTTCATGTCCTGAAAAGAGATATTTTGAGTCCATCCTGAAGCTGATCCATTTCCACTCACCCCAGAAATTTTATGTTACCATAGAAAATCTGAGATTATATCAACCTGTTTACTACCGTATGTTGGGTTGCATCTGTCTTATACCCAGTGGAGTTGTAATTGGGAAGGTCACCAGATTTTTTTTTAATGTCAGGAAATTCCTTGTGAATTGAGGATAAAATTACGTCTCTGTTGAATTAAAGAGCAAAAATTATTTTGCTTTTTGTGGAGCTAGCATTTTACTCAAACTTTTCCACATGTCTATATTTAGGTTATGCTCCAAAGCACACAGAGAACAGATGGGAAAATCATTCAACCTTCCTGTATCTCAAGCTTCTGATCTATACAACTGGGTGGATAATAGACACCTCAGGTATTTTAATAGTTATTAATGTTAAAGCATTTGACAGCTTTGAATTGAGATATAATCAATAGGAAGTTTGTAGACATTGTGTTGTAATAAAGGTTTATAAAAATACAGTTGCATTGTATCACTGACTATAAACATGTCTCTCAACTAGAATTTATCAAGTAAAAATTTCTGAGGGATGATTCCCAGTGCACAGTGAAAGGTCTTGTTATTGAAATATATTGAGGATTAAAACTGACTGCAAGAGTTGACTGTGTAGCTGCAAGGCCCAGCTGTTTTTTTAAATGGCTGCAGTCAAGCAAGAGTTAGGACTGGAAGAAATCCAGTGAGTTGTGCAGTTTCCACTAAATGAGAGAACATTGCACCATCTTTTGTTACTCTTAATCTTTCAATGTTATTTACTTAGAACTTTTGAGAATATGCCATTCCTACACATCTATAAAACACACAGTATTTTTATACTTTGAACTTTCTGTTGGCATTGAACAAGCAAGGTGTTTTGATACTACCTAAAGTGTTACCACGTTTATGAAATGAGAATCTGCAACATCCCTAAACCTCCAGACAGCTTATATTGCCTTGGAAAAAAATCAGTAGGAAAGGCATATTAGATCATGACCCTGTTTTGAAAGACATACACCCTTGAAAGCAGACAGACATTAAACTGAAGTGACACTTGCTGTTAGTCTGTAGGCAGTTTCTCTGTGAGAAGCTAAAACACTGCTTGTTCTTGATGTCTTTAGTTACAGTCCAAAGATAGGTCTATAAGAATCAAAGTACTTTATTGCTTTAAAGGCGCTACAATTTTAGAGGTGTTGAGGTATAAGCTAGGTGTTTAAAAAGTATAATAAATACATGTTTCACCATAAATTATGTACCTGTTGTGGAACCTTTTTCAATTTGTTTTATGATTTAAAGTTTACAGTTGGGTAAAAGTAGCTTAATAAAATATTTGTTATTATAAATATTGTTCATGGATTGTTGAGACCATTCCTTGGATACACTTTCTGTCTGTCTTGTATGGTGAAGAAGAATGCAAAATGTTATATGGGGAAAGTAAGTAGGCACAAAATGAGATTGGAGGATTTACATATTAGAAGGAAAACACACTTTTTGGCAATCAGGTATATGCAGCAGTGCATTTTAAAGCACTGTTGGATATCTTGGGTGTTTGGTAAGTCACAGAGCCAACAGGGACACAACTCCCTTCAAAACAAAAGATGCTGTTTGTTAAAAACAGTAAGTTATGGCTATTACAGCATAAGGATTATGTCAGCGTTGCTGACTAATAAAAGCCTTGGGCCAGTCTCCTCAGAGGCAGGATGAGTGTAAGCTCATCACACCTGTCTTTTTCTCAAGAACTTTATAAAAATAGTAGCAGCAAAAATGATGCTAAATACTAAGTCACTGAGATTTACAGGTTCCTTTCACTGTATGAAATACTAACTTTTATTCTGTTTTTTCATATTTTAAAAATTATGGAGGATAGATTAATTAATCTTGAAATGACAGGAAGAAGGCATAACCATGAGGAATGTTTTTTTCTAAATGGGTGCAATTGTATTTTGGATCCTTTTTAGAGATTTTTTTTTTTTTTTTTTGGTTATCAAAAACATGTCACTGGCAAATAGAGATAGTGTCTTCCTTTGGAAATTTGTCTCATCCGTAGAGAAGACTAAACATTATAGATAAAGACTAAACATTATGACTAAAAGACTAAATATTATGAATCATTTATACCCGAACTGCTGTAAGGAAAGTTTGGATATACATGTCTTACTCTAAATTAAATGAAAACTATTAATTTTAAGTACTGAACATAAAAAGAATAATTTGGGCTGAAATTTGGAAAAGGATTGATTTTCTAGGGAAAGTCAAATTTTTGGAAAATAGTAGGAGAAGTGTTTGTTTTTCACTAAGCCCCTCTCTTTACCAGAGTTGCAGACATCTTCTGAGGCAGAACAAAAATATAATTGTGCATCCTCTTAATGAGTTATGAAAACAATGGAATTCTAAATGGATATGGCAAGTAAATTTTATTTCTCCATTTTTGTGGATTGAAAGAGAGTTTTGTGGTTTTTAACACACACTAATGTGGATAGCAACAGACAGCTAACATTCAAACGTGTAATTGCCACAGAGGATAGTAGAAATCCATAAATAAAATAACAGTGACCATTTGACTGAGTTTATTTGTTTGGGTTTTAAAGCATTTTTTTAGTGCTTTTTAATTAACATTTCCGTCTAAACTGTATGTGCTGCAAATGTCAAAAATTAATGTTTATTAATTGCTTACATAAAAGTATTACTTTCACCACATTGCTTCAAATATTCAGTGACATCAAAGTATCTGAATTATTTTGTTTCTCTGTAAGTAAAAATAGAGTTTGGGGTGTTTGAGTGAATATATTCTATACTATGTAAATGTAAGCAATTTATTACATACATTTCTCTACCAATGTTTTAGTTTCCTTTAAAATGGTTTTCAAATTCATGCTTGTATTCTTATATTTACATGTGTTTATCTGCATATTATTTCAGGACTATGAAAAATCATCCTGAAACAGCTGTTTCCCATTACAGTGCTGCAACTTTGGAAAATGCAAATATTTCATTGTTGTTCTGTGGCCATCCAGGACTTGTCTCAAGAGCAATACAGTAAATACATTTTTCAAGGAAGGCTGTTCCATAAGGTATGCTTGTATTTCAGCAGAAGCTTCCTTTTTCTTTCAGTTGTGTATGATGCCAGGGAATGTAACCCACTATCTTAGATTGCTTTTTAAATTGTTATCATGTAGCTTGAATTGCTAATGATCAGCTGTGTGCCTTAGTCTTGGATATTCATGCACATTGGTTTTGACTGACAGCCAGGAGTCCTCTGTAATTTCCAGTGTTGAAAACTGTGATAAATAAATGACACAAGATAGTCTATAAAATAATATTGTTAATGAGTTTGAAATGCCTACATTCTGCTTGCCAAAATAGGGTGATGTACTAATAGGACTGTAACACTTCAAACCAATTCAGTATTCAGAGAAGGATCTAAAAAAAAATGAATTAAAAATTCATTTAAATTTTTAAATTAGTTTTGCTGGTTGTATTTGATCAAAACAAGGGTCTTTAACTTTTCCTGTAATGAACATTCATTGCTGAATGTCTGCATTTGTGTTACTGTTGTATTTGGCTTCTGCAAGTCTTAGTGTGAACTTGTGAACAAAAAGTATTTCAAGCAGAATTTAGGTTTACTGCAGAGTTTGAAGCTTAAATATGTTATCAGTAACTGGCTCCACAGAAGCAATTTTGAGTTATAAGAGTTTAATTGATTGAGTCAGGGTTCAAAACTAGTTACATTTGTGTTTTTAATCAAAGGAGGATGTGGCTGCTTGAAGTTCAGATTTTAAATAGGCAGCCATATGAAAATTAAATACTCTAAATGTTTCAATGAGGATTTTTGAAAACAAAACAAAAAAATCAAACAAACAACAAAACCCCAGTATTTAAAGAAATTGGTCAGTGAGAACTTTCTAAGAAAGAAAAGGCAGCACTCAGATACATTGCTAAATGTTACCACATCTTAAAATATTGGTGACATATCATCCTGTAACAGTGAATTCAGGGGAAAACCATGTTTAGAAGCTCTCTTCATATCATAATTCTTCTACCTTTTTATTTTTCTAGTTTTTTGTGCAATTTTTGGCCATCATTAAGATTCTAACTGCCAGTAATTATTAGTATAAGTCTCTAAAAATATGGCACATAAAAGCAAGTGTTTAGGTGAACTTACTTTACTACCTACATTAACTATGGTGGTTTTTTTTTAAACCTTTAAATTATCTGGAAGAAGGCAATTTATGATGTATGATTTATGAAACAGCAAAATGGTGTTAATTCATGTTTTCAGCAAAAGTGACTTTTAGTAAGACCCAAAGGAACATGAATATTGTATAGCATACTTTTCAAAAATTACTTAAAAAAATACACTTTAGGCCCTCAAATATTTTAGGAAATTTTTAAAGTTCTACTGATTGTCAGTAATTTCTCAGCTGATAGAATCAAAGAGTGTTTTAAGTAGTTCAATCCTGAAGGTATTTATCTAAATTGTGGTACTGAAAAATGTCATCGATGGCTCAATCTAATCAAAGGCACATTTTAACCTACAGTCCTCTCTGCAACATTGACCAGCACTGGCTGCTTATGAAGGGGACAGAGGCATTGAAATATGGAGCTTGAGAGCCAGACAGGGATTGGTATGAGATATTTTCTCATCCAAAGGAATGTCTTTCTCCATTTAATCTTTATTAAAATATGTGCATAACTACCTCTTGAATCTGGTGTGCATTTATTTTCTTAAATGTGCAATTGCTTTCATGGATGAGACAATTTTATTTCCATCAGCACGAGAAGCACAGTAAAGGTGGCATTTATACGCTTCAGGGGGCAACTTTGCTAAAACAAACCGACATCAAAGTAATTGTGTTTCAGTATTGTCAAAAGTCCTTTGCTTAATTTGAAGGCCCAACATAATTGCGCTCAATTTTTCTCTATTTCCCCATTATCAAACTCTGCAGTACCATGCTCAGTCATACTGCACAGTGCTGACATCATCTCTCATCGCACAGGCACACACCAATCTCCATGAGCCAGCCTGTATCCAAAGTCATGTGAATTTGGGCTGTAAAACATTCCTACCAATGCTTCTCATTTGGTGAGGAAGGAAAACATTGAAACCGTTGGAAAACTGGGACTGGACTCTTTTAGTTCTCATGTTCCTTTTTGACTCTCCCATATTTTTAACTGATCATTTACAGATTTTCTGGTTAATAGGCATTCATTCTAGTAATGGGTGTTTATCTGATGTTGTACTTCTTTTTGTCAATCATTCCTTTATAAGTATCTCTCTTCTCACAGGATAAATCCGCTGGTTGGGTTTTGATTTTTTGTTTTGGCATTGATCCTCTTGTGGAGATGCTGTCTAGGAAGACATCTCACTGAGTCTGGTAACTGATCTACGGTTTTAGTGTCCAGAATACTGTTCCTCAAAGTGGAAGTAGACACTGAAATTGGCAATGCAAGGTAATGTGGATTATAGATTTTCACTGACCTCTAAAAACCTTTTACTAGCAGACTATGCTGATCAGGAGGGCCAGCCAGCCCAGAAAACCAGTGGTATCCTGGGCTTCATCCAAAGCAGCGTGGGCAGCAGGGTGAGGGAGGGGATTCTGCCCCTCTGCTCTGCTCTGGTGACCCCACCTGCAGTGCTGCATCCAGCTCTGGGGTACCCAGCACAGGAAGGGCATTGACGTGTTGGACGAAGTCCAGAGGAGGGACACCAAGATGATCTGAGGGCTGGAGCACCACTGCTGTGAAGACAGGCTGAGAGATCTGGGGATATTCAGCAATCTGAAAGATGTTGTACTGAAAGATGTTGCAATCTTTCAGTACATAAGGAGGACTTAAAAGGAAGAGGGAGAGGCACTTTAATAAAGGCATGTTGTGATAGGACAAGGGGTAAAGATTTTTTTAACTGTAAGAAGAGACTTGGATAAGATGTTAGGAAGAAATTCTTTACTGTGAGGGTAGTGAGGCACAGGAGTAGTTTGCCCAGAAAAACTGTGCATTTCTCATCCCTGAAAGTGTTCAAGGCCCAGTTGAATTGGACCCTGAGAAACCTGAACCTAGTGGGAGGCATCTCATTGCCTTTAGTGGAGAGGTTGGAGCTGGATCATCTTTTCTTTCCAAACCAGGCCATTCTATGATTCTTTGAGTGTCAAGAATAAAGAAAAATGTGAAAAATTATGTATTCAAATGTATAATTCTGAAGCTGATTTAATAAATTGGGTAAGTATTTGCTTGCTGCTGGAAAATTATCTCTGCACTATACTCTCTTTTTTATTTCCAGTGAAGACAAAAGAGTATGATACCTTACAGGTGCACGCCTCTTTTTGTCCTTGGAGGCAAGAGATAATTCCTTCCCTCTAAGTACACTTGTGCTGTTGAACCTTTGGATGTCCTTTGCCTTGCCGGTGGATAATGTTTGAAATGTATGCAGCGCCCAGAAGATTTCTTTGTAGCGTACTTAATATGGAACGACCTGAGTTGAAAGAAAGAGTTGGGCTGCGAAGTTGAGGGGGAAGCCATCAAAGACCTGTAGATTGTCATTCAGTTTTTTCTTTTTATCTGTTTCCATTGAGCTCTGTTTTCATATAGAAAAAGAACTAGTTGTTTCCATGACCATAAAAGAAATTGAACTATGAGAAACTTACTTAATGAAGCTGAGATTCATGAGAAATTGTACCCATCCCACTCATGCTCTCAGGCAGTTTTAAGAAGTCCAATGCTGTTAAGGGAGGAGGAAACCAACTTAAACATTTGTTCATCTTCTCCTTCCTCCTACCTTTAAGTAGTAGTATTTTATTTCCTAAGTTTTGCAAAAATGTGAGGAATATACCTTTCAGGTAACATGTCTTCCATTTACAGGATGGCTCAAGTGGGAGTAAAAGGGGAGATTTAAATACAATGGACTCATGTTAGTGGCACTGCACAGGTGCTAAGAGTGTGGTAGTGCATTCTGAAAAAAAATTAAACAAATTTTAAAGTTAGTTTACAAAAAAAAAAAAAAAAAACAAACCCCAAATAGGTATGCAAATTATATTTCTTGCAAGTTACCTGGAAGAAATATTTCTAACTGTGCCCAATACAGAAACATATTTTCACTATGGGAATTGAACAACATTTTTAGCAATATTTGAAAGATGTCCATCTTCCTCCAACATAATTGGGAAAAATGTTATTCTTTAACTTGCATTGTGTTCTAGGCTGGATTTATAGCAACCTAAAGAACACAATTTAGTTACAGATGCATGAAAAGTAATTTATTTTAAGTAGAATTAATTTTGAAAAGCAAGTTTAGCTCAAAAATATCCTCAGATAATTTCCCAGCCAAGGCTAGACCTCGTTTTCTTTGACAGAAGGTATGTGGCTGAGATACCTTTTGATTTAAGCATTTGCTATGTTTCTCACTTATTCTCTGAAGTATCATCTCTGGAAGATGGTGCTCTTGGGTACTGCAGTCAGCTTCGGGAATGCAGATTTATAGATGCTATCACTGCTCTTATTCTCAGGAGTCTATGCCCCAGAATATAACACCAGAGTGCTTATGCTGAGGGATCCATGTGTATACCTTGGGAGGGATCCATGTGTATACCTTGTTACTTACCTGCATCCCAGGAGAGAATCTATAGCCCAACTCTCTGATTTTTCAAATCTGGCTGCTTCTAGCACAGTATAACCCTACAAATTTGATAATGCATATTTCTTGCTGGTTCTTTCTAGACCAGTAATGCTTTTTTAGAACAAGCACAAGATTTTTGCTAATCAGGAAAGGTACTGGTGGAATTTGCGGTCCTTCTGGAACAGACTGCTCCTGTGTGGATTCTCCATGGTGTCACAAGTCAGCAAACCTGCAGCAGGATCCACAGGTTCTGACCTGTGCTCCAGCATGGTCTTCCCACAGAATCACAGTGTCTCAGGAATTCATCTGCTCCAGTGTGGGGTCCTCCTGGGCTGCAGGTGGATCTCTGCTCCCCTGAGAACCTCCCTGGGGACACAGCTGCCTCACCACGGTCTGCATCATGGGCTGCAGGGGAATCTCTGTGCTTGGAGCACCCCCTGCCCCTGTTTCTGACCTTGGTGCCTGCAGAGCTGTTCTTCTCACATATTCTTACCTCTCTCTCCTCTGGCTGCAATTGCAGTAAGCAAATGTTCTGTAAGCCTTTCCCCACCTTAACTCTGTTATTCCAGAGGTGCTGCCAACATTCCTGGTGGGCTCAGACTTGGATAGTGCTAGGCCCATCTTGGAGCTGGCTGGCACTGTTGGCTGTGTTGGACATAGGGTAAGCTTCTTGCAGCTTCTCACACAAGCTGCCCCTGTAGACCCACCTGCTATCAAGCTCTTACAAAACCCAGCATGAGGATTCGGCAAGTGTAAACCAGTGTGGCTCACACTTGACTCATATCAGCAGCAATACCCAGGCCTGTAGTACTACATTTTTAAAGGAAAATCGAGTCTATTATTCCTACAGTAGAGGAGATGCCAAAATTCAGACCCCACAAATCCTCTAATCACTTTTCAGCTAGTAAAAGCAAGAGAGTTTGCAAAAGTGCGAAGTAATTGAACTATCATTCTCTGCCTTTAAATTGAAAGATTGTTATGATATTACATAGTGGGGGGACAATTCCTTCCCCAAAGAATATTGAATCTTTTAGGCCCATTATGCCCTTCCAATTCTATGGCATTTAATTCCTATTGCCATTTAACTGCTTTTAAAATTGCCAGTCAAATTAACACATTGCCCTGAACTGCTGCCTTGGGATTTATGTCGGTTAAATCCCTCAAATGTCATGCAATTTTGTTTTCTAGTTCAAACACAAGCTTTAAAAACCCTTTGGAGTAAAACTCATCTCATCTGTCTCATACTCTAGCAGTTCTATTTTGCTGAGACATAAAGTCACTAACTGAGAGTTTTTGCCGTAGATGTGTATGGAATGTACAGTGTGTGAGGAAGCAAGGAAACTGTGGAGCAAGTGCTTGACCCAACTGCTGGGAAACAAAATAGCAATGCTTGGTCTCATATTTTTGTTTAATTTTGGCAACAATTAAAATTTTATTCATTACTAAGACCTTTTATTAAACACAGTTAATCTAGAGGATGAACTCCTTACCCGCTGTTTTTTAGAAGATTATTCAATTGAGAGTAATTGCAGGAGAGACAATGAAGAGATGGATGTTTCAGAATGCTTTTCTGACCATACCCTGGCCACTCCTGTTATATAAAACATAAATTGGGAAAACCCTGTGTCCCAGACTTTGTGAAAGTGCTTTGAAAACTTGGGATATAAAAATAATTTTGGATAGAAATTTCTTAGAGCTGCTCACACCCATTCTTTGGGAGTATGTTCTTAGACTTATTTTGAGCTAAATCTTTGTTTTATGTTTTCTTTCAAAAGAAAGTTTTTCTTTTTTTGTGATATTAAAAATAATTTGCGGCAAATTTACAGCTGGCCAGTTTGAATTAGGGTAAAGGGTTGAATTCTGAAAATTATGGAACTCATTAAACACTGTAAAATGCAACTTGTTATAGACTTAATGATGAATGCTAGAAGAGATATCAGATATGTCTTGAATTAAGTTTTCACAGACATCCTTGAGCAAAGACCTAAGGAAGTTGACAAGCACTTGGTTTAGGAAACTTGGACCATTTCAGAACCTTGAGGATTCTGCTTTTAGCACAAAATAGATGTTAATTGTCGATTCTGTCTCATGTTAATAATTTCTGTTATTTGTTCTTGTAATTACATTTACATAAATATTACTACTATCAGGGACATTTCTTTTAATATTTTTCATTTTTTAAACAAGAAGATTAAAGACTAGAAAAAGTTAAGCAAAGCTGAAGAATTCCCTCACCTTCAACTTTTAACCTTGTCTTTTATTCAGTGTTTGAAATTTCCAGATTAATATGCTCTTTAACAGTAGTTGTATATGTCTGCAACCAACACATGTTCTAAACAAAAAAGCAGGTCTACAGTTAGTTGACAAGATTGTAAAGGTATTTTGTCCTTAAACGAAAGACTGGAATAACAAAATCACCTTCATCCTGCTCCAGTTGGGGGGGGCTTAATGCAGGCCTGCAAATAGGAGGCAAATGTAACTTCAGCGTGGTTCACATGATCCTGCTCCTTGGGGGTGCTGCAGCTCCATCAGACAGCTGATGCCATTCCCTGCACGTCCTGAGTTCTGCCCAGCTGGTGTGGAAAAGACATAGGACAGCTTTTCGAGCATTTATCTCAGACCAGGAAAAGCCTTTTTGGTGGGCTTTTCTAGAGCAATGTGGAGACAGTCAATATTATATTCTGGATTTTCCTTCCAAATATATAAATATATATATTTTTTTTTTCTGATGAATGACTTAGCTCTCAGTAGTGATCACTGTCTGAAGTTCTGTCTTTAAGGATTCAGTGACTTTGATCTGAGATGTGTTGAGAATGTTGATGACTAAGCATTTTATGCAATATTCCCACTGACTGCCTGCAACACAAATTGTGGTCAGGCATGTGGATTTTTAAATTTTTTTTTCTCTTTGTGCAATACTATAGTTGCTTTGTCAATAAAATGCTGAGATAGCCGCCTGTTGTTTTTTTTTTTAAGTAATTTTATAAAACAGTGCAGATGAAATTCAAATAAAAGCTTATACATTACTTAGACTTTGTTGTGCTTTCTGTTCAAAAATATGTCTGCACTTTTCAGACTTCACACTGACATTTTAGTGAGTTCAGCTCAGATTACTTCAAAAGCAAAAAGGATTAGTGTGAAGCTTAGTGCAGGGCCTTTCAGATGAGACCTTTAAAAAGCATCATCATTGCTCTGCCAGATGAGTGAAGTTCTTATAAAACTCTTTAATCATTATGTGTTCATGGCTCTAGAATAACATCCAGACTCTCAAGTGGAAAAATTAATCATCTTGGGTATGTTCCTCCTCAAGTTATTTTCTGTTTTAGATTATATATATGTATATACATACACACAACTTTTTAAGCTCAGTGACATACTATCTACAGTGGAGTTAGAATGGTGTTTACATGATTGAGGAGAGAAATAGATTTTGGTTAAATAAAGTTATGATCCCTTTCCCCAGTTTAAATTTCAGGATGCATATTCTTGCATGAAGTGTTTCCAACATGCCACAGAAAGTTGCAAAAAACCAAGAACAAATCTGAAAAAGCATTTCCTGTGATTCTCTCTTTCCTTGGTCTATTGTCAGGTGTGATATACTATTTTAATATAGAAAGGGTTATGGTGTGTTACTTCTGGACACTTCAGCAATTTCCTTCTGGGCTATTACCAAGTTTTTTATTTCCTTTTATTTATACTTTGTGTTCTTGTTAATGTCTACTTAATCAAATGTTGATGTAGCTACTTCTGCTCCATTTATTTTATATCATTGGATAAACATATAGGTTTCCACACGTATTAATTTAATGAAGTTTCCTCACTTGTTTTGTGGACCCTGTAGTGACTTTATGATTTCGTTGGGTTTTTTCCTCTTTTCTGTCACAGAGGAGACTGTTCCTGCTCTTTACCCTTGGAAAATAAGCAATGATCTAATAATATTTCTGCTGCCCTTTAAAGAATATTTTTAAAACCTGCTATTTTGAAAGTTAGACATGTGATGTCTGGGGAGAGCTGGTATTTCTAAATGAGTTAGTCTTGATGTAAAATTCATGCTGACCTCAGGGGATATGCTAAGGTTTGGTAGGGACTGCAGAATTATTCTCAATGCACTTTCTCTCCTCCGCACTGTTTGCCTGTCAGTACAGCAGTCATGCAATTGAGGAAGATGGGATGTTTGCTTACTAATTTGTCTATAAGAACAGTATTGCAACAAATGCAGAACACCTGTACATTTATAATCTTATCTGTGGTCCATAAACTACTCAATACTGGGGAGAAAAATTGCTGTGAGTGATAGTGATTAAAATTGGTATCACTGCCTTAGACTGTAAGCTTTTCTGATGTTTAAACTTCCAACTTCCTTGAGCTAGACAGAGAAAACACATGAGGAGATATTTTGATATTTAGCAAAATGCCTGCTTGGGATTAACTGACCTTTCCTATAAATCAGAATTTAAGTTGCCAGCTGGGCACTTTGTCTTATGCAGGGAGTAAGAAAATGAATTTATGAGCTGTCTGAAGAAAAACATTACACATATATTTATCTCACCCCAATGTTCTGCCTCTTCTACTACAGTAATGCAAGAGATATTCAGGAAGATTAAACCAGAAAAGATGTCTGAGCTCTGTTATCTCTTCATCCTTTCACAGTGAGCATGACAATTATGGAGAAGTCCTTATTAATCACTCTTTATTTCCAAAAGAAGCTGCACCTTGACTGGCATAAAGGTGAAATCATAAACTGACATAGCATACTCAATAGTATTATGCCATGTTTTTTACCTACATTGCTAGGCCAGCACAAGTGCTTGAAAATTGTTTTAACAGTTTATATTGATGAAATATATTCAAGCAAGTCTCTCTGATTCAAAATATTTCCCAGGAAAGTTGATTCAACTTAGAACTGTTTAACATCTCATTTGTTCAGCTGGTATATATAATAATGATTCTTCTTTCATGTGTCAGAAAAAATCAACTGTCTTTACTGGGAATGTTCCAGTGCAAAACTGAGATAAGTGACAGCAAAATCGGTTTCGAGTTACAGGAATAGTGCTTTTTTATAAGACTGATGACATCCAGGCTTGAGGCAAAGAAGTCCCAATAAGTGCTATCACACTGCCACATGTAAAAACTTCACATTTAGCTGAGGGGGGAACCTAATCTTTCAGCTGCACAACATCAGATTTCACTGGAACTGCTACTAAAAGGAGTTCTGCATGATGCAGTTTTAATGAACGTCTTCACAAACAGTGGCCATATGCAGAAGAGATTTATTTTTTCTGCAGGCTCAGCAAAGTCTGATTTGGTTAGATCTATGCAAAACACAAAATGAAATGTAATGTTGAGAAAATGTGCTACATTTTCCACTAACTACATTCATTTAGGAAGCAGTGGGTCTTTTCTAATCTCAACGGGGTTACTCATGTTCTGCACATTGTCTGTACTTACTCAGGCAACAGTTTCAATCTGGGCTTCACTTCAAAGAAATGAAAAATTGCACATTCTACTCTGTTTTACCAGGGATAATGAGTGCAGGAAAGGCTCCTTCTTGAGCTTTATGAGGGAAAGAGTAGTGTTGTTCAATAAACTGGTGAGCAAAAGCCAGCGTGATGCAGTTTTGTCTTGATACCAATGAACTTACATCTAGCATTGCATGTAGCAATTAGGAGTTATCATCATTTCTGTGGAAGACTTTAGGTGTGCCTGAACCCATGGCCATCTCAGACTCCCTCCCACAGAATCTCCATCCTATTTTGCTATATTTTGCATATGTCCCAGTCCTGATTATTCTGGAGATGAGCCATTTCTTGCTGCCAGAATGTCTGCTGTTTTTTCTCCAGTTTCCCATGGCACTCTCAGGATAGCCACATGTCCCCCAGGTACTCGGCATATCTGTCCTGTGTTGTATGGGTACAGCGTGATAAAAGAGCAGAATGCCATATGTTCCCTCAGAATCTGAGTGTATCTAGGTCCTTTCCTGTGGCTGGCTGGGAACATGGAGCTCTTGGTCTGTGTCATATTGTTGTCTGAATTATTTAAACTATGCTATTTCCTCTAAGGGTTACCATACATTCTGCAAATGTCTGACCAAGTTTATTATGAGTATATTGGGGTAAAATTAATGATATCAGTTTTTCTATTTTGCTTCTAAGAGCTGGCTTCATCTTTATCTCTAAACTTAACTATTAATGATTTACCTGAGTATTCCACTTTTCTCTGGTTTCTAGTGTAATCACCTGTGATAGGAGGTGGGTGCAGAAATAGATATGTGGTAGATAAGGACAGGGCTCCAAGAATCACTTGGCCCATTGAGAGTCTTTCTACAACCGGGAACTTCTCTGCTAGACTCTGTGCCCCACTATGTATGTGTAATCATGTGTATTAAAAGCCTCCAATGTGCTTTTTCTGATTAACTTTTCCATTAAATAAGAGTCAGTGCTGTTTGTCAGCATTGGCTGGGATAATGGACTAGTGTGCATATTTACTCATAAAGGAAATACAGTCGTAATATCATAGTTGGTAGCTTTAGGATTTGTTTTCAACCTTTAACCAACGTTTTATTGAATGTTTCATTTATTTTGGACAAGTTGAGAGCAATGAACAGTCATGGTACTTTTCCAAATTGCAAACAACTTCAAAATTACCCATCTGGATTCCCAGCTGAGTAGACCTCTGCAAGTTGGATCTCACCTACTGTCACACTAATGATTGTAATGATAGCTCTGTATGAAGTTGATATCCTCTTGCTTCACCCTTTTTATTACTGGAAACTACTCAAGAATAATTAGATCTGTGTTAGTTATTTTGATCAAGAACATTGAGCAGAGTGATATTATGGTTTAAAATGGGAGGAGAGCGTGCAAGAAACTGGATAAAATGACTCAGGGTGTGCTGAGCCAAGACCTAGAGGATTTAAAGCAAACTTTCCTGAAAAAAGGAATGTGGGGCAAATGTCTATTAACACAAGATTTTGTAAGTAACTGGCCCGAGGTGTTGTGTGTATAATCTTCTGTGATGAAAGGAAGTAACAGGGATGATGTGAGTGATACAAAACAGCTCATGTCTTCACTCTGGACTTCAAACATGACTTTTCAGGTTGCTTGTTTTTTTTTTTTTTTTTTTTTTTTTTTGGTTTTTTTTTTTTTTTTTTTTTTTATTTTTTTTTAGATCTTGGTCGATTATCCTTTACTTTCGTGAAGAAAACCTTACAGGTATAAATCAGCTATTCAAGCTGAAAATTGCTCAAGACTGTGAGTAATCTGACATGTTGTCTGGAAAAGAAATGTGAGACTACCTGCTGTTTCTCTGCTGCTCTGCTCTGCTAGCTCAGAGGCTGCCCTTTGTCTGCAGTATGTCACTTGAGTGCCCATCTGTTTTACATGTCCTGGTCTTCCTGCATGTTAGCCTGGGAAGTGTGGGAGAGGGAGCAGGACACGTTTGGAAATTTTGTGCAGGGATAAAGGAGAATAAGCATGAGAAATTTGATTTTGCTTAGCTTACTGAAATTTTTTTTCTGGTTCATAGCAGTAACTCAAATAAAGATTACAAGCCACAAAGAGTATTCTTTAGGACACACAATTTCAGTTTATTACAAAATTCTCCTTTAGATGTTTAGCTCACCGTGGAAATTCTGCAACATCCTTTCCTCCAAATGCTTTTCTAGAAAAATATTGTGAAAAATCCATTGTTTCAGGTTTGCAACATGTAAAGGAATTAAGCAATAAGACAGAATGATGGTGCATTAATGGAGTATAGATACATGCCTGAGAGACTCTGTATATGTAAGGCTGAAGGCTAGGGGCCTTTATTAACCCAAAATGAATGTTAATGATCTATTAGGGTGTAACTAGATGCATACATAACTTCTGTATTGATAGGAATAAATATGATCACTATAATCTTTGTTAAAAGAAAAAAAAAATCATGTTGCAGTGATTAAGGCCAAACTGTTAATTCGAAGAGAGAATAAAGAAGCAATAACTCTGGAACGTTTTCACCTGTTTTCTAAGAGTACTTTCAATTTTCAATAAGCATAATATGGCCCTCGTTTTTCCAGTTTCTATTTTTCCATCTCTGTACAGATTTGTTCCGCATGATCCTGTCTGTATTTCCATCCATCCACAAGATGTGCCTGAAGCTGCAGCTCTGTGCTTCTGTCTACCATGACATCAGTCTCATGGGGAATGGAAAACAGGTCATCCAAATAAAATGGGTTACTAAAAGTCACTTATGCCAATTTATTGTAATTTGGCATTCAGAAGGTGCACATGCCATTGTTGCAGGTGTAATTTATGGCTGTCACTATTAAATTAATAGATATAAATTTACATGTACAGTGGTTGATTCCTTTGGAGCACTGGGGACTTTCAGAGGTCCCTTTACCCAAGATTACTCTATAGTTCTGTGATTTTACTATTACATATATGGCTTTCACTTTCTGTGAAATGACTCTAAATGTAAAATCACATATGAGTGTGGCAACTGCAGGCGAGAAAACAACCGAGGAAATATAATGAGGTGTTGAATCTGATTTAACATGACATTGTGTGAAATTAATTTGTCAGTGTGGACTAAGTAGAAAAAGTAATTCTTAAAATAAGTGATTTTTCTTACAAAGAATATGAAATAGATAATTAGGATATGATTTGGTCAACATTAACAGTTAAGCTGATTTGACAGTGGTAGACCCATATTCTAACTGATATAGGATTGTAAATCCATTCATCTCAGTTTCAAAGAAGTTGCATTTAAAAAGTCTACATTTCAGTAATGGGAGAAACTTTGCACATTGTACTATAAATTAAAATAAGAGAAAAATATGAAATAATTGTTCAGTTAGCAGGCAGTCATTAGGATGGCTGTGCAAAAGGTTTCAAACCATCAATGTATATTTAAGGGTAGAAAAGGGAATCAATCTTTCAAATTGTCTAGGCCAGTACCAATACTGAAATGGGGGCAGGGGAGCTCAGGCTGCAGCTAATAAAAAAATTAATAAGTTCACAATTTGAAATAAATACTTTTGTTCAGCTGAACTAAATATGATTTAAGTGGTGAAGCTGTGAACCAGAATAATATCATGTTGGAATTTTGCTTAAATGTGTTTTCCCTTCCTGCATCTCCCAGCTCTGCAATTTCCAGGCATACATTGTTTGTACAAACAGTTTAAATGTTTTTTTAAGGTCTCACAATACTGTGAGAGGTGTACTTTTGCCATGTAAGGTAGAAGTACAAGCAGAGAGAAACACACAACTGAAAGTGAGGTCTTGGTATGTTGAAATGTCTGTTCAATTTACCATGCGTGGGTCTGGGTCCTGTGGCTAAACACACTTTCAGGCCATGGACAGAACCGCCCTCCTCTGATCCCTGCTTCCTGTGGCCATGCACAGTTCTTCATTTTGGATACAACAGAGTTTGCTCTCTGTGGTTATTTCTGCACACAGTAGCAATTCTGCTCTTGATGCAAGAGCCATAATAATGCTTTTCTCATCAGCCTGGTCAGCTTCATATCTATTTACATGTAGAATTCAGGAATAATGTAATTGTGTATTGTGACTGGTAAATAATTTTTTTTTTTGCTTTGCCTTTCATTTTGCAGCAGTGTGTAGGTTGCAGACACAGCATTTCGATTTATTGGTAGTCTTTCTATTTCTCACTGAGAAGTAAATGCTTGAAGCACAACTGTATTACGACTACATATTTGGGACCCAGAGCAATTTATTTGTGTGCATGCTCTTTTCATAGATTACTGTGGTTTTCTTTACATAGTCCTCAGGAAAAATATGCCTGGAAGACACATTTCTCAGCACCATAACTCATTTTCTACAAGACAAGGCTTTGCACAAACAATCTGTGTCTGCTTTGGCCATTCTCTAAAAGTTAAAAAAACATCAGACAAGGAAGTAGAATAAGATGTGTACACTACATTTCAGCCAACCAAAAGTGTATAATGTGCTTGATTGAGTTTTGAAACAGCTGAACATGATGTGTATGATGAGATATAGAAGACAGTATTGGCCTAGCCCTCTCACTTTCATGTGATAACTGCCTAGATTTTTTTTTCTCTTTTTGACACTATCATTTGGGAAATCCTGTTTTATCTGTGACAAGTTTTAAAGCTAGTATACTCCTGTTAAGGATCTAGCGCATGTAACTTTCCAATACTAAGATAGCAAGAAAAATGTTGCTGTAATTTTGGCCTAAGTTATGGCTCTTAAGATGTCTGTGCACTGAAAAGAAGGTGAAATGGAAATGTTTTGACAAAGAAAAATATGTGTTGTCAGCTCTGTTTTATCCACGATGAAGGAGAGAAATGGAGACTATACAGGGTTCATACACTGATGACTAATATGATCTCCTGCTAAAACAGATTAGAGGAGCACTATTCTGCTTTATTCCTCATTCTTTTTTTCCAGTGAGATGCACAACTAAATGAATGGTTTGTGTGTCGGAAAGAGATCTTTAAAATAATGAAAGAATGACCATGAAAGGAATACCTATTTACATCATAAGATGACAAAATATGTGAAAAATACAGACTGAATTGTTTCTCTAATGGAGTGTCAGTCATCTAAATGTGCATGAGGTACAGTTTCCTTACACTGTAATTACTGTCAGTGTTTAGTTTAACTGAGGCAGTGATAGAAGGAGCTCCATAGGGGGCAAAGCACGAAGAGAAGAAGGGCACTCATGGCCACTGCTCCTCAGGTCCCTGTCAATAAGGGACAAATTGAACCATTATATGGCCTATTTTTACCAAACTTGCTTTCTGTGCTTGTCTGCTTTCTGACTCATGAGCTAAGAGCTCACTCCACTGTCGAGTCACTCTTGCACCATTCTTCAAATTACCTGCAAACTCTGTTTTGCTCAGAGGTAGCTTAAAAATTTGTAAGAAAATTACCTTAAAACTCAGATATTGGTAGTCTTGTTTTGGAATGTCTTTCCAAGACTTCTGCTGTTTATCTCCTCATGTGACACTCAGCTACTAACAGTGCTCGGAGCAATTCTCAGGGCTAAAGTTGTACACTTAGAAACCTGTATTTTGGAAACAACAAAGCTTCTGCTGGGACAAATATGATGCAAGCCTGTTTCCCTCAGCTTCCTTCTATCTGCCAAACATTTTTACAGTTTTCTACTGCACCCCTTTGGTTTCTCAAGCTTTTGTAGACCAGGGTCAAATGATTCCCAAAACTGTCAGAGTATTTTGGAAGCAGACTTGCCCATGTTGGATCTGGGGAAGTAATTTCCCTCTTACCTGCTGCCCACTGTCAGATGTGAAGCAACAGTCAGTGGAGTATGACTTGAGATATGAAATACCAGATTTTGTGTTCAGATAATTAAGTGGCAGAAATGTATTTGTAGATAGTGTTAGCAGATGCTAATTTACATACACTTTTGATATCTAAAGCCAGGTGCCTTTTGCAAGTAACTTGTCTGCATCTACTTTCAGATCTACCTGCTTGAGGCTCTTTGTAAGTCTTCTAATTATTTCACTCCAGTGAGTTATATGATCCTCTACAATTTCTTTATTTTTTCCCTTGTTAATACACAAAATAAATAAATTGAAATGAGAAATGCCTCTGAACATTTTGTGTGTATTTGAATCTAAAATATTAATATTAATTTTGTTCTTCTCTGTAATTGAACTAGTGTACAGAGGGGTATAAGAAGAGTAGCTTCTCCTTTTCAGTTTGATATGGATTTTAGGGACTCTCTGTAGACCCTTGCTCATCAATTTGCTTTTGCTGAGCTTCTTCACAAAAGTAAAGCAGTAGCTTTTCACTCTGAATGCCAGTTAACCATTAATTTTCCCTCAAAAGCAGGCAGTAGTGCTATGTTGCAGAAGACTACACGAAGCTGAAGTCAATGCCACACCCTGGGAACATCAGTACTCTCAGGGATGAGAATACTCTCATTAACAGTATCTCAGGGTTTTTATCAGTCACTCATCTATCTTCTTCTGATGCCAGAACTTCATTTATGACAGGTTCAATTGATATTTTAAATTTCTTTCAAAGCTGCATTCTTTTCTGAGTTGTATTCTTGTCAATTACAATGATGTAATTAATAATCATGATATCTTTAGAAAAAAAAAACAAAAATAAAACAAAGACCAACAAAACAACAGTCTCCCATGGTTCATAAACTTTGTTCAACAAGTACCTGACTCTTCATAGTTCATCATCATCTCATTTGTTTCCGTTCCAGATGAACAGCAAGTTTCTTTCATAAAGTTTGCTACTCTTCAGTTTAGGTGGTACCACATGATATGCAGCGGTTCTTCCTCTTCTGGAGCAGCTGCTGAAACTTCCATCCTTTGCTGATCCTTTCCTCCCAGCAGTTCAAGTACTTCTCTACAACTTGCCTGTACCTTGTCTATTTCTTCAGTGTTTTAGGAGTGTTTCACTTCATTTAGTTAGAAAATATTAATCTCATTAACAGTGATTTGGCATGCCTGCATATCCAATATCCTGGGAACACTGCAAATGTCCATCTAATATTTTTCTTATGTTTTTTGTAGAAAACAGCTTTTAATCTGAAGATCTCATTATCATCAGAAAAGCAAAAATAAACAGTAAAGTACCATATGGTTATCTCATTTTATAATCTGGTAGACTAAATTGATCCTATGGCCATTTAAAACCAGAAGTGTCAAATAACATTGACAAATTAGTGCTATTTTAACTACAGAACCATTACAATTATTGGCCATAGTTGTTCTAGCTTCTCTGAAAAAATGGCACGTGTTATGCACACAGACTTGAAATACTAATTCTAGTAAAGAACTTCAAAGAGTGCCCTGCAGTCTTTTTATCCAGATCAGAACTGTACTGGGAGAAGGCAGCTGTTTTAATGAAAAAATGGGTGATGAAAATTGTTTTAGCTTAATGTACTTGTAGACCTGACCTTTGCAGGCTAAACAATAATGGGCTGTTAATACAGAGGTGCTCTGAATTCAGCAGTAGTACCTGGGTACTAATATTAATATAGTCCCTTGTTATGGTTTTCCAGTAGATCTCCTGCTGAGGTGTGGGCAGATGTGTGTTGTCAGTGATTTGGGCATGAAAATTAAATGAATTCTGTTCTACCAAACCAAGATTATGTACTGCATGAACTCCTGCTCTGTTGAGGAATCTTTTCTACATAGTACTATACAATAATAGTATTTGATAACATATTTCAAGTTTTTAATATTGTCATTCAGCTGTAATCTCTCTAGCACTAATATCAAACAGCTCTACTCATATTTTATAAAGACAGACTGGTAGAGAGTATTATATAGAAAAGCGGTTTTTTATTAGATCTAGTCTGTTCACCCAGAGATTTCTTTTAAATCTGGAGAGTGAGGACAATGGAAGAGCAGGGGAAAATGGAAAGCACGCTTATGTCCAGTAAGGCATATTTAATTTTTTGAGACTTTGGCAAGTGTGATGAAATAAAACCAGAAAAGCATGCAAAGTTTTTAGAGTCCCAGCCTGCAGAGTCCCTAGTTACCTCAAGTAAATCTGAGGAAAAGCAAGATACTAAGGGATTTCCGCAGTAAAACCTTTTTCTACTGAGATTTTTTTTATGCTATGTTATAAGCAAGTTTGTTAGAGTTGCGCATATTACTAACTCTATAATGACAAGCTATAATACAATGAACAAATTAGTAAGTAAATTTTTATATGAATGCCAGTGAAAGTATATTATAGAACCTAGAAATAGCAAATGTATCTATCATTGAAATTATATATATTTTCAAATTTAAATAATGAATTTTTTGAGACTGATTGACTGATTAATTGGACTGATTCCAGATGCTGGAAATTTTCACTACTTTAGTGAAGTCACTCAAATCTTTCAGAGCCTTCAGATTTTTACAATTGGCTAATAGCTATATGTAGCCATTGCTTGCCCTTGTCTGAATTTTAAAATCTGCTACATTGAGCAAATATTCTATTAAGAATCAAATTCTGTGAGGTATGGGGATATTTGATGTAATAGCCAGTGTTACGAACTAGCATATCAGAAAAGCTCCACAACTACAGTAACAAAAAAAATATAACATTACATTTAAATACATGATGATGTTTTAGCTTTTTTCCTTAGTATTTACCAGCTGTAATATCTGTTAGTATGGCCTTGAATGTTAGCAAAAAAAAAAAAAAAAAAAAAAAAAAAAAAAAAAAAAAAAAGAAGGTAAATATATGAATACAGACAATTTAATAGTCTAGGTGTTAGGCCTCCTGCAGTTAATCTCCTTGCAGGAGATTAGTAAATGTTTCTTTTGGGACACACTATGTGCTACAAGTGTTACACTGATACCAGAAAAGTTATACTTTCCCTATTGAAATACAGTAAAAAATGTGAAGAATGCCTGGAAGCACAATCAAATTAATTCATACTAGTCATCCATCTTTCATAGTAGAACATTTGAGATGCTTTAGTTTGGGTGAAGAAATGGCAATGCATCCCATGTGCTCCTATTTTATCTGGTGGAATAAACAACAAAACTCAAAGGAAGTGAAAATAGCTTTAATGATACAATAAATTTAATAGTGAAAAGTACATGAAATCTGAATGTGACACCTGGAAAGAATTACCTTGGACTATCAACAAGAATGAAAATATTTCATCATAGGATTAGTCAGGAGATGCAGTACTCTGCAAAACCAGACTATCCAAATGAACAATTTGACTTAGCATGAAGTGTGCCGACAGAATGTAGTAGATGCATTTTGAAAGGTGGGACAAACCTTAGGACATAACTGGTGTTAACAGCTACTGCTCAGGATCATGTCCGGATACTTTTCTATTTCAAAGAGATATTAGTAAGAAGCTGTTCCCAGCAGTATGAGAGTCAATGACGTGGAACTCATCCCTAACACAGTCTGGTAGTAGTGTTTGTTTCCTAAGAGCAGCGTTACATGGATTATTTAATCTAGATATATAATTGTACATCCTTGACTTCATTTTAGTTTGCTTTGTAGACAAAACAGTGGAAAATGCAAAGCTTTACAAAGGACAAAGACAAATTTATGTATGTTTTTTTATGGCTATTAGGGTAGAACCATCTAAAAGCAATTTTGCTGATGAATGGTGGGGTCTCCAACAGTAGCAAATGGTGTGAATCCATGGTTAATACTGATCTAAAGAATAATGGTCTAAAGAATAGAGTGAAAAGAAAAATAGCTACCTTTTTTGGGTATTTCACTCTGGAAACAAACCCAGCATGATGTTGCTGATCCATCATTTCTTTTTTGTACTGTCTAGTTTGAACAGCTGACTGATTTTACCCATTGTAAGATTCAGTAATGCTGTGAAATCCTAAAAATTATGAAGTCTAGTTACTGTGTTCTGCAATTGGCATGAGTGAATCTTCAGAACGAAGCTGATCAGCAGCTATGTGAGAGACTGATTGGTGCAGTCCATCAGATGCTAAACATGGGTATACATGAGACACTAATGGTATTTGCAGGGAAATACCTGCAGACTGAGAGATGCAGAAACACAGCATTTAAGTTGTATTGCACAGCTTTAATTCACTGCACTGCTATAACATAGGCATACAGAACAAGGACAAAGTAACTAACTAGTGTGTGAAAAATTCCACTTCTAGCTGCGATTATTTTTTTGGATTATGTCTTCCAGTATGGGAGTAGACACAAGGTAGGTGTGTTCTTGCAAGGTGACTGAGGAGTTTGACATTGGTTGTTAAGTGTTGCCTTTGGTATACCTAAACATTCAATCAAGAAAATGGAAAACTTTCTGGAGGATTTATTCTTATATCCAAATTAACATTCTGATATGTCCTGCTGCACATACTGTAGAGAAATATGAGTGAGACCTGCTATGTGCTAACGGCATTAATCAAAATAATATCTCTGGGGTTTTGATGCATTATTGTGCTCACCACCTATATGTCTATATCCTGGTTTTGCCTTTCTGTGAGTTCTGTGGTTTTTGCAGCATGGTAAAAGTATATGAGGAATTGTGTATATGAGGTTTGGACTGGAAACCAGAAGCAGGAGTCATGTGATGAGGGGGTTAGTTGTAGCTGCCTGGTCCTGGGTGGTCTCTGCAGTGCTGTGAAGCTTTTGTGCAGGTAGAGGTGGTGAAACTGCTCCATAAGGGTGGATTTATGCTAAGGGCTTCATATTTGCAGGTCTCTATACCATTCATGCTAGCGAAATAAAAACATGATTTGAAAAAGTGCTGGCATATCTGAAACTAACTAATTACAATTTTATAACACAGGTTTTTGGAAATTTGTCTTCGCTATTCACCTAACAGTTCTAACCGTTTTCTCTACTGAGCACGGATCATTCAGTCATACTTTGGTCATGATGTGCTGTTTGTATCCTGTTTGTATGCTGTTCGTATTAAGGAAATAATTTTTCTTTATGCTTTTATTCACTGAATCTACTTTGCTGTACTTTTGGAGAACTTGTCCCTTTTATGGTTAATGAAATGAGTCTCATCCATATTAGGTAGATAAAAGAGTTGGATATAGCTTTGGAGGCTCCTATCCCTCACTCCACCTCCAGAAAATGTCCAGGGATAGTGAACTGGAGCATAACTGCTCAAAAGTTTCTGCTTCTGCTTTCTGCCAGGCCTCTGGCATCGTGCCTCAGTAATTTATGTTACTACAGTTTCTAGAGTTCTTCTATCTTATTCTTTTATGTCTCTGTGTTTGACAATGCTTCACCTTCATTATCTTTAAAGATCAGCACTAAAACAAGGTATTTCCTCCCTTTTCCCTGTTTCCAAATTGAAACAAATAAATCACTTAGCTTCTTTGCTGTCTCTTTAGTCTACCCACTGTGTTATTTTTAATCACTTTGACCTTGTAAACATAATGACTTTTACAAGGATCTCAAGATATACTTAAGAGATTTCGTTGTATCAGCAATAAATTTTAAAAAAGTCCAATATGTTATTATACCCAGTCTTTTTTTGCAACAAGTTTTAAAATGTTTTTATGGCCTTGCCAGTGTTTCAGGTAAATGGCTTTATATGATATCCATCAAGCAGAGAATACAAGTTTTATGTTTGTATATTAAGTGTTATCTCTGAAATTGAAGATAGTGTTCTTTATAAATTTTGAGTATTCATTAGGCAATAAATAAAAACTGATAAGTACCAGTGAGAAGAATGTGTGTATTTCCACTGAGTTTTCTGCACAGATATCTTTTGGAATGATTTCCATACAGTTGTATATCAGGTTAGTAAGATTTGTCAGAGACTTATTGTCATTACTTCATTTTATCCAAAGGTTTTTTTGTGTTCTTGTGTTGTTTTATTGTTTAAAAATAAAATGATGCTTTTGTAGTTCCCTATCACAAGCAACAAGTACAAGTATATGGAAATAAAATGTATTTCAATATGTGGTGAAAGTTTATTCTCCACACAGTTTACTTCCAAACCAATGTTGAAGGATTGAAGCTTTGTTTGATTGTAGATTTGTTTTTTAAAGTAGGTTTTCACAACTGAAACATTTCAATTTGAAAATTTTTTAACTTTAATATGTATTAATTTTCAACACAAGAATTATTATCAGCAGTAAAAGCTCTAGATCATCTAAATGCTCCAAAGTACTGAAGCATAAAAATTTTCTGAAGAGGAAGTGCTAGTAGAGTTTGGGTTATAAAATAATGCCTTGACTCATCTCTAATTCAGGAGTGCAGTTTAGCATTGGAGGATAGGAAGAACATAGCAGCTAATAGTTCTAAATGCCTTCTTATTAAACATCTAGAGCAAACTGCCTTATACTGCTCTCTATCTTCGGCTCAGTCAAATCTTTAACAAGATGGACAATAACTAAAATTATATAGAGAAATTACTGTTTTTATAAAATGTGGCAAGTACTTTAAAATACTGAAAATACCTGATTTTATTGAATATGGATTTGATTTCCTCAAGAAGGCTGTTGCTGCCTAAAAAGTGTTTTTTCCCTCATGTGACACAAAGTAAAAATAAATAGCATCCATGTCAATGTACAATGCAAATCAAATGTCATAAAGGTTTTCTTTATAAGCATTCTTTAGTAGCCAATATTTAATTCTTTTTTTATTAATTTGCTGGTCTTGTAAGATTGTTAAAAATTAATCATTAATGGGAAGCAAATGGCAACCCCACAACAACACAGCTGTTCTTTGTTAAAGTAATTGAGGGTGTCTGCACTCATATGATGATAACAAATGTTGAGGTACAATTCAGACATTGTTCCTAATGGTCTTAAGTTATAATTGAGTTTACAAGTTTCACAGTCATACAAGAAAAAATGTAAAGGAAGGATTGTTTTGTATGATTTTCTCACAAATTCATGGAAGTGGTGATGAAGATAATTTTTCCAACCCATTCAGGCTATAAGAAAAACCTGAAATTTTAATTTCTTTTCCTACAAAACTTATTCAGCTTTCCTGTCTTCCATGTTCTTTGTTTTAATAAAAGGCAAAAATAATTTTGATATTTTGGGAGGAAGATGGGAAGGTTGTGGTTTTGATTTTATCTTTTTGGAAAACTGGGAGGTCTGTCTCAAGCAGATCGTTCCTAATTTTCTTCAAAGTTTTGCATACAAAACACCCCCTTTGATTTTGTCAAGGCTCAGCCTCGGGTAGCCCAGAGGCACTGTGCTTGTAAGCAAGGAAATTGTCAACATTCACGGTACATTTGGGCAAACAGAGTTGAAGTTAGCCACAGTTGCTAACATGCTAATGTTGTTCGTGCAGGTGCTGGCTTGGCTAAGAGGAGGGAAGCCTGAGTATGCTCAGATTTTAGGTCAGTGACTGCTTGGTGCAGTTTTGAAATGGGACTGGGTTGGCAGCCACTGCGTGCACAGGCTCAAGTCAGTCCCGCATAGCTTGCTCCACTGTTATTTTTAAGTTTCTGTCTGAGTCTCCCCTTGGAAACAGTCATCTGTAAGAATTCAGCTGCCGATGTGGGGTAGGAGCAGGTGCAGAGCTCACAGCAACCACGCTGTGAGTCAACACAAATTAAGGGTCTAAGGCACAGACTGAAAGCAAGAGGAAGATTTGAGGGAGGACACTGAACTCAACAAGGAGTCAAACACAGGGCAGGAGGTAGCGTGACAAGGAGCTTGAATTAGGGGAAAGTCTTCAGCTGTTACTGACAAAGGTAGGCATTCCAGGAAAACAATGCTGGGAAAATAAAAGTGACGCCAAGTGAAAGGTACCACACCAGGGTTCACAGATATGAATGGAAGTGATTAGCAATGGAGTGAATGGTGCCCATGCCCATATCCATTAAATAAATATTTTTGGCATTTAAAAAAACTTTTTAAAGAATTAGACTCCTTGATGCTAATATTAATGAAAAGATAACATCTCCATCAAATCCCACTAATTTTAGGGGGATAAGATGGACTATGAATTTGATTCATAATTTGCCTTGAAGTAAAAATACAGGTAAAGGTGTAAACCATATTAAAAACAAATAGAGATAAAGAGCTGTTTCTTCATGTTACAAACTTTGAGATATTTCTTCCTTGCATGGAAGGTCATAAAAACAGCATAATAACAAAAAATCCTTTCTCTTGAAAAATAGAAGCGATAAAAAAAAGTCTTCTATTGAGCTTCATATGAATCTTTGTTTCTCTTGTCCTTTCAAGAAAACCCTGCTAAGGTTGCATAGCATCATATATTTGAAAGTGTTTTAATGAGTTTAAGGACATCCCTCATAATTGGAAAGGAATTTCCAATTCCTTCCAATGAACTTATCAAGTAGGTTGGAACTCTTTTCCTCAGTGTCTTCCAATGTGCACATGTTTTATGAATTGTCCTATTCATAATCGTTTAATTCACTTACAGCTCTACTTTCTGCCTATGTATTGAAAGATCAAATTCTGAACTGCTCTCCCTCTGCAACTATCTGTCTCTTGGTGTGAAATTCATGGAAAGATAAAGCTCAGAAATCAGCATGAGAAGATTAGAGTGTAACTGGTAGAAAAAAATTCACGGTCTTTGCACACGTTTAAAATTCTATCATGTATGTGATGAAATGAAGACAGCAACTGGAAATGCCCCAGGACATATATTTTCTTTTTTTTTTTTTTGGCAAAAGAAATGAGCAGAACTTCCACCCACACTGAATAGCTTACTTTTGAAGGACTGTAAGGCTCTTTTCCCTTGCTGCAAATTTTGTTTTCTCCTTTTCATTCTTTGTTCTTCTTCCTTTCACTTTTTTCCCTTCACCTTTTTTCTCCTGTTTCTCTTGCAAGAGTGCAAGGGAAAAATATGTTTTCATATTAAGCTGATTTTCAACATGAACAAGTAGACACTGTAAGGGTTAGTGGCAATGAAAAGAATAGTATTGCTGGGATACACATGTTGACAATAGCCACCTTTACCTTTGTCAAAATACATATGCCAGGTACTTAACTATTGCAATGTTCACAACAGGAATTTTCTGATTTTGGCAATTAAATCCTGAGAGTTGAGCAAAAGTATAAAAAAATCTATGACCTACACCATCACAACATTCCATTAAAAACAGTCTATAATCGAGCAATCAAACTTGTCAGGAAATGTGAAATTTTTTTTCCGTCTAACTTGGATGGTCTTCAAACATAGATTCAAATGCAAGAAAAGGATTTTGCTTGACTTCTTGATCAAAGAATAGACTAGATTAATCCAGTCTTATTTTCTAATACTAGCTCTGAGTAGCATGCCAATAGTTGCACATGGTCTGTTTGTTCGAAAGTCAGCAAGGGTTGAGTGCTTTCTTTTGTTTTCTGTTGTAGTAACTTGCCTGAATTAACTGAGCCTCTTGTTACTTTTCAATCTAATTTATGAGAATACTTCATAAGGCATAGTTACTGAATACCAGTCCTGGTATTTTATGTTTCCTGTGGGCCACTGAATGTACCTTATAATTTGCATTGTGCTGTGTAACTTGATAACATTTTATTGCAGTTGTCTGGCACTGCCACAAGGACCAAATCATAATACATAGGAGAGGTGGCACCTCAGCTTCGGGAAATGAATAAGAAAATCCTTTACATTCAGAAGAAAGCATGGAACAACTTTATTTGGATGGGGTCTTTGTATCTTTGTGTAGAATGGCCAAATTAATGATGCATGACAGGGAAACACACATCCCACGCTGCTGTTCTGGGACATGATCCGCCTTGGACAGAAATAACTTTTTGTTATAAACTGAACTCTGTGCTGAAAGACATCAGATCCCCACAGAGGACAGCTGGAACAGCGTAATGGACATCACAGCCTCAGCTTCCCACAGTGCCCATTAACTCGTAAAGACCAAGAAGAAGCAGAACACGTGGATCTCTCCCTAAGTGTGTGAGCAGTGTCTGTGTGCAGCAGCCCTTCCTGCCAAAAAATCAAGGCCTCCCTGCACCCCTCAAAGAGCCATGTCTGAAGAGAAAGCAGAGAATACAAGTTCAAGCAAACTGGGGGACATCCAAGCTGTCTCATGTCTACTTTATGCAGGAGCCACATTAGTTTACGAGTCAACCCAATATTTGGCCCAACAGAAAAATAAGGCTTTCTTGGCCTCTTCTATACCTTTATGTAAAGGGCATGCCAAATAAATATTGCAATTAACATAATTTTGTGTGCCAGACAAGTTCAGATTGTCATATTTGATAGTCAGTGGAAGTGGCTGTGCAGAAAGATTTTGGACATGCATATAAATGTAGCCTACAGTCACAAAAAATGCCCTTTCACTTTAAGTTGACTATTCCTCCTATTTTGAGGAGTGTAAGAGTTATTGGATCGGATGGAAGTTACATCCTTCCTTATGGAGAAAGGGAAATGAAAGTCAAATTCAGAACTCCTGACCAGAGAGCTTTCCTTCTACGAATTAAATTATTTTTATGTATACATAAATGAAATGAAAATTAGTTATCTGTTCTACGTAAAAATTTCTGTTACTTTTTGCTTAGGCTTTTACCTATCTGTCCTTGGAACTCACAGAATGTGTGTTCGTTTACTTTTGGTGCTTCAAATCAATGCTGACAGCTGTAAATTTAGGCTTAATAAATGAATTACACAGGTAAGGAAAACAAGTACCATCTCCTCTGAGGCTTTATAAGCCACACAGCTAATGCTATCAAGAAAGCATTGATCAGACACTATCTGATTGATTTTCTATCTCGGTAGGTATTACTCTGTGCAGCTGATGAAATTGTAGCTACTCATGTTTCTCTATCCTTCAGATTTCATATTATTAGATTTAGTCTATTTGCTGCACTGAATCCTCCCTACAAAACTAAGCCTCCTAGGCAAAAGCAGAGACAACCTTCCCTCTCTACCCATGGTTTTTAGGGACAAGCAGTAAAATTCCTTGAAAACCTTGCAAGCTTTTGCTTTTGGAGAGGATGAGGACTCCTGTCAGAGCTGTGATGCAGGGCAGCAACAGCCCTGGCTCTCAGGCCATCCCCATGTCTCACAGGGGTAGAATTCTGCAAATCACAGCAGCCATGAATCATCCTACAAGGGAGCAGTAATTAAGGATGGCTTGGAGGACTGTCAAAGTTATACCTGGGTGAATAGAAAAACAACACAAAATAAAAGACCATCCTGAGAGCAGCAGAGGGCACTGGTGATTTAAAGTCATCCTGCTAAACCCCCGAGGATGCTGAATGCTCTGCAGGAATTTTTTCTCCATACCATTGTATTGCTCTGAGTCTCACCTGAAATCCCATCTGCCAATAGGAATGTATATATAATGGGACTAATTTTGCTCTTTTATTCTATAGTGAATATTAAGAGTGACTGCAATGAGGACAAGACATTATAGAACAAAATTGAGAGTGGATTAAAATGTTTTATCTGGGAATGAAAACAGGGAAACAGAGGAACAACAATTTTTTTAATGCTTGTTTAGAGAATCTTAAAAGGTTCACAAAATAGACTACCTCAGGAAAACTGCCTCATATTCTTGCAATAAATTTTTTTTGCTGCAATCAAAGATCTTTTTTCAAGCATAAAAAAACTTCACATGTGTTGAAGGGGAAAAACCTGGCAGTTTGTAATATTTTTTTACAGTCCCATAGCTTAGCTAATATATCTAGATTCAATAAGGGCTGGAAAATCGCATGCAATATTTCACAAACTGGTCTGCAGTTTACTGATGCTAAACTGATGCTTTAAAATTAACAGCTATAACTTCTTCTGTATGTTTTATAATGAAATACACACATCCCTTAAAAATTATAAGCTCTGCACATTTCAGCATTTAGCCTGGTGTTTTTATAATGTCTTCCTTTATCCATAGTTCAACTACACAGATGAAGGAAGACCCATTATATTCAGCAGAGCTATCAATAACTGTGTATTCCTACCTGTAGTTACTGTCAACACTTCTTTTCTCCTACCAGTCTTAATTTTTTCCTTTTTTTTCCTTCCTTTTTCTTCTCCTTTTTTTTTTCTTTCTTTTTTTTTACCCCTCTGTGTCTTCCAGGACTGCCCTAGATTTCTGCTTGAGTCACCTTCTGATCTCAGGCTCTACCTAAATAAATTATTATATACATTATGTTTGAGATTGCAGGCACCAGAGGACACAGTTACCAAACGACTATCTGTAAAAGTCAAAACTTGCTATCAAGGTGAAGATCTCTGCACCACTTTGTTGGCATCGAACATTTTCAAAATGTTGGCATCTTCACAGAAAGCTTTTCTTTTAATTGCCTTCTGCCAAGCAAAAAATATTAGCCTGCTTCTGGCAGCTTTATGGTTCCAGATGTCCAGATCTCTCATGATACCCTAAACCAGAGGCATCAGTTTAGGGTACATTCTGTTATTGAGTTGTGCTGCTGACTCCCCAGCGTAAGACCATCTTACTGAGCTGATCTGTGGCTATACTGAAGTAATTATTTTCTATACTGTTTACCTACAACTTACAGCCATGAGAAAAAAGACCTCTGGAGAAGCGTCATAACAGAGCATAACAATTTAAAATGTTACGTTTACCTTGAAGCTTTTCCATCTCTATGAGGTGAAGATAAGGGAAGCATACTTCCTAAATTCAGAATGTTGCTATTTAAAACCTGTTTGCTCACTTCCTAAAGCAGAATATTGTATACATCACCACAACTGTTGTCTCAGAAAATCAACCTTTCTCACATTTTAAGATTATCAAAAGGTCTGTCAATTTACAGATATCTAAATATAGCTGTTTATTCTTAGTACAGTTCTGTTAATGGTGCTACCTTCTCAAATGATGAAAGCAGTCCAAGACTGAGAAAAAAAAAAGCTTCAGCAGTACAGATGGATTCTGTTCTTAAACTCTGCAATTTTAAATTATGAAGATGTTTTTGTTTTGGTTTGTTTGTGTTTTTTTGTTTGCTTTTTTGTTTTGTTTTGTTTTCTTTTATTTTGAAGAGGAGAGGTTTTAGAGACTAGACTTGTTGAGATTCTTTTGCAGAATATTGATATGAGCCTGTTCAGTGTTCATAGCAGTCCTAATGATGTAAACAAAAGGAAGATGAACTATTGCACAGAACTATTGCACTATTGAGCAGACCTCTCAAATTATGAGTCCAGGTGCCTAGTTATGAGACAGTCACATCTGGAAGATACCAACACTTTTCTTCAGTACCACTTTTCCTTAGACAAGGTGCAGTTTGCGTCTTTCCCTTGCACTATAACCCAAAATGCTTATGTCTTCATTTTGGTTAAAATTATCTCCTTGGAAGGCTGTTTCTTACCATGCTGCAACAATAAATTAATTTAAAAATAACGTGGATTAGTGCTTAATCACCCTGAAGGGTGATTTTGAATTTAATTTTTGACAGAGCTAAAAATTGAAACTTTTTAGGTGTAAGTGATGTAGAAATGGCAATTATTTTATACAGAATAATAGAAATAGAGAGAACCAAACAGGAAAAAAATGGAGATACGATCCACTTTTAACAAAAGCCTATTCTGACATTTTGCAGAACAAGAGGTATTTCTGTATAGTAGATTCTGTATTTAATAAACTATAATTCCAGAAGTAAACAGTGTATTTTCTAGTGGTTTGGGTTTTTGGGTTTTTTTGTTTTTGTTTTTTTTTTTTCTTTTTTGTGTGTGTGTATGTGTGGGTGGGTGTATGTGTATGTTAATTAATTTCTTTATGTCTAAAAAGTGTCCATAACCAGATATTTTTTTCTCTGGAATATTTTCTGTTCATTGCATTCACAGCATGTTTCCCACTTTTTTTAAACTGTAAATGCTGAGATCTGTAGGGAGACAACATTTCATCTTTTGAACCCCATTTGTATAAATTATTTAAATAACCATCTTGGAAATGATGTAATTTGTAATAATATTTTCAGGGATAACCAACAATAAAAAAAGGGAGAAAGAAAACCCCCCCTGCAAGACATGTTGTGGTACAAATACTTATGTTGAGGTTAAAAAATTGTATACGTTTTCTTTTGCCCTTTTTTTAAAGTAATTCTGTCCTCTTACTACTGTTTCTTATTAGGTTAGTCATTACCAATTTGTTTTCTTGCTTCTTTTAAAGCTTGTTGTAAACAGCATGCTGTAAACATCCAGTACATAGGGCACAGAATTTGGCTCTGAGAATCAACCTTAACCCCCTGCAGTTCTACATGTCTTGGCTGATGGAAGCTGAATACGTAATTTAAAGTGTTTTTAATTCCAGAAGGAGCCAAAAAGACATAATCTGAGTTACACAGAGTAAGCACTACTATTTCTTTTACTTCGCAATTTGATGATTCAGAGATAATTTGCTGGATACTGGCAGGTTTTGCAGGTTTTAGCTGTCTAAAATGGCTTTCCAATTGATAGGGTTTTCTCTGGTTTGAGAAAATCTAGATAAATAGAGGACTGACCCATCTTGTTTATTGCATAATGCGAATAGATAATATTCACAACATCAGGAATTTTTTTTTGTTGTTGTTAGTTTCCAGGGATTAGGAAAATAAGTAAAAGCCTTGTGTTGTTGGTAACTGAATGTAATTTGAAAGTTTTTCCCTTGCTTCTGCCTAGCTACAGCTACTAGGCAATTAACACATTTGTGATTCTCCCTTAACTTCAGCAGAGAGGCTATTTGGTTTTTAAAAAATCTGTCTAGAAGCATAAATGTCTATCTCTTGATGTACAATATTTTGTAGGTTAAAAAAAATGGCTCCTCTTGTGAAGCCATATAATTAATTAATTAATTATTGGCTTTAATTCATATCTCTTCATTATTGAGCAATTCATTCTGATTATCTAGAGCATTAACAGTAAGAGTTGTTGTCATGAAAGGTAGTACATGAAGTGCTCTTTTAGCTCCCAAACACCGCCCCTAAGTCACCCATGTGATTGCATATGTGTGCAGCTTATGTTGTCCCTCTTGATGACACCAAGTAAATTGCAACTGATGTAGTTTGGAATGGCTAAATACAATATAAGGTGCAACTGCAGCCACAATGCCCCATACTGGCAAAATCAGTGGATTTTTGATTGAATTGTGCTCTTCAATTTTGCATTACTGCTATCAGTTCACAGTAGTTTCTATGACACCTGACTACTGCTATACTTTCTTCAGCCATCTCCTGCCCATTCTGGTTTTAACCTTTTATCAAGGTGTTTGCGTAATCTAAAAATGTGTGAAAGTGATATAGCTGGCTCAATAGGTTTAGTTTACATTTATCTGATAAGCCATCTTTAGTGATATCTCTAAGGTTCTGTTACCTCTAACTCTTGCTACGTTTCACGCATCAAGAAGAGAATAAAACGTTTACTCTTCCTTTCAGTGTATTTTCAGCAGTTTCGCTTACATGAGTTTTCCTACTTCATAGGTGACCATTAATTTTAACATGCAGAGACCTTTTATTTGTAGAAATGAATGTTGTTTTTATTTTTTAAGACACTCCATATGGTATGAATTTGATAAGAGACCCATAGCTTTCTGCAGTGCCAACTTTATTCACTTTTCAAAAGCATCCAATTAACTGCCATTGTAAATAAATTTTGTCAGCTTCTCAATATTTCCTCCATTGGCTTGCTTTTTGATATTGATTTCTTAATATTTTAGAGAATCATCTGAAATTCACAGAAGCACATTAGATGCAGATGTGTCTAACATGATCCTTGTAATATTTTGAAGCCTTGTTTGCAGCTATTGTAATTTTAATCACTAATTGGGTGGAGAGAAGTTTAGATATTAGACTATTCTCTCTGGTGTTAGAGGCTGGCAGCAATTGCTCTCATCTCAAAAAAATCACTCAGTTCCCTTCCACACTAAAAATGTAGATACAAACATTCAATTTTAGTATTGATTCACTTTGGGTCATACATTTGGAGTTGTATTTGCCAGCTTAGACACAGATGCTCAGTACCTGTTAATTTTCACACCTTTATACTGTGTGCCAAACACATGAAGAGTGTGACTATTGACTGACTGCTTCCAATATGTAAAGCCTTTTTGTTTATCTGTTCATGTGGTGTATCCTTCCCTTTGCTCCCACAAGTATCAGTTGCTTCAGTTTAGGGGATGCAGTTTTGGTTATGATAATTTAGTAGGCAGAGGCTAAATATATTTAAATATCTAAAAAAAAATTAAAGCAATTGGTAAATTGCATTACATGTGTTGGGCTTTATCTTGTTTCACATGTTGGGCTTCTTCTCTTCGGTGTCTGTGATTCAGAGATTTCACCTCACATTTTTTCCCATCTTTCTGAATATGGCTGCTCCCAAGTTTTCTTTGCTCGCTGAAATGGTATCTCATTCCCTCCCCATTTTTCCTCTCTCAGATAGCACACACTGTCTTTTCTCCTTGTCTCTCTCCATCCCTTGGACAATCTCTTGAACTTTCCATCTCCTAGGCTAATTTTTGTGGATAATTCATATCCAGCACCTTGGTTATGTGTTTCTTTACCCCCACTCCTTAATTTGGCCTTGATTTGAGATGTTGGACATACAGATTTTCTATCCACGCCTCCTCTATCTCTACATCAGTCCTGATACATAACAAATCCCCATGCGCCTATTTTCAGGCAGAGGTTATAGCTAGGGCCCTTGTCCTTCACTCAGTGGTAATAGCTGACCTGTTACCATCTGGCTCAGACTTCGTCACCACTTATTAAACATACAGCTATTTTTTTTCCAGAATGAATTGTATAACCCTCTCTAGCTCCTCTCACTTTTGTGTAGCATCTATATAAAAAACAACCTTGAAAACAGTTCAATTGTCAGTGTTCTGTGATAGTTTCAGAATTGCACACTGTGCCTTTCCTGGTTTTCTCTTGCTTTCAATTTCCATTTAATCTGGTTGAAGGCAGGTATAATTTAGTTTCTGTTTTTGTATAACATCAAACAGTCCATAATTAGGGCTGCTAAATGGAATGATAGCATAGGTAATATACCCATGTGTAATTCTTATATTAAATACATTTAAGACATTAGTAAAGATACTGAGAAAAGGGTAGTGAGCTAAGAGATCTACTGAAATAAATATTTTGATTTACTGCATTTGCTGACATTTTGATTAGCCAACAGAAGAGAAAGACCTTGGGGCTCTTCTGAACTGTTTCTGTAAGCCATTGCCCCCTAAGTGAATGGCTTTTGGGATGGAAATTTTTTAAACATTAATGAAGATTTTAATTTGTGCGGGGTTTTAGAGGGTATTTATCCTAAATTGCAGTGGCAGTGTGATATACCACAGAGATTACTTTGGAAAACAAACAAATGACTCAGATCTAGTTCTCTAATTTCAATGTCTAAACGTCTACAAATTTCATTCTTCTTGTTTTGGATTACAGCATATAAAGAAATCATTTGAACCGACACATCAAGGTTCTGAACATTTAATAATTTTAAGTTTATGAAGATGCAGTGAGAGTAATCATTCTTTTTTTACACTGGGACATCTAACATGATCCTTGTTTCTATCATCTTTTTTTTAACTACTAAATGCCAGTAAGTTTTAAAATGGTCTTCTCCAAATGATAGTAGGCTCTTCTGTATTTTTTGAGACTGTTTGAAATAAGAAAAAAAATTAATCAAACTATTAAAATTCTGTAACCTAGCCAGTAAAAGAGGTTTTTTTGGGGGGGGCAGGGAGGAGTGCAATAATAGAATGACTTTTTCTTTTTTTTTGTGCATAATATTGAGGAATAATTGCATATTTTTGTATTCTTGATTTTAAAATTGTAAGAATCTGCAGTGCAGAGAATACATCATATATAGAATTGAAAAAGATTTTTTTTCTGATGATAACCGTTAATGTACTTATAACATGTGTGTAATATTAAGATTATACAGTTACACTCTATCTGCATAAAAATGTCTCCAAGTTGTATAGAATTTTTCATTAAGTTAAAACATTTAACATTTCCTTTTTTCTCCTTTTAATGGTATTATTTCTTTACATTTATTTTGCCTATTAAAAGACTGCATTTTAAAAACAGCATTTCTTCTTTGGATAAAATTCATTGTAGACCTCTCCTGCCAGTATTTTACATCCTGTTTTGAGGTCATGAAAGGCAAACTCTTTTTTACTTACATTTCATTAAGAATTATAATACTGCTGTCAGCAGAATGCCATAGCTGTAGAGGAAGCTTGCTACCAAAACCCTCTTTTATAACACATTCTTTATAAATATGAGTCAATGGAATGAGAACATGATTAATGTTACTGAATTTATAGATAAGCCTATCTTAGCATGCAGCACATGAAAAGGAAGAAAAAAGTTTTACCACATTTATTTTTGCCAATTGGAAGTGTATCACTAGATCTATGAAGGCCTGGGAAACAAATTTTTAAAATGCCGAAAGCTCCATCAATTACAGGTCCGGTGTAATTAATGCTGACATATATAGCTGTATTTTAGTGCTCCACAGCAAGAAAAAGGAGACAGCCAGTGACTTATAAGGTAGAGGAACAATTGTGATCTGCAAAGCAACTCAGTGAATTGATCTAAGCTGAATAAATTGCAAAAGTTAACTTTCAGAACTAGAGCTGTTACTTAATTATCCAAAAGCAAAAAAAATCACTTTAAAATTAATAGATATTTTGCATTTATAGTGCTAAATGGAAACAAAAGCACTCAAGATTATAATAAGGAAAACAAATAGATTACAGAATGTCTTTGAGTTGTCAATGCCACAAGATGAAAGATCTGGTGTCATGAGTCAGGCGAGGATAGTAAATATCCAAAATGTCTGTGTAAGACTCAGGTACATACAGACCAGTTAAGTATGTGTAAGTTAAGCTGAGGCTGAAAAGAGTCTGGAGCAGAACCATGTTTATGTAAAGAAGAACAGAGGATCTTGGCCTGAACTGGGGTGAAAAGAAAGGCTCAAATGGATGTGGTGTGCATTGAGAGGTAAGATGTAAACTTCAAACAAAGGAAGTTACTTAGCTGATGTAAGAAGAAATAAGAGAAACTATCAGTAAGCAATGTGTGGTAGGAATTAGAAGAACATTTCTGACCCTCAGACCTACAGTGGAATAATAATAGGTATATTGATTGATCTATCTATGTTTCTCTATGAAAAAATTAGGTAATGCCAGCTAGTTGGTAAAGGTGATATACAACTCCTTTGCCTTAGATAGCTATTCTGTTGCCCTAGAAATTTACCTTTTCTCCTGGTCTCATATTTCTGAGTATGCTTGGGATGACGAAAGCAATTATATCACCAAAGTAATGATTTTTCCAAGCCTTTATTTGCTGGAGAAAGAAATGAGGAAACAAGGCCCTTATACTGCACCTGCACTGCCAGGCTGAAAAAGGCACATTTATGGTGAGAAATGGTTTTGTTTGTTTATTTAGTGATTTTTCTGGGAAAGATGGATTTAGAATAAGTATAATTTTTAACACACACAGTGCTTGTAAAAGAGGTCAGGTTGGATCTAAAGAAGGATGAAGAGACGGGAGAGACCTAGAAAAGATTTTCTTTTGAACAAATGAAAATGAAGCAAACAGTTCCTTGTGCTGGGTCTGGCATGTATACCTTTTGAAAAATACATGGTTTATGGAAGCATTCCCTGAGTTTGTGTTAGCAATATTGTGACACACTTGTCTCAAATGAAATTTGGCACAAATGGATTTTCAGACCTCTGGGATAAAAAAGAACTGCTTCAGAAGGCAGGAAACACTTCCCTTGTGGACTAAAACTACAGCAATTGGTGAGAAGCAATATATGTTTTCTAGTTTCCTTCTAAATTGCTGAATACTGGCTGTTGCTGGAGGCAAGACATTGGACTTGATGCATAAATGGTGCAATTTAATATGGGAGATCCAATTAGTCAATTTACTTTAAATTGAAGTACTAAGAAAACAGATAAGAACAAGTTATGTAATAGAAAAACGTGTGAGAAAGTATGCTGCTGAAGTTCTTGTATAATAAGTAGAAAATTAAATACTGCAAAATGATCTGGATTTATGCATTAAAAATCCAGAATTAGATTGAGGAAATGTAAATAAATTTCATATAACCTTCCTTTACCTCTGAAAAAATGTTCAGTGTCTCTGAAAGATTGGTTTAAGTGTATTAAAAAGGGAAAACACCTTCTAGTTCAGTTATTAAATTGTGTTTACTTGGATCTAAGATTGCATTGTCAATTGTTGCCTTCCTGTAGCATATTTAAGGGCCATTAAATACGGCCCTTAAAAATGGGCTACCAGTGGGGTTTTGGTAGCCCACTGCCATGGAAGGGTTTTAAAAAAATATTATCTACTAGTTGCTACATTGCAAAGTGTGCTCTTAAAATATCATCTTGTACACTGGTTGCACTGCATGGGTTAGTGCAACACATTTGTGGTATTAAAGTTAATGACCCATTTCATTAGCAGTGATACTGAAGACAATCTAAAGGGAGTTTTCTTGTTTAAATTAGAAGACTGTACAGTTGAAAGATTAGTGTCATTACTCTAGAAATGTTGGTCTAAGAAGACAGAAAACATCTATGTTTTTACATTAGTAAATCTTTTCCCATGTACCTGCTATATTTTCAAAGATTATTTGAAATCAGTACTTCAAGTGAAATTTCTAATTTGCTGTGTTCAATTAAAATAAAAAGATGATCTTACATTTTATTTGTGGCTAAATAGTTGCCTATATTGAAAGAAGGAATAGCAAGTCTTGCCTTCAATTTGGGACACAGTAAAAACAAGACAGACAATCATATGGACATGCAATTTCTTTTCTGACCCCAGAAAGCCCATTCGGCATTTATGTGTGTGTGCCTCCAGGCTGCAGTTCTCTCCAAAGCCCAGAGGTCCATGGGGGAACACCATCTTATGAAAGAACACAGCACTGAGTTTGGGCAGGACTTCTGATTTTGTTCAATCCCAGACTATTTATCTTCTACAAACATATGGTGTGAGCATTATATGGTGTGAGTTCAGCAGTAAAATGAGTATTTGAGAAGCTTGAATTATCTGAGAGCATTAGCCAGTTTGAAAATTCCTGTTCATGGCAGCCTGACTCCTATCCAGAGAAAACTTTTCTTTTCCCCAATTCATTTGTTGGTGATACTCTGAGTTCAGGCGGTTTCTGCTATTTTGTGGCTTCCCCCTTATGCTCTTAGATCTTACAGGCTTTTCAGAGCAAAGTTTGCTTTATCCTCTTTTTCCTTATAAATGACTATGCTTCTTTAGTGAACTGTGAAAGAGGAGGGTGAGGAGGAGTGGATGTAGCACGTTTCTGTGTTTCTAATGCTTTCTCTGTCCCATTAGAGAAGCTCTCAAGAAGTACATTGTACTATCTTGGCATAAAGTGCAGATTGATGCCTTCCTGTGAATGCCGTATTTTGTAACAACTCCTTGATTGTTATTTAGAGGTGTCTCCTTCTCTAGTGGCTGTGTTTGATTTGAAGCCAGCTGTGGCATGGGAGACTCCTTCGGTCACCACCTTTTTTCTTACAGGCTCCGATGAGACCTGGTTCCCATGACACTGTAGCCTGAATCAGTTTCAGGGGGCTGGGTGTGCATGTGAGGCATTCCTGAATGGATTCAAACCCTGTTCTTGGGCAAAATCGTCTTTCAAGTTTGCTAATATATTTGCTAACTGTCTGCCTAATGATTTCCCGGGAATTAGATTTACAGAGAGGAGAGAATTTCTCTGACTTTTTAAAGACAACTACTGTATAACAATTTATTCGAGTGGTAGTTCAGTAGTTGGCAAGATTTTTAGCTAATCTGCTGTGAAAATATTCCTGGGTGGGTTAGACAGTTCTTCAAAAGCTGACAACTAGGATATGCATTTTTTTCCCTAATGTGTGTTTTGAATTGTGTTGGTTTAGTACACAGGTTCTGTGACATTTCCATTACAGAACAATTCCAGACTCTTGCATTCTTAAAAAATACTCCGATAGATGAGGTCTCCAATTACATTCATGCCATAACCTCTCCTTTACTTTTAATTCTGCATGCAGCCATTTTCAAATGTCAGGTTACCTGCCATTTCTTGTATTATGTTTTCTCCAATCAATCTGCAAACAAAACATCTTTAAGTCCTCATAATCTAATCCTGGTTTTGTGCAAACCCCAGAATTTTAATAACATCAGACTGTTACATTGTAACTTTGTCATGTGAAATGAGATCTATTAAATCAAACTATGTACATTTATACAGTTTGGGGGCTTCTATAGTTTTATCATGCTTTTATGATGCAATTTTTCCTCTTACTGAAAAAAATGAGCACTATAAATAGAATATTTTACATGATATACATAGAGAAAAATAGCTGGCTTTCAAAATTACTTTTTGAATTTTGCTTTTCAGCAGTCATTTGTTTAAGGAGTAGAATTTTGATGACCTGCCTCTTAAATGTACTGTCATATTGACATAGTTCCTTATAGAGTAACTCTTGTAATTGAAACTGCTTAATGAAAAGGTACTTAATCTCTCTGTAGGTTATCACATAACCTTGTTATGGACAGATCCAAGAGCAGTACTGAGTGTTATAAACTGAAATTTACAGAAGTTCTGGATAAGAGTTTTCTGGGATGACCTACATATTGTGTATAGCACAATTCTCTTAAGATACAGAATTAGCAATGGTACATCCTTTACCTGCATGTGCTGGTCTTTGTACAAGGAGAAGTCTTGCACTTCAAACTGCCTAATAGAGATTTGCAGGTAAAAATAATAAATTAACTTAAATGTAATATTCAGAAAATCTAGGAATTTTACGTTCTTCAGACAACCCATTTCTGCAGAGAGAAAGATGGAGAGTAAGGACATGTACCCCACAGAGTTACCTTCACCATAACAATGTACTTTTTATCCTTGAAATCAAAGTATAAAAAATATATGGGAAGAACAAGGTGAGGGATTTGGAGCTTCTGTTGATGTGGAACATGACAGAAGAAAGAAAAATGTTTGGATATATGAAATGAAAAAGCAGGAGACTTTTCATGTTAGAAAAAATTTTCATGTTACACCATCTTTATTTAAGCTGTGAAGTGGCAGATTCTTAATTAGAGCAAAATTTAATAAGTAATTCCTCCTAATAAGGCAATATTTTTGAAGACCTATTCAATGACATCTTTTTGGACTTCATAACTGACAATTACAGAGACGATTAAGGCTCTAACTGTTGGCAGTGCTGATATATTGCGTCTCTTGGTAACTTCCTTTACCCTCCTAGGAATATCTGATATGAGCAGAGACAGGTTATTGGACTTCAGTAAGCACGTTTTATGATTGGATGATAATTCTTTTATTTCTGAAGGGGAAATACTGTGTCTGGGGGCTTGTTTATGAGTTTCATAGGAGAGATGAAATTGGGTTGTGCTCTGCAGAGGAGATTTCCATTACATCTGCCCACTTCATTCTAAAGCTGTCTTTCAAATAGTTTCTCTCACTGTCTGGATTTCCCTTTTCATCTCTGTGCCATCAGTTATAGCTCTGCAGAAGCATTCCTCATAATTTACTTACACTTTACTTAATTTACTTTAAATAATTTACTTTACAAACACTTTTAACACCGGTGATAAATTTTTGTGTTGTTCAAATTTGTAATCCAGTCCTGAAACTTTAAATCTTTTTATCTTTTATGCTTCTCACTCTTTCTTAGTTTCCTAATGCTTTTTGCAGGTATTTCAGTTCAATTACAGAATATTTTCTGCTTAAGGACTTGAAAAGAGTCGAGTTTCAGGAATTTTTCATTAGTTTCTCTTTGTCTCACTCGTCTGTCTTTAGAAGTTGTTGTCAAACATAAAAAAACTTTCACTCCAATGCAAGAGCAAGGCTCTGAAAGATAATTAGTTTTGTGTCCATTCATAGTCAAGCGGAAAATCAAGGAGAAAAATTTAATTGCATTCATATATAGCATTTCATGAAATCTCTGTGTCTAATTACAGGGGGGAACACACAGCGGGGACACTAGAAAGAGGAGACACCTTTAAACCCTTCATCTTTGAAGAGGCCTTTTGTGACCAGATATGCTCCAAGTAAGAAGTCCAAGAAAGAAGTCTCCTTGCAAGTTATACCCCATTAAATGTGTCATTGATGAGTAGGTTGCCTGTGAAACATTTGTCACAACATATTCTTCCTAATTATTAATAGAAACTGTATTTTTTCTCAGTTGTTTTTTCTAATTAACAACCTTCTATGTTTTAAGGCTGCTTGGCAACTTGAATACACTGTATAACACAGTGATTTCACCTGCTCTGTTCTGAGTTGAAGACTCCAGATACTGGACTTCTATATTTTGTCCCACATATTATCCACAGGAAATTATTCTTCCCTTTTACACATTTGTTATGGGATTCTCTAATCGTGGAACAAATGTGTTGCTCTAAAAATGTTAGCATACATGCTTCTGATTCTGGAAAGTGTAACACAAAACGGCTGCATGGAACATTAGAGCAAAATAGACTTTAGAGAAACTGCCAAAAAAGCCCCTCAATTGCTTCTCAGGAATCTCCGCCTCAGGAGAAAAACTTTGGCCTGTTACCATTGACCATCATTCTGGATCTAATACAAAAGCTTCCAGAAATAATAACTGAAAAGTGAATATATTAGCAGTTTTCATAATGCATTTTTTTGGTCTGCTTTTTCTTTTTTTTTTTCCTCTAAAACATTTAAAATATTTTTCAGGCAGTCTTGAGATAGATCATGCTTGTATTCTGAGCATTCTGGATCTAAGGGCAAGATATCTATGCATTCATAAAATTGTCTGCAACATCTCCACCCTATTTGCTGAAATTATGTGGACATTTCTACTGTTCTTCAGCCATTTTAATTCTTTCTGTCAACTTAAGAGTTAGCTGAATGTTTAACTAAGAGCCTGCTGGGAAGCCTGAAATTTGGAACAAAATTATCAGAAAAACTAAGGTTACTAATAAAAATGTCTAAAATTCAATTTCTGTCACTACCACTGAAATCTTTCAATCTCAGCAAATATTTAAATGGACTGACTTCCAAGTATTCATGAATAGAAAAAGCATTTGTAGAGCCACTGTAGTACTTCATAAAGAGAAAGACATCTATATCATATACTAAAATATTCATAACATAGTGTTCCTTGGATAGTTTGGAATGCATTGCATTGGAGGAGAGGGTCTCAACAAATCCTGCGACTAAATTTCTAGATGTAAATAACTGCAAGCATCTTGTGTATGTACTGGTTTTGCATGACATATAAAGAGAAGTGCCACATATGCCATTTTAACAAATTTTGAGCAAAGCATTTTTTCAATGCCCAGTTCAGTTTATGGACTTCCTTGTTTCCTCACATGTTCTCATGGTATTACCTTGGCATCTGGGCTACTTGTAGAGTATTTAGCCTTTTTGAGAATCTCTATTCTTTCTTTTTTATTCTAGTGCAGATGTTTCAGCCAAGTGAATCTTTGTTACATAGTGGCTAGACAGAGATTTTACTCAAAAATTATGCAGTGCAAGATTCATGAGTCTTTCTTAATACTAATGATTTTAATTGTCCTTTTGTTAGCTGAGAGAAATTTTTAGTAGTCAGGCTGATGTTAACTGTCTTTTCAGACACAGGTGATCCTTTTGGAACTTTGGAAATACAATTCTGTTATGCTACCTGTGTTCATCTCTGGAGCAGAAAACTCAACCTGTTAAATCATAATTAAAAAAAAAAAAACCCTGTCATTCCAAACACTAGTTTTGCCTTAGAAGGAGTGACTGAAATGATAGTAAGGAGGGTAAGGAGAAAGGCTGCAGGCTCAAAGGAGTTAAAATGGCTAAGTAAAAAGGTTGTCATAGCCAGATTCATGGGAATCACTGTTGTGTGAACTCCTTATAGCTTGTCCGATTTACCCTTCAACCCGAATTCATCTACAAGGACTGAAGGGAGAAAGTAGAGAGGCTTGTATGAAAACACAGCTCATACTACTAAAATGATTGGTTTATCCAGTGTAATTAGGGAACCAAATTCTTTACATTATAAGCTTGACCATCTGCCATTTACGTCTTAACATTTCAGTTTTAGAATAAAGAATTTTGTATGTGAAGTATTACCACCTTCTCAATGAATAAAGAGGCACATCAATGACAATACCACTGGAAAACCCATTTGAATGTGCCTAACTTCATTACAATTTGATGTGACATTAGCAGCTATAAATTACTGGAAGAGTATTTGCAAGATGAGGAGCCTGCTGGTCCAGATGGGACACAGATTAAACAGCCAAGTTCATTTCCCAGTTCAGAGATCCAAAGGGGCTCTGAAAGGAAATCACTTACTCACTACAGTACTGCACTGAAAACATTCAGTGCCTTAGTTAATAGGGACAAAGGGACACATCAAAGCTGCTGAGGCATAGTTATCATGAGGAGATAGGATGTAGCAGAAAGTGTCTCTTCAGATGCTGCTTTTTCCCTCTCCAAGCTGCCATGCTGGAAGAGCAGGTGCTACTGCTCAGGAAATCTCTACAGCAGAAATACTGGCTCTGGCCTTTGGGACCAGCAAATGATTTTGTCACCCTGACATCTGAAACCCCTGAATGCACCCTTTGTCCTATTGCATCCTTTTCACAGGGCAGAAAATCAGGTTATGTGTCATGCTTAGAGAACTGGAGGAGGACATGTATTTAAATGACAACTGTTTTAGTGACTGGATAAAAATGTACACTGTGACTAGCCGACAAGACAGATCCTAGGTATTTGCAACACTGTAATTAATTTGTGCTTTTTCACAAAACTGAACAGAACCCATCTCTTACATGCAAACTAAACTTATTTTCAGTTAACAAAAGTAACTGTGGATAATGTCAGCTCACTAATGGGTCCAAAAATAGAATTTCTGTTGCCTGTTTGACAGACTTGATTCTTCTGCACAAATCCATGTCTTGCCTGGCTATGCCTGGAGGCAGATACACTGCTCTATGGGATTCTTCACTTCTGTTGATGGGTGTTGTTCCGCCAACACATTAAGCTGTTTCTGTAGATAAATCACGCACAAATAAAAGAGCATATGTAAAATCTTAATCCTGTTTCATCGTGTATGAAGCAGTATTGCTAAAATAAGAACCCCTTTCCTCCTACGCTAAATCTTTGGGTATCATTTAGGTCTGAACCAGTCGCATGTGTCATTTTGATAAATATTCCTGAAGAAAGAGCCAGACACATCCTCATTTGTTTAATTTTAATCACTGCAGCAAGCTTTCTTGAGGAGAGACATTGGAACAATCTACCTCTGCTGGCATCCCACAGCAGTTGGTGCTCCGAGTGAAGTATTTAAAGCCTCCAGGGAGTGGTGAGATGCAGCTCACATGGCCCTGTGTGGAAACTGTTGCCAGGCCTCTTGTCCTTCACAGGGAATTTGCAGAGGTCTACCAGTTAGCTGCCTGAAAAAGCAGGATAGAGCAAGAGCCCACCAGCTGGCCCATCTGTCCACTCGCAGAAGAACATAAAAGGGTGCAGACATGGCTGACCCAGTAAAACTAGGTTTATTGTGTGAATCAGGTCTGAGAGAGTTGTGTTGGTAAGCATTACACCTCTACATAAAAAACATAACATGTGCAACTGGCCCTCAACGTGGAATGAGAAATATTAATGATTTCTTTTCACTGCCTCCAACCCTTGGCTTGAGGACCTATCACAGACGCAAGGGTAATAAAGCAGTAAAGCCCTCCTGACCCTCCCCAAGACATGGATTCATCGCACAGTTATGTGATCCATGCATTTTTGGCAGTGTATGTTTTCCTGCACTCTGGAGCATGTGTGGGATCAAAGAGATGCTTGGTTTAAAGGCCTCCTTACTCTGACACTTTCTACTCTAATGCCAAATTTTTGTAAAACAGACTAGATGTTAAAAGTGGTAAAATATGTCAACCAACATAATTTGAATGACCAAGTTACAGTGGTCATAGTGCATGTTTTGTTTATGGTTAGTTGACATGTGTTTTGTTTATGGTTAGTTGACATGCTGTAACTGGAATATTTTGACGAGGAGAAGAAATCTCTGTACTGTTAGGATTTAATGAGCAATTAAACATTCCATGACTCTTTGTAAATGAAACAAAGGCTTGCAACAATCTCAGAGGTCAGAAAAAATATATAATTATAGATTTAATTGTTAACAGTTTCTATTACTCTTGCTAGAGATTTTGAATCAGAGTGCTGCTCAAAATTCAGAAACATGGACGTGGAACTGGCACTACTTTACAGACTTGATGATATATAAAGATATTATTGTGAGGGTGCCAAAGTTTGGTTTGTTTTTTTTTTTTAACTTCAGGTTAAGCTGAAAAGGAAAGATTTTATCTGGGTTTTATTGTATTATGTTAGTATGTGGAATGCAAATTCATATGCAAAGCATCTCATGTGGTGCAAAGCATCTACACTGCAGCTGATGTAAGACATAATGTGAAATCTGTCCAGGATATTGAAAATGGACAAATGGAAAAAAATACAATGACCCAAAATTTATATAGAGTTGAAGGTTCTTCAGGGGCTTAATTCAAAGCTCAGTGTTGTTTCTCCATTGCATGCAACAGACTTCAGTATCAGCCATCACTGGGTGTCCTAAGTATATCTGAAATCCTGCAGTGCTGCAGGTACATTGTAAAAGTTCTGGTTCTGTCTCTGGCCTGTTAAAATCTTCACTTCAAGTGTATTTTTTCTGTTCTCTAAAGACTGAGAGTATGTTTTTCTTACTTTTCAAATGAATTTTTCTATGCCAGCCAGCCATAAAAATTCTAGGAATTTCAGCTTCTGCATGTTTGCAGTAAGTGACCTAGTTCATTGTAGAAGGAGGTTAAAATTAGCCTTCATAAAAAATCTATTTTCATCTCATAGAATATCTTTTAGCCCATGTCTTTTTGTATTTCATAAAGTGTCTATCTCTTCATGCTTAAAAAGCTGGTGTTGTTTTGCTTAGCTTTGATCAAGTCACGCTCATTCAGATCACGACAGCCTTAATTACATCCAGAGATATGGTAACAAGGGAGGCTTTTTTCTGCCTGGTATACCTAATGTCTTATAGTATATCATTGATCCAGATTTTTAAATATTATGTATTCTTTTTGCTTGTAAAAAATGATCAACTGATATAAAATGAAGGTTGCTGGGTTTTCTTGTTTTCACTTTTAACACATCCGTATATTAGCATTCTGAGATAAGTAGAGCTGTGTGTGATTTTCACACTTAAAAATTATACATGCACTGTAAGAAGTCTCAGCTCACAATTCCTGGCTGCCCCATGTGACTTTTGATGACACACAACTTGATAAGTTTATGCCGATCATATTCTTGGTTAGTTTTGCTAACTGTATTCCACCATTGTTACAGCTAAGTCTTGCTTAGCTTCAAAATAATGACACACTGCATTCTTTACTGTTCTTTTTAGGAAAGCTGTAGCTGCAGAGGGAAAGGATTTGTGTGCTTCTGCAAATGCATGACTGCCTGAGAGCTTTTTGAGCTGTGTCAGAAACCATAAAAATAATTATTGTTTTATGTGGGATCAGATTTCAGTACAGCTATAATTTTGTCTGTGTGGTCCAATGACACACAGTAGATGAAAAATACAATACTACTTCTTACAGATTTGCTTTTAAAAATATAATTGCTTTTGATTGTTCAAATCCAAGAGTAAAAAAATTTCATATAGAACAGATCATAATGATATTTCTGCAGAAGGCCTCTCTTCTGAACAACCACTATTGGTAATTTCTTTTCTCAGCCTTTGAGCAGTGCTTAAGTCTCAGTCCCAGATTAGATCCTATTTTGCATGGATATGTATATCAGTGATGGCTCAGAAGCTGCTTTTTTCCCCCCCCCCGACTATCTATCACAATTCACGGAATATGTGTTTGTGGTGGATGTGGGCCTTGACCCCAGGGACTCTCTTGCTTTAAGTGAGCAAAACAAGGCAGAGTCAGTCTTAACTCAGCCCATGACCGTGGAACTGACAGCTGGGGAAACTGGTCTATGTTTAGCAGTGGTCAGTCCAGATTACTTTCCCATGGATGAAAGAAAATACCATTTGGGGGTTTTGTTTTTTACACAGAAAAACATAGGTTTAATATTTATTTTATGTCCATGAAAGTAGTAGAAAAAACACTGAAAAGTCAGCTTGTCTCCCAGTCTTTCTGCTGAATAGGACACGGTTGTTGAGTACTTGCACTTGCCCACTTACTTTACTCCAGGAGTAAGTTCCATGCCATCATTATTACCTCATTTACACTGCAAAAAATCCCACAGGCCTCAGCAATATTTAGGTTTTATTCTCCTATGCATTGTACAAATAAATAAAGAAGGTAAAAAAAGGAGCTTAAAGGAGCACACACATTTCATGGTTGAAATTTAATTTTCCTCAGCACACTAGCAATTGGGGTCACAGGTATTTTCCATAATGGAAAAGAAGAAAGCTGGGAATCCCTATAGGACTTTCTGAAAGTATATGGCAAGGAATTCTGAGAATCATATGTCCTCTGTGGTTCACTAGGTTGCCTCCCACCTACTTAATATAGGGGAAGTGCATTTATATGTACAATGATAGTTTTCAGCTTTCTGTCTTCATCCCCATAAGTCAGGAGAATTTACTACATATGTATGACACTTTTTCAGGTGCCTTGGCTGACTTTGTATTGACTGGAGATGGTAAAGGAAATGTATTCTTTACTTCACCTGCGGTACCAACATTCCAGGAAAGACAAAATATAAGCCAGTGGTGAAAACAGTTGGTTTTGCAGTGGGTCTGTTGCATTAGCAACACGCCAGGTAGGAAATGTCATTTTATTTTATGCTCAGCATATTTTAAGATTTGAAGATTTCGTTAATTTCAGTGACAACACAGAAACATTTCAAGGCATGACTATGCTGCAGCAGTGGTAGGATTAACTGTTAGACATAATTTTACTGAAGAAATTACGATGCACTGGGGAGATACAAACTTTCCTGCAGATGCTCCTAAGAGGTTAGATTTGGGGCTAAGCTTGTTGTTCAACAGAAGTTCAGGAAAACAAAAGAGTTTCATAACCACCTTTTTAGTTGTTAGGCAAGCAATTTCATGACCAGGTTGATTTTTTGCCTTTTAATTTGAGGTAGGGTTGGGGAGGTTGAGAAGTTTTACATTATGTGAAGTGCTTCTGGCATTAAGCTATTAGGGAGAGCAATACTGGTTTACCCACTAGGTCATGGTAAGTGAATGCAGATGCAAAGACTATGTCAATTGTGTCAGTGGTGAAGGCTTTACCACACAAACTGTGAAAAATTAGAGGAGGACAGGAAATAATTTATTTTTCTAACAACCTATTTCACGTTTACAACTTGTACCTGTTGAAGCTGAAAATGCTCCCCTTGTTTTGTCCTTTTGCTGCTGGCTGTCTCTCTTCTTTATTTGACAGATATTCAACACTTGAGGCCTCAAGTTCAGATGAGTATTATTAACAGCAACCATTATGGTCCCCTGGGGATTAATTTTACGTAGTGTGTGTGTGTTTTCACAATAGTTTCAAGATGCTGGAATGCAGATATATTTCTAGTAAAAAAATAGTTTAGACAGGTTGATTCATTTAGCTACCCAGCAGGATCTAATTGCTTTTCTAAAGTTAATTCCCAGTGAGGATTTTTCCAAAAGAAAAACACTACCGTAGCTATTGCTGTGAATAAAAGTAGTTTAAGTGAAAATTTAACTTCTAAATTCTTTATTTAATTGCATTTTTTCAAGTCTCTTAAAGCGAAATACCTTAATCAAATAGATGCTTCCAATATGTTGTTCTAGCCATGCCCTGTTTTTAAAGAACTGAAGTCCCTGAGTTTTCTGAGGAAATTAAAAGATTGTTTGCCTTGTTCAGAGTTAGGGTGTTTTTTTGGTTCAGTTTTGTTAGGTTTGGGGGGTTGGGGGGGGGGTTTTGTTTGGTTTCCTTGCTTGGTTGCAGCTGACAAAGCAAAAAGACCTCTTTGTCCCTGTGTTCAAGCTGTGTGTGAACTCTGGTGGAATTCTGAACAGGTAAAACAACACATAGCACATCCTGCAGATGTGCTAATGAGAAGCTCCTCTGTTGTAGACTTTCCAAGCAGCAATTGTGAAACAGAGATGACACATAAATGCTTTTACTGGTGGTGTCATATTATTTAGTGGTGTTTGATACTCTCAAAATAAAAAATAAATATTACATTTTTGTAGTCTCACTGTGGACTGAAATGCAGATTAAAGTTTCTTATGCATTTATGGGTTGTACCTAGGCAAAATCTAGTATAAATTAGATTTCAATGGTGATTTGATAACAGAACTGCAGCAAATGTATTATTTTTTCACATATTTGTAGAGAAGTACTTCAGAGGTTTAAAGTAAAGAGGCAAAAATAGCTCAGGAAAAGAAATTTCATGTAGTGTAGCCCAACTTTGGTTGCAATGGAAGTGTAGGAGCTCAGAGGAGGCAAGAGGTATGAATTGGCTTACACATATTTAGTTCTTCTATCCATCTGATGACACTTAGACCCACCAGGCCGTCCCTGGGTTGCAAGAAGCTCATTTGGGGTATATAGAATTCTCCTTTCACTTTCTGTCCCAACAGAGGCAGGGGCAGGATTGCCAGTGGATAAATACAGCACAGTGCCAGAGAAAGCAATCTTTAGGGTGGTAGTTTCATGGAAAGCCACAGTGGGCAATCACAAAGACAGTTTTGAACTCCTTTTCCAATTCAATGTCTTAGGTGATATGTAACCTTTCTGAACCCTCCATTTATGTCCTTACTGAAAAACTTACTCCATTTTGAAATTAAATATTGATTAGAGATTGATCAATTTCAAATTTTGTAATGAATGGGTTCTAAGTGAAAGTCAGAAAGTGGCTGAAGGAACAGCCTGGATGGTGTTCACTGGCAATAGAATTCATTCTTGGCAGAGGGTGGCAAGCCCAGGAGTAAGGTACTCTTTTTAAAGGCAGTATGAGACTTCTCTCCTTGAAATACTGCCCAGTACTTGCTAGCTAGCATGTGCCATGCTATATCAAGGCACAATTAAACCTTTTTGACAGTTAGCTGGTGTACAGTGTGTTCCATTTAATTTATTCTGATCAGTTGGATTAAAGAGGTCATTCTCAAGTAGATGTTCTTTGCAACAGCATCTTGAAAGCCATTTTGGTAGTGTTCTAACTACAGTGATGTCTGTTTCAAGTTTTATTCAAGAAATTCAAAATAAATTTCCTGTAGAAGAGATGATAGCTTATTTTTAGGCTAATTTAAATTTTCCATCACTTGGGAATCTGTATCTTGTTTCTAAGTAGCAAACAAATATTAAAGATTAGGATTTTTTTTTAAATTTCAAGGTTATTTTTCTGTAGAACTAAAAACAATTATAAAAATAAACTTTCAAATTTTTGAATATTTGCAACCAGTGGGAACATCTGTCTTGGCCCTTAATAGTTATGTAGCAGACATCAGGTTGATTTTTCTCTCTCAAATTATAACAGATTCCATGTGGAATTCTACTAAGCAGGGAAATGTATACATTTTAATAGTCATATCCCTTTAAATTTGAGGAGAATTAGATATAACTTTGACATAAATATTAATGTAACACCTTAAGGCAAAACCAGTACATTTTAGCAACCTTAATTGGCATCTCAGATGGAATGCTTCCAATAAATTTTCTGGTAATGCTATGTGAATGGCTTAAAATAGTGAATTTGCCATTAGTTTCATGGGAGATAAAAGAGCTGAGCAGGGAAACAGCAGCTAGACTTCACAGTGGATTTAGAAGCAAGTCTCATTTGGAGGCTGGTGAAAGAATAGTCTGGTATAATAACCAGGCAGTGTGTTACCCAACAATAAACCTGAAAGTGTGTTGCTCCTGTAGGAATAAAATGAAATTTAGGACTTTGATACTTTGTCCACAGAAGAAGAAGAAGAAGAAAGGCTTATATACTTTTTCTTAAATTATGACTAAAATATTTCAGTTCATGAAATTAAGACATAATCTGATCGTTACAGAGTCTCAGACTGACTAACCGCTTTATTTTGTTTAAAACTGTTGCCTCTTGACCTGTCACCACAGGTCTTAGTAAAAGCCTCTCTTCCTCTTTTCGTAAGCTCAGTTTAGGAACTGGAAGGTGATATAAGGTCTCCCTGGAAGCTTTTCTTTTCACTTTGGTCTTTGTCATGGTTTGACGCTGGCCCAATGCCAGTGCCCCCATGAAAACCCATCTTCCCCTGGTGTCCGCTGTGAGATGTGATCAGAGACAGAGCAAAGCAGGCCTCCACTTGTAAACAAGAAAAAAACTTTATTATCACATAACTACAATAAAATTAACACACAGAGCAGAATGGAAACCTTTTAAACATTTCTCCTCCCCCCACTCAATTTCCACAGAATGACACAAAACCTTAGATCTCTTCCCAGTCCATCACCCTTCAGATAATCAACTCAGTCCATCTCCACCCTTCCGACAATCACCTCCCATTTCATCAAGGAGAGAGGAGCCCTCCTTGTGCCACAGGCCAATCCCCCGTCACTCAGCACCACACGTCGTGACTTCTTCCTTCCATGTTCAGTGCTCTCACCACTGCACATGGACCAGAGCTGCTTTTAGGGTTTCCCCTTTCAAGGATGCCTTGCCCAGTTCCAGAAGAGAACGACAGTCTCTCACCTTTTTTGGGACACCAGTCCCCCCCAATATTTCACCCCCTGGGGCCGAGGGGTCTCACCATCACTCATCACCTGTTGTCTCCGCTCACATCGCTCCTTTGGCACCGCCTCCCCGTAAAATGCAGTCTCTGTATTACAGGAAAGGTTCTGTCCATGGCTATACAAGAAAAGTCCAGCCAAAAGCCACTCCATCATCTCCTCCACCTAGGATTCTCTCAACTTCTCTCAATCGCTCTTCACTTGCACAGCTTTCATCACACCTGCACATTTCTTCTTATCCGTTTCTCTCTCCTTCAACTCCCGGAGGATCAGCATTTGCCAGGTTTCCACCGTCCCACAGAAGGGTTAAAATCACAGTCTCTGCTCATTTCGAACTCCCACACCGCTCCGCACTCTTCCCTTCTCGGCCCCCCCCTTCTCTTCCTCGGCCAGGCCAGTGCTTATCAAGTTTCAAGATAGCACTGGCACCTCTCTCCTTCTCTCTCTCTCCTGAGAAAGGGGGGCTGCCCGATGCCTCACTGAGTTCTTCCATCTCTGTGGGGAACTCCCTCTTGACCGAACCATCGCCTCCCGTCCTCTGCCCAAGGCTCCAGCCTACCTCCCTTGGCCACATGGTTTTCCCCTCCCCCGCCGAGCCCGAAGCTGGGCAGGGGAGGTCTGAACTCTCCTCCGACCGGAACCAAGAAGAAAATTCCCCTGGGAGTTCTTCGCTTTTAACCCCTGTGTTCTCAGAGGCGTATCCATATCCTCAATGGTCAAACCAGGTGTCAATATCCACATCTGAGCACCTATTGGTTTGACCACCACCACCTCCCAAAAACTCATTTCCTCTCAAACCACGACAGTCTTCTTCTTTGGAAGACCAAACAACCCAACTCAGTCTGTGATCATAGCAGAAGGGCTTCTGCACTTGGACCACTTTTGTAGTCCTCCTCTGGACCCACTCCAAGACATCTGTGTTTTCCTTTTGCTGGAATCCCAGACCTGGATGCTGTTCTCCCGGTGGGCTCTCACAGAAGTGGGATAGAGGGGGAGAATAACCTCACTTGATCTGCTGGCCATGTGCTTTTTTTGTGCAGCCCAGGATGTGATTGGCTTTTTAAACTGCAAGCACACACTGTGGTGTCATGTGCAATTTTTTCATGCACTTGTATCCTTTTACTTGGCCTTTCAGAATTCCATGAGGTTAAGATGATTCCACGCCTAAAGTCTTTCAAAGGCCTTCTGTTTGGTATCCCTTCCCCCTCACAGATGAGCTGCACTACTCAGCTCAGTGTTGACTGCAGAATCCTGAGGGTGAACTGATCCCCACTATGTTGTTGATGAAGGTATTTGTCATGGTTTGGGACTGGCGCAATGCCAGTGCCCCCATGAAAACATATTCTCCCTGGTATCGACTGTGAGATGCGATTAGAAACAGAGCAAAGCAGGCCTCCACTTGTGAACAAAGAAAAAAAACCTTTATTATCTTACAACTATAATAAAATGAACACACAGAGCAGAATGGAAACCTTTCAAACATTTCTCCTCCCCCCACTCAATTTCCCACAGCATAAAACAAAACCTTAGATTTTTACCAGTCCATCACCCTTCAAATAATCAACTCAGTCCATCTCCACCCTTCCGACAACCACCTCTCATTTCATCAAGGAGAGAGAAGTCCCTCTTGTGCCACAGGCTTCCCCTGGAAACACAGCAGAGTCCAGTTGTGTTTCCACGTCACTCAGCAACCACCTTCGTGACTTCTTCCTTCCATGTCCAGTGCTCTCACCACTGCACATGGACCAGAGCTGCTTTTAGGGCTCCCTTTTCAAGGATGCTTTGCCCAGTTCCAGGAGAAAACGACAGTCTCTCACCTTTTTGGGACACTAGTCCCCCCCAATATTTCACCCCCTGGGGCCGAGGGGTCTCGAGAGCACCATCACCTCATCACCCATCGTCTCCGCTCACATCACTCCTTTGGCACCAAGCCATCGCCTCCCCCTAAAATGCAGTCTCTGTATTACAGGAAAGGTTCTGTCCATGGCCATACAAGAAAAGTCCAGCCAAAAGCCACTCCATCATCTCCTCCACCTAGGATTCTTCTCAACTTCTCTCGGTCATTCTTCACTTGCACAACTTGCATCACATTTGCACGTTTCCTCTTACTTTATCCCTCTCTTCTCCTTCAACTCCCGGAGGATCAGCATTTGCAAGGTTTCCATCATCCCACAGAAGGGTTAAAATCACAGTCTCTACTCGTCCAGAACTCCCACGCTGGCCCTGCCGGGCACTCTTCTCGCCGCCCCCCCTTCTCCTTCTAGGCCAGGCCAGTGCTATCAAATTTCAAGGTAGCACTGGCAGCTCTCTCTCTATCTCTCCCTCCTGAGAAAGGGGGGCTGCCCGATGCCTCACAGAGTTCTTCCACCCTTCCATAATCTATGGGGGACTCACTCTTGTCCTGCCGGGGCCAGGGGCCTTCACCTCCCGTCTCTGCCCAAGGCTCCAGCCTACCTCCCTCCGGCCTCGTGGCCTCCCCTCCCCCGCCCAGCCCGCAGCTGGGCAGGGGAGGTCTGACCTCTCCATCCACCAGAATCGAGAGAGAGTTCCCCTGGGAGTTCCTTGCTTTTAACCCCTGTGTTCTCAGAGGCGTATCCATATCCTCAATGGCCAAACCAGGTGCCAATATTCACATCTGAGCACCTATTGGTTTGACCACCACCTCCCAAAAACTCACTTCCTCTCAAACCACGACAGTATTAAATAGTATCAGTCTGAGTACAGACCTTGAAGGCCACCACTGATTACTGGCTTCCCTGCAGACCTTAAGCTGTTAACTGCAACTGTTTAGATGTGGCCATTCAGCCCATTCCTTATCCAACAGTTATCCAACAGTTATTCCTTATCCATAATTTCATCAATTTATCAGCAACAATGCTGTAGGGGACTGTGCCAAAGGTGTGACAGAAACCTAGATAGGTGACATCCATAGCTCTTCCTTTGCCCACTCATGCAGTTACCATAAACAGTAAACATTCATTTCAAATCACACATCTAGATATAAAAGTCTATTAAAACTCACAAAAAGCTTTTTTTTTTTTTGGTAAAAAATTAAAAATATTGTTATTAATCCAGTAACTTCTTTTACCAGTAACTATGACTTATTAGGATTTTTGGAAATGTTTAAGTTTTCTCTTTTTGAAAAAGAAAGGAAATGAAGCTTTCACAGACCGAGGAAGTTAGTTATAACTTTCACAGTGCCCGATGTTTTTTAGAAGGGCATTAACTTTCTCCTCTCTTCTCCTCTCCTCTCCTCCCTCTCCCCTTCCTTAAGACACAACAGAAGTTCTGCCATTTATGTGCATTTATGGGCATTTATTTATCTGCCAAAATATGTGACCACTGCATAGTCCTAATAGCATGGACTCTACATTGATAGAGTTTGGAATCGTAAAGGAGTCCCCATAAAACAAATGGCTCCAGATTCTTTTGCACTTTTCTCATATCCTCTTTTTCTCTTTTGTGCATTTCAGTTTGTCTAATTCCTGTCTTTCATTGCATTCTTGTTTTAGGTGCAGTCATTAGACAGGATTATTGAAAAGCCTGTGTGCCATAAATCTCACTGGCTTTGTGGGCTATGTGTCAGAGACAGAAAAGGGCCTAGGTGTTTAGCAAAAGATGGAGTCAGGCTTAGTCCTATAAAAATTTCTGTCCTATAGAATTTTCCATCCCAACATCATTCTTGTGTCACCCTTACCAGCAAAGGCATCCTGCCAGTATTGCTTTCAGTAGTGGCATTAACTTCAACATATCCAAATTGTGATGCCTACACATTCACATAAAGGCATAAGATGTGACACTAGTACTTCAGTGTAAAGGGGTTGAATGTCACCTTGCTTTGTTTGTAAAGACTAAGCCAAAATGCAGATTTTCACTACCAGTTTTTCATATTAGAAATTCTTTCCCTAACACTTATGCAAATAATTCCAAGTTCTTTAAGGTGGAATGAACCAAATTAATTGTTTGAGGTAGAGGCACAAATTTTCTTCTTTTAAGTATGTTCTTCAGATCATTTGAGTCATCTAGGAGGAGTATGAATCAATCTAATTTTCATGAAAATTCTTATGTAGATTTATTTGAAATCATGCCCCATATCAGAAGTGTCCTTAATGTTTGTGAAGCATGAGTCAGTATACAGAATAAAGATCTTTTCCAGGATAAAAAGAAACAAATGCCATTTGGGGAAGAATAAATAATCAGAGAAATATCTCACCATCAGTCAGTCATCTAGTTTCCCAGCTGTGGTGTGAAAATCCTATAGGCATATAACTTTTAAACAGATTCCTGAATACTTCCTGTTTGCTTTTAACATCGCCTCATAGAGGAGCAGAGTGCACGCAGTGCAGTTGGAAGGGTATGCTGTAGGTCTGAGGTTCTCTCTGCAGGCAACCCATTTATTTTTTTTTTTTTGGGGTCTGGTTGTTTCAACAGAAGGCTGTAAGAGAATTATACTTTGCCACTAAGATTCTATTTATGCAACCTTGCCTCTGGATAATGTCACCACAAAGTCACCATTGAGCCACAACCGCACCAAGGAGGCAGTATCATGCAGCAAGCAGCTTCCAGCTCTCAGGGGGCCACAGAGTCCCCTGGTGACATCTCCATCTCCTGTTCTGTATATTGCCAGACAAAGAATTTCCAGTGAGATGGCTTCTAAGCCCATTTTCCAGCCAGTGGATACTCTGCTTGAGAAGATTCTGTCAAAGGGTTTTCCTTCTGACTGCACTTTCTCCCACCACCCAGAGATGGCTAATAACACATTGTCTTCAGGTTTTCAATTTTTAAACACTGGTGTTTTCTATTTCCTAATGGGGGAATGCCAAACTCAATTTCTCAGTCTATCTGCGGCTGGTTGCCTGCATGTGTGAGTGAGTATCTGCCTTTTGCACAACTTCATGTAATACAGAAAATGGTCACTGTCAATCTGTCAGACTTTGGGCACATGCTGCTGGGAGATGCTCCTTTCTTTAGGGAGGTTGACGAGGTTTAAACAGATTAACATTACATTTCCTTCTGGAGATTTTCCAGTAATCTGAGTGAATTTGACCTGCTCTGATATTCAATTGGAACAGATTCCTGTGTTTAAAAACTAAGAATAAGAGAACATTGTACACGAAAATCAGATTTGTTACCTGACGTGCAAAAAGATGATGGTTACGCACTTGAAGGAGATATTGATTATTTATTTAAATGTTTCAGAAGCATGGGTGCTCACTGGTACTTCCCAAATCAAGCACATGAGTTATCAAAAATTTTTTCCATTTATACATTTTAGCTAACAAATGCTTTAGTGTTCATTGGTAACAAGTTAAATAGTTCTTATTAATTAATATTCTGTCTTCTGCTGGTTGATGGTTATCTTGCCTCCCATGCTAATTAATCTGCATGCTCAGTCTTTCTTTTCCCTTGAGTCATGGGCTTCTTGGATTGGTGGTCCCTGGTTTGGTGGTCTCAGATTCCTCTGCAGGAATTACCTTTTACCCAGCTGGAGCTGATTTCAGCACAGTTGCTGAATTGGCTTTATCATTTTCTCCCTTCTCTGGGAGTTCTGTCAAATGTCCTTGAGCCCATAAATTCTGCATTCTTTGTGTTTACTATTGGTGGTACGTCCTTCTTCTGAGATTTTGTTACCCTTACCCTAGGTCTGAGGTCACTGATGCATGTCAGGCCCTAAACCTTAACAAGGCAATTCTCCCTACAAGTATTTTGTCTTTCTAAATCCTGTACATGTCTTTCTAAATCCTGCGCATTTTGTTAGCTGCTCTGTGTTTCACGGGTTAATTCATCTTTCTTCTTGATTAGGCTTGAAAGTATGCAAAGATCAACTATCAAAGAGCATCCTTTCTCAAAAAACTTTTATAGATTCCACATTTTGCAAGTAATTAGTAAATGCCACCTGTATGAAGTAATTCATAGGAAATAGTAGTACTATTTGGTTTGTTTGCAACTACAGAATTGGACGCAATACATTTTCTTTTGCTGTTGTCATGGAATATATAAATATTGGGTGACCTACCGTGGTTTGTTTTTTGGCACAACTTGTTATGGATTTCAAAAAACTGCCTTTCGAACCTTGATTTATGCATAAATAAGACCTAATAATTCATGGGCACATTGAAAATCAGCATATTATGTTGATAGCTGAACAGCGACAATTTTAAAATGTGCTTAACAAGACATATTCACCACATTTTAATTTTTTTCCTTCTTTAAACAAAATTTATATCTGGATAAGCATTATATTGCTCAAAATAAATTTTCTGAGCACTAAGATTGATAAAAGGCATCTCTATAAGCATTTTTATGTCTTTACTAGTATTCACTCCTTGCTTTCAGTAACTTATTCTGATATGATATGCAGGTTGAAAAGATGTCATATGTTATTGGAAGTGACTCTGGCAAAGTCTTGAAGTGATGTTAGTTTTGATTTGTTTATTTTTAAACTGTCATGTTATTGGTAATATTTTTCACATTGGAACTAGATGAAGGATTGATATGAAGGGCTGTTTATAAATGAAGTGGAACAAAATTATGACTTTACACTGGCATTTAACTGAATTTATAAGGCATATATAAGAAAGGGTTGCTTAAGATAAACACAATCAGTTGGAAGAATAACATTTAGAGTGAATTCCCAAAACTATAATGAGAAAATAAGTCTATAGATCTATATGTCTATGGATATCTACATGCATAAATATTCTTAGGCAATAATAAGTTTACTGGTCTGCTGTGGGTTACATGGAGTTATGACTTAATTACGGCCCTTTGAATTCAAGTCTGTTTGCTTGAATTTCTTAATACTGCCGAGTTGAACCACTCTTCCTATTTCATGGCACATCTTTTCAAAACCTCATGCAACTCTTGTGTTTTCCTGAAAATTATTGCCTAAACAAATATAGGCAAACCTTCAAAATTGTATTCATAGGAGTCCCTACCATTTTTTGCATACATTTTTTTTCCCTCTCCAAGTCCCTAAAAACATACACAAAACAGCATGATAACTACAATCTACAGGACAGGTTTTGAAAACAATTTAGTACCACAGAGGGTCAAGAGATTAAAGACTTTACCTTGGCTTTTACAAACATAGAAGTATTTGGATTGGAAGGGACCTTATTAAAGGTAACCTAGTCTAAGCCCCTTCAATGGGTAGGGACACTTTGACCAGTTTGCTCAGATCCTTGTTCAACCTGACCTTGCAGGTTTCCACAGATGGGGAATCTTCCACCCTTTTGTAAAACCCATTCCAGTGTTTCAGCGCCCTCATTGTAAAAGAATATCTCCCATATCTATTCTAAATTGACTTTTAGTGTAAAGCCATTAACTCTTTCCTATCACTACATTCCCTGCTGCAAAGCCTGCAAGAGACATTAATAAGGTTTTCCCAGAGACTTGTCTACTCAAGACTGAACAACCCCATCTCTCAGCCTCTCCTAATACAAGATATATTCCATCTGTCTGATCACTTTGACTCTCCTCTGACCCCGGAGCTGGATGCAGCATTGCAAGTGGAGTCTCATGAGAACGGAGAGGCATAATCAGCTCCCTTGAACAGCTGGTCCCTCTTTTTTTGACACAGCCCTGGATGCAGTTGGCCCTCTGGGCTGTACTAATACATTATTGGTTCATGTCCAGTTTTCCAACCACCAGTTGTCCTAAGCCCAGTAGGGCTGCTCTTGATATCTTCCTTCTCCAGCCTGTAATGATACCAGGCTGCCTCATTTCAGGTGCAAGAGCTTGCACTTCACCTGGTTGAACCTCATGAGGTTAACCTGGGCCCACTCCTTAAGCTTGTCTAGGATGGATGTCACCTCTGGATGGTGATTACCCAATCACTTCCTTGTCCCCTGAACAGCCAGTGATCAAAAAACCCACCTCTCTCCAGTTTAGAGATAAGGATGTTGTGGGCTGGCTCTCTAAGGCCTTACAGTAGTCCAAATAAATGACATGCCTAGTCCTTCTCTCATGCTCTGATAAAGCCGCTCCATCACAGAAAGTCACAGCTTGGTCAGGCAGCACTTTTCCTTGATGAAGCCATGCAGGCTGTCTCAAATCTCCTTCCTGTCCTCCATGTGCCTAAGCAGAGGTTCTAGGAAGATCTGTTCCATGATCTTCCCAGACACAGAGGTGAGATTTACAGGTTGGTAGCTCCCAGGATCCTCCTTTCTACCCTTTCATATGATGGGTAAAATGTTTCTCTTCTTCCAGTCACCTCTGACTTCGGGTGACTGCCATGACTTCTTAAATATGTGAAGATTCACTTGGCAACTATGTCAGGCAATTCCTTCAGGACTCTGGGATGCATCTCATTCAAGTGTCACTAATATATGTTCACGTTCCTCGGGAGGTTTAGATCTGATCTTCTCCTTCACTGGGAGGGATTTTGCTTCCCCAGTTCCTGCCTTTCAATCCATCCCCTTGAGAGGTGCGGGAAGATAGGCTGCTGTTGAAGACTGAGGCATAAAAGATTGTTGAGTACCTCAGTCTTCATCCATTGTTACTTGTCACATTCATATTTTCTGAAAAATACCTTTGCCCAGGATTTTTCACCTGGGAAGATGAGAAGCCTCAGAGAAAAAGGAAAACAACAATTATCTCATTTGCTTCTCCTGTGGTTTGCTTGTCTGGAATGTGTTTGGAGATTGTTTGCCCACAGGTGATTGTTTTATTGATTTTTGCTGTGAGTTGTTTTGACTCATTTGCTTGTCAGTGCCAATCTGTATTGGGACTCTGCAGAGAGTCATGAGTTTTCATTATTATCTTTTTAGCCTTCTGTAAGTATCCTTTCTGTATTCTTTAATACAGTTTAGTATTCTTTAATATCATATAGTATCATAAAATAATAAATTAGCCTTCTGAGAACATGGAGTCAGATTCATCATTCCTTCCTTCCTCTGGGAGCAACACAAATCCAATAGTTACCAGTTTGCCAGTCATGTTCATCAGAAGTTGTACACATTTTTGATCTTTGTTTTCAGGCTGACAGGCCTGTTGAAGTTCTTTTTGTAAGTGTTTGCATCCTTTGTGATTTTCAGCTCCAGCTTGGCTTTCCTCATTCCACCCTTAAACAACTGGACTGCATTCTTCTGCTCTTGCTGGGGTATCTTTACCCTGCTTGTACATTTCATTCTTGCCCTTTTATTTTTCCAGCATGTCTTGACTCAGCCATGCAGGTCTCTTATATTCCTGATTTCTTACACGTGGGAATCAAGATCTCTGTGGAAGGTTTCCCCGAAGGTCTGCCAGGTCTGTTTGTCTCCTATGTTCCTGAGGGCATCATCCCAGGGGATCCTGCTGACCAACACCTTAAACATCTGAAAGTTTTCTCTCCAGAAATTTAGGGTCCTGAAATTACTCTTTGCTGGACCCCTGCGCTCGAGGACTGTGAATTCTGTTGGTGCATTATGACTGCAGTCCAGGCTGTCTCCAGTTACACATCTCTGCCCAGCTCACTCATGCTGTTCACCATCAGATCCACATCCTCTCTGCTTGGCCTGTCCAATACTTGGCTAAAGTTGTTATCCTCAATGAACTTCAGGAGTCTCCTGGATTCCCTAGAGCTTCCAATGCTACTTTCCCAGAAGGATATTATTGGCAAAGAAAGGTCTTTGACTCATAATTAATTGTGGTATGTCCATTTATTTATTCCTGAAATTTCAAAGATGAAATAATTCAAAAATGTAGTTTGTATTGTATATGCAGTGATGCTGAAATTTTCAACGTGATGTATTTATGGAAGGGGTTAGGTAAAGTAGCTGTCTGGGACGACAGGGAACATGACCCAAGAAAGAGATTTTTTCAAGCCTGTATGTCCTGTAAAAGAAGTTCCCACAATTAAAAAAAAAATCTCTTTTAACATAGGTTTTTATTTAAAGATATTTGATATTTTCATTTTCCCTCATTTTTTTAATCAGGGAAGACTTAAAAGTTTTTATTATTGCAGATATTTTGCTCTGTGCACTTTAATTTCATCCATTAATGTTCTGCCTTGTTAGAACCTTTCGATATGTTTGAGGTATGCTTTCATGTATGAAAATTACAGACTAGTTTTTATCATCAATATGTTTTTGTAAGAACTTAGTCTGAAAAATTTAGTATAGAGGAAGAGTATATTTAAAGAAACCATAAAAGTCTTATATACTTAAAATTATCTAAAATTACTTTAAAAAAAGACCATGAAGAAACAAATTACTTAGTTCAACTGCAGCCTGGTAATGCTGTCTGCAAATGTATATTTTGATTTTCGATACTACTGTTACCAGGGGAAGAAATATGTTTATTTGACTGTTGAGGTGGTGCAGCATATTTCCTACATTTAAACAAAATATCAAGGATGAGAAAGTCATAATATGTCTGTGAAGATTGAATCATCAAAGACCACTGCCAAAGTGAAAGATGCCATGGAAAGATAACCTGATTTTTGCAGCACTCTTCCCTTTTATGTAGCATTTCATGGTCCCCATCAAAGTCAAACTCTATGTGGTTTCATGTTGACAACTCTCACTCTCATGGCAAGGAGATAAATCACACATAATGTATCTCAAATTATATATTGTACATATTAATAAAGTTCTATACCATATGTAATGCTATTTATGATGTAGCTCTTTGTATATACACATTCCTAGACATACACACACGTACATATACACACAGAGCCAAATTCAAAAGACGAGTACGTGAGCTCTTTACCCTGTTTCAGACTGTTCAGCTTTTTGTTCTGTCTTCGCACCAGTTTCTAGAATACATGGAAGGGATCCAGATACTGAAGTGTCCCAGCTATGCTTGAGAGATAGTGGAATTCATTTTCCACCAGAGACTAGAGGCATATGGCCTATTCCTAATTATGGGTGTATAATGCAGGTGAACACTTAAAAAAAGGTTTAAGAAATGTATGTGGAAATTGCTGTAGCAATTGTTACACCTTTTAAATTCTTTGAGTCTTTATTATTCAGCTTTCTTTTGTCAAATTTTCCTACTTGCTTCATTGTAAGAAAAATATATAAATGACCTGTAAAAATACCTATAGCTTGTCAGGGGCAAGTCAGAATATTTTATATAGTTTTGTATGTAGCTGAAAAAAAAATCAGAAATAAATATTTGTAGTTGTTGGTAGCTGTACTTACAAATGTTACTATAGCAGTGTAAGTGCTTTCCTCTGCTAAAGTCGGATTTTTTGTGTATGTGAAGAAATATTTTTGCATGGTCATCATATGAAAACTTTTTACAACACAGCTGAGGAAAGGAAAAAGAAGATTTACAGGAATTAGTATAATACAAGGGAGTTTTTTACAATTTTGCAACTACCCCATATAGGTTTACTTACGCACTTCTGTGTGTTCATTAATTATTTTTCCCTTTAATGATGTTTAATGTTCTCAAACCTAGTTTTAAAGTTTTTAAGGTAGAGCCCAAAGTTACTTTTAGACTTGTTTGAACCAGATGATAGCTTGTGGTGCTTTATTTATTTATTTATTTTAAAATCTTGTATCAACTACCGTGTCTAAAACAGAATTGGTGATTGGAAACAGAAATTGAGAGAAACCATGAAAACACTTACAGGCAGTATCAAACATGACTAGGAAGAACAGAGTCTAATCTAAAAATAAAATCATATATGCAGCTGTAAAAATATCTTAAGGGGTAGTCTTCAAAGAAGAAATATTATGCCCATTTCCTAGTTTGCAATGTCCCTTAAGTTAATTAATTTTAAAATTTGCTGTTGCACATATTTTCAATAAAACTGAAGAAAATGTCAGTCTGGAAATGCTGTCTTACTTGCATATGTTGTCTCAATAATTTCAGATTGCAAAATACTCAACAGGTTTCTCTAGATCTTGGTCATATCACACTTGTTCAGAAATTTATTGCGCAAAATATGCTGCACACGGGGAAAAATATGCATGATGTTGGTTAAAGAAGAGGAAAGTTTCCAATGAACCTAGAAAACCAAAGAAAAAGACCACAAATGACTCTAAACTGAAGTAGAGGTGTGTCTCTCCATATTCTTCATGTAAGACTTGAACACAGGATTCATTCTCCTGCAAGAACCCCTGGAACATATGAAATAATATTACTAACTCCTTTCAGACTTTGTAGTGATAGGAGAGTTATGGGAGTGATGAGTAGTGAGAAAGTGGAGAATAGCAGAATTGTTTTACATTAGTAAGAGCATGCAGGCATTCTCTAAGACTTGTCAGAGCTGAAGTAACAGTAATTGTATTTTTTAATTCAGATTAAGGGTGCCTGGAGGCTTAGACATGATCTTTGGTATGCAAACAGCAAGACATTTTCAGCAGGCATTTGGTTTCTCTCAGAATTTTTCATGTAAAGAGAAAGGTTCCTTTTTTTCACTGATTTACATTCGAGCGCAGAGTTCATTTGCAGAACAAGTTTGTATGGGAACAAAGTGTTTTTCTCATGTAGCAAAGAATGAGATTGCTTTCATTTGTGTGCACTGAGAGCAAGTAACTTACTGCTTCACATTTAAACTTGGGGTTTAATAGTTTTTGTGCCCTTATAGAAGAAAAGCTATCACAAAACTGACACAGGGCTGCCTCCAGGCCAGGCCTTATTTAAAGGTGCTTCCAGAAAATCTGTAAGGAGTGTTTGGGATGGGTGATGACAATAGATTCAGGGAAGATGCAGGTAGGTCAGAACTGTGTTGCCCCTATTGCAGCTGTGCCCCAGAGGTATGTCAGGAAAGCATGGAGCAGGTCTATGACTGCAGCACAGATGCACTTATAACATTTGTATCAGTACAGAACCTCTGTGATGTGTACTTGCACTCATATTGGTTGATGACATTTGCCCCTCAGCGCTGTCTGCCCAAAGTCTGCAGTGCCCCTGTGTTGTGTTGGCTTTGGTCAGCAGAAACCTTTGGGCGCACAAGATACATCCTGTGTTCTCAGATCCGTCACTGAGGAAGGACTCTTTCTTTTCTTTGCTGTAGAGTGATTTCATCCACCAGATATCTATGTTGTCTACATAACCTTCTATTCCTCAGTATGAGATGGAAAGAATTATAAAGATAAGCAGAAATATTTCAGTATTATTTTTTTATTCAAGCTGCTGATTTGGAAGCAAGTCTTGATATGGGACATACTTGAAGCATTCTGAACGCAATTAATAAAAAGAACAGCTTCACTTTAAATGAATGATCGGTGGTGGCTTTCTGGTGCATAAGTGATTGAACCAAAGTTTCAGGCCTAAATTTACACATGGTGAGATGGGCAAAGGATGTTTCTTTTGTGCACACCAACAGTGATTAAAGAGGGAAAGTGCTGCAAGAGGTGAAACATTTTTGAATGGGACTTTTGAAGACTAGCTGAGATAACAGGATGGGTTTAATGATAATGACAGCTGATTATGTATGTTTCCTCTGCTGGAAAAGGATTTTAAATCAATTATATTTAATCTCATTTACTTTGCATTTAACTCCAGAACTTCTGGTGTTTTCTAGCATGCTGTATTTTGCAAACAGAATCCAGAATATATTTTATGCTTTTATGCTTTTCTTTTGTTTAAGCCATTATTATAAAATAGGGGGGGGGAGTGAAAAAATATACAATACATTCTGGGGAAATAACCTTTTTATTTCTTTTTCAGACAAAAAATTTACAGAGGGGTAATGTTATCCTACCTAAATAGAATCAAAATTTCTACCATATACAATAAGAAAGAGGTGAAGCACTATAAATCCCATCATTTTCTTGTTGTTTTGCCAAATTTTTAAATGGTTGGACATGATTTTATGATTCCTGACCAGTGAATCTAACATGTGGGAAGGACTGCAGACTATGAATTTGGCTCATACAGACCTGGAAGATGTAAAATCCGAAAATACAGACAGGCAAATTTTCTGTTTCCACTTTTCTTTAAAAAATTGTAAAGCAAATACTTCCGGACTCTTCTACTATACTTCTGGACAGTTCCCATACTTCTCCTACTCTCTGAACTCATTCTATGTGGTCTTTGAAGACATTTGTACTAGTGCAATGAAAGACCAGTACATGTAAATATTTGGCTGAATTAATTAATTTATTAAAATGGTCCCATTATAACTCAAAGTTTTCCCAATACTGTTAAATGTTATTTCACCTGCTCAAAACAAAGTATAAAATTTTATCATTTACTGCTCTGGACCTTCATGCTGTTTCAGATCCTGATACTGCTAAACAATAATGTTGGAAAAGATTGAGTAGAGACAATAGGAAGATTGAGTAGAGACAATAGGAAGAAATAAAAATAATAATTTTTCACAGCAGTGCCGTGCTCTTTCGAAGCTCTGATAAGTCATTATACCACCTGTACTTTGTTTCAGGTCCCTTCTTACAGAGGAAATGCATGGGAAAAACTAAAGTGTCAGAAAGTTTGACTTCACTATAAAAACTGACAAACATGAACGACAAGTTTTCTTGATCATTAAAATAAGAAAAAAAGCCATTCCTGTGTACACTCTGCAGGTCCCTTCCACTATACAGGGTCTAGTTGGGAAATGAACAAAAAATTCTTTCTTCTATTTATTTTTTCTTCTTTTACTATTGCAATTAACAGTTTATCGGCTTTCAGAAAGAAGCTCCATCTCTTCTTTCATTTAAGACTTTATATGTGAATACCTGCACACTAGAAAATGGCCTTCTCTTTGCCCAGTGCTTGCTATTTGAATCAGCTCTTATTTTACATAGAGAGCAAACCCCAACATTTAAAAAGTTTTTTAATACAGTGTTTCTATTCTAGTGGCTGAAAACCAATGTTTTGAAATGTACATTTGAAAATGTTTTGTATCAAGCTGAGTCTTGTTCAGATACACTTCATTAAACCTGCAAGACTTCCCTTCTTACCCCATTAAATTCCATTATCAAAATTGCCAGTCTGTGGCTCAAAATCTTAAAGTTATACTGCTAATAATTGAGCAGTTTCTTTCAATACTGAGTACAATTTAAGATGAAACAAAGTGATTTTCTTTGCTAGCTGTAAATCTAGTTGTTGAAAATGGTCCCAAAATTGCAAAATTCCTTTCTATTTGACAATCATTGAATATCGCAATGCGATTCACCTCAGAAATAATACCAAAGCAAAATAGAAGAAACAAAGTATCAAGAAGAATAATATTTAGGGGATTAAACATAGACAAATAAATCAGTCAATTCTACTCAATGTGAGTGAATCACAGCTGTATCTTGAACTTATTCAATCTTTCAATCAGACAAACATATAGTCAAAAGTCTGTCTACATCAGATTTTACTGTCACTTACAAGTATGAAGTGAAAGAACAAAGACAATCTCTCTGATATTTAAGGACGAGAGATCTCATGAGTTAATTTCGGTTCCCAAAATATTAATGTGCTTATATCTTTTCTCCCATTGAGAAAATGGATTAGTTTCTTTTTCTAACCCTCAAATTGGGCTTGCATTTCACCAACAAGAGTCCATATGGTATTTCAAAATGGATTTTAAAATTTGTGTGAGCTGACTTATCCAAGTGGATAGTAACCATCTGGACTTCTCAATAAGTCAATATGCATCAAGCAAAGAAACAGGATTTTAAAGGCAAAAGGAGGTGCTTTTAGTCACTAGGCTTCTTAACTACCTTTTTGTCAAAAGGCAGTGAGTTAGAATAACATACTCTAGACTTTCAGTAAGCCTGGTACTTAAGCATACACTATCTGTTCCAGTTTTGACATAGCCATGAGAGCTCCTACCACTGACACAAGTTGTCCATCACAGTCAGCACATATCTCTTGGTGCTGTAAATGATCTGGCTGTGTTATTGCCTTATTGATTGCCTTACTGAAGTAAGCTGTTTTCTCTTGAGTAATACCGAATTGCCTACATGTTAAGGTGTCAAAGCCAATCTCTCTGAGGATAATGGACATGTCATCTGCTCTTTAGATCCTTCAAAGGAGATCTGCTAGTTTGATGCTGTCCTGGTTGGAAAACAAGTTGCCCCCAAAAGATGACATGACTAGGACCTGAACGATGCATTCCACAGTGAACAGTGCAGGAACTGAATCTGTTATTTTTATGCAGTGTGGTGTAGCCGTTCTAAATACATGTATTGAGGGATAATGGTACTAGTTATGTTCCCAAAGCCTACATGATTGTGCTGGCAAAGTGTTAGACCTCATCTAAGGTATCCTTTACCCTCCTAAACTTCTCTTAAAAATAAAGTGCAACCCCCATTCTTTATGAGTCTGAATGATCAACAAGAACATAAAGTGCCTGTCTCAGAAAAGGGAATATGTCAGTTAACAGTAAGTAAACTGTAAGGTTCTTCTGTGTTATTTCTCGAGATGGTAGCGCCAGTTCAGTTATGCACAGGAGGGGACTTTAAATGTTAGTTGGTAACTTTGGCTTAGCCAAAATTCAGTGCACTAAACAATGCAGTATAAGTTTACAATGCCTTGTATAAGGCATTGTTTACAATGCACTGTATAAGTATACAAAGCCTTGTATAAATTTTTCACGACCTGCCGTCTTCCAGTTATTTGTGATCTCATCATTCTCCCAACTCTACTTGCATTTTACAACTAAAGCATTTCAGACTGAAAGAATTTACAGTGAAACACAGCAGCTTACAATCCAAAGAGTGAGCAGAACCACCCTGCCCTCAAGGTCGTGGCAACCAGTTAAGTTACACTGAGTTGCAGATGACCATGTTAACTGCTGTCATAAGGTGAAAAAAACCCCACCCTGAACTAATGTCTAAACATAAATTTTAAAGACTGGAGACTTTGTACTCAATTCACACTAAGAAAAAAATGCAAACTTCATAAATGGGCTGTTTGTACTCAACAGAATAGAAGTTAATTATTTGCATTTGTCTACCAGGGCATAGCACAGCACTTTTCTGTGTTGTTTGGATTCCTAGTGTGTTTTAAAAATGATGGATGCTCTAAATTATTTTGTTCCTCATATTGGAAAAAAAATGTTCTTCTGGATCATCTGTCGGATGTTGCAGCCTCTCACCTCCTATGCATTAAGGAAATAGTTAATTTTTTGGTTATGAAAAGCTCTCCACTGTTTTAATTAAATTCTTTGTGTTAATGAGTTTCATAATATCACTGTATTTTTGCCAACTTTCTTGTTATTTCCTTTTGTGGTTTTCATAACACTTCATTTGAAACAAAAAAAAAAAACCTTTTCAGTAGTAACGAAGGTTGAAACCTAATTAAGAATCTACTGTTGAGACCCTAGATACACATACATCCAATGATTGATAACAAGAACTTGAGTAGACTTCTAATGCTCTGCATGTGGTAAATGTATGACTGGAGAGGGACTACAGAATCAACATAGGAAACTACTTAGACTTTCTCTGAACAATTGGGCTGTGGTAGCTGCAAAGAGAATTGGTAAGGAAAATTTGTGTCTGGGTCTAAAATAGGTATGGATTTCATGTTTTAGATTGTTGACACTGCATAGATGTAGTCCTGGCATATTTCATTTTCATAAACAAAGGGATTTTACTGTTCAGGAAATGTGTTTTAAAGCCAATACAATAATTAATATTAAAAATAGTATATATTTTCTCTCCCTGATTTTAATATGTTTTTTTCAGACAGTATTAGGGACCTCATTACTGCCCTCTTTTACTGAATTCTGGGCCTGCCACAAGATATTGTTAATAAATATAGAAATTTAGGGTATTACAAAGAAATCAACTTGGTTTTGGGGGTAATTTTAAACAAGTTCTTAACTACTGTGAGTAGTTCTAGTTTTTTATTTAAAAATAGAATTCTAAGATCATAAAACTGTGTTCATAATCTCAGGTTCTGAGAATACAAAAACATTAATGTCTGCCTGAGACAGGTGCAATTCAAGAAAGAAAGTTTTTTTGAGACATTAAGGAAGATTAGCTAAAACAACAGAAAGAGGGATGAGCTAATTCTAGCTTCGATAAAGTTAGAGAGGTAGAGAAGAAGGTACAAAGAGATCTTAAACTGTGAATTCAAGATCCTTGAGAGAATAATTAATAAAGGCTTTGATGAAGCATGAAGTCTAGCTGTGGCTAGACTTTGTATGACAGCCTTTGAAGGGAATGTGAGGTACATATGTGCTACTGCATCAGCGAAATGGGCAGCTGGTAAATTTGAATATGCTGTTGGTAGTCAGCACTGAATTCCCATACATAAAAGTTAAAATATGTATACATATACAAATAAATATATAAATATTCACAAATAAATATAAATATAAATATAAATATAAATATAAATATAAATATAAATATAAATATAAATATAAATATAAATATAAATATAAATAAATATAAATAAATAAATAAATAAATAAATAAATATATATATATATATATATATATATATATATATATATATATATATATATATATATATATGTATGTATACAAGCATTTTTGCAACTCATTTCACAGAGACACAGAGGCTGAAGCGGCATTTGAGGAGAATAGAGATTCAGTTAAATGAGATGAGCTGTATCCGTGGAGGACACAATAGGTTAGAAGCAACTTTTTAAAGTAATTTATGACTTTAGGGAAATCACTTTAATGATTCATAAGAAATACATGAAATATGATGGTGTTTCATATTGGTACCTGACATTGCCTCTGTGTTCTGAACCTTTTCATCCCCTTTGATCCAGGACAGGTTTAGAATCATCATACTGTGAAGGTAATAACCAGTGAACAGGGGCATGATATCATGAACAAGTAATGTCAGGAGGAGGAACTAGGGATAACGGTCAGGTATCATTTTTAAGTGACAAAGTATAGCTTCTCCTCCTTCTAATAAATTTTATACAGCATTTGGGATCTCACTGTGATCCCTTTCTGGTTTTACCCCGAATGCTGGGGCTGAAACTAGAAATAAAGCTCACTGCTTCACACTACAGACATATGTTGCTTAAAAGCAATTAAATTTATGTATAGTCTTTCTAGAAATACTTTCCACTTCATGAGGAAGATGTTATGAAAATATCCTCAAAGTTCAGGAGCTGACTTCAAGCTATCTTTTTCAATAGTTTTTCAGATGAGTAGTTGCTTTCTCAATTTATTTTCTTTCTCTCAACTACATTTCAGTCTAAATTTGTATCTAGTCTTGATATAAAGGAAAGCATTGACACAACCTATGACTGCACAAGGAAATGAGGTGATAGGAACCTGATAAAATCTGAGTTACTTGCTGGTAATAAAATCTCCTGTTCAGAGATCTTTGCAAAATCAAACTGCATGATACATCAGAAACACTAATGAGGACATTCAGGATATTTTATTGCTATTTTAAAACAGGTGTCTTTTGGCAGATCACAATTTTCTCAGAGGAAATAAGGAAAAATAATGGAATGTTCTTTGGTGCTCTGAAGCTCAGTGACTCACTGGAAAAAAAATGTTCTCAATGACTCACTGGATTGAGTTTTCACTCCTTTGTCCTGTGTCTGTAAGCAACTTTAGAAAATTCATAAAAGTCCTTTTTCCTTCCTTTGAATAGCCTGGATTAAATTAAAATCCCATTGCAAATGAGATCTTTGGTGTCTCTTTCTAATTCTTTCCAGATCTTTAGCAGTCATTCTGAGCCAGCTTCTGTTACTGGGTGGCCCAGTATAAACTAAGGGGATTCTGCTCAGAAAGGAGGCTATGCAACATTAGCGTGGTGTGAGTACTGCAGTCCCTGGAATTTCCATGGTAATATGCTCAGTTAGCAGCTGAATATAGAATATTATAATATAATATAATATAATATAATATAATATAATATAATATAATATAATATAATATAATATAATATAATATAATATAATATAATATAATATAATATAATATAATATAATATATATCTTCTGACTGTCCATTCTTGATTAGGGAGATAAGAATTGTATTGGAGCCAGTAAGCATTTTTAATAAGCGAAGTAAAATGTAGAACCTCTTTTTCTCATGGCACAATTTGCTCAATAGGATTAGCTAATATGAAAAGAAAAATTAACTGATTTGGGTTAGCAGAGGGACGTGTAAGGATTGTGCTTAAGGATTGTGTAAGTACTGCAGTCATAGAAACCTTTTGCCTAAGAATGGAAAAAGCTGCTTCCATTTCAGACTTCTGTGTTAGTTAGGCCTACCCTTTGCATTTTCTGTCATACTGGCAGGGCTCAATAAATCATTGTCATCAGTTAAAACTTCCATTCTTTGTGAGTGAAAGGGAAGGTAGCCTAGCATTTGGTATCCGATGTCTCCTCTGTTGACTGTTGGACCTAGAAATATGAAAGTATTGGTGGATGGTGAATAGTGTGACAAACTGTTCTTCTCATTTTAACTGATCTCAAAGGAGAAGTGTCTCATGTGGTCTGCTCTGATGAGGCACCAGGCCCCTTTTACTGAGTGGTCAGTGCTCCAGGGCTCTCACAGGGCTGAAAAGAGTATGCCTGCCTTTATCACATCCTGAGAGATACCTAAAAGCCAGGAAAACACAAAGGCATGAAGCACTCAGGTAAGAACAAGGAAAATTGTTTGTGATCTTGTGTCCTACTTACCATTACTGTTTACCTCTCTCTCTGTCATTTGTGGTTAAATCTCTTGTACAGGTGCAAAGAACTGACAGCAATATGCAGTAATCATTACAAAGAATGTGCAGACAGTAAAAATAAGGGAAAGAAGTTACACTATTTTGCTTCTTACACACAAGTCATCTCTGAGTGCTTATACTGAGAGCTACAGTACCCCTGGCTGGTCAAGCCCAATAAGTCAATATGTCATGGAACTTGTTGAAGTAGAGATCTGTGCAAAGCGAAACATTCTTGATTTGGTCTCCATTAGGCAGAGAAGGTGTAGTAAACAAAGAAATGTATAATTTCAATGACATCATATGATGATATAAACTAAGATGATGCTGAACTCATGCTATGAGGATTGTGTTAATTTTTAAAGATTTAAATTCAGATGTCTACATTTGGATGGTGGTTTGAGTAAGGTCAGAGAGTGTTGCAGATACTGGTGGGCATCTGCATCCTGACCTGAAATGGCTCAAGGCAGTACTGCTTGTATTGATTATCTATCCCTATTGACTATAATCAGAAATAGAAAAAAAATAGATAGGCATCCAAGAGTCAGTTTGGAACTATCTCATCATGCCTTTTACGGAGTTCAGTGTCTCATGTTCAGGGCAAAGATTTCAAAGATGCATTAGTCTTGTAAGTCAGTAATATTCTTCAGTTTCTCCTTCTTTAGCTAGTGTCTTTTAATTGTTGAGAATTACTGAGCAAGCTCTATCTGATCATCCATAAATGACAACTAAGAAAGTGCTTGATGATTCCATAGTGAGCACTTCAAAAGCACTGTACAGAACTGTGGATAAATCAGCCAGGTAATGAAGTATCATGGTTTAACCCCAATCAACACCAAGCCATAGGCAGATTTTCGCTCATTCCGATGCCAGCAGGACTGGGGACAGGCTCGGAAGGATAAAAGTAGAAAACTGGAGGGTTGAGAGAAAGATAGTTTAATAGGGAAAACAAAAGCCATATACACAAGGAAAATGAAACAAGGAATGAATGCAGCGCTTCCTATGCCAGGCAGATGTCCAGCCATCTCTAGGAGAGCGCAGCTCCATGAGACATGACATGACTTGGGAAGACAAACACTATCACTCCAAACATCTCCCCGTTTCTCCTTCTTCCCCTCACCTGATGTATACAGCAGGATGTTATATGTTCTGGAATATCCCTTTGGTCAGTTGGGGCCATGTGTCTCAGCTGCGTCTCCTCCCAACCTCCCAGGCACCCCCAACTCCCTCACCACTGTGCAAATACAAAAGCAGAAAAGGCCCTGGTTCTGTGTAAGCCCTGCTGAGCAATAACGAAACATCTCTGTTCTATCAACCCTGTGTCCAGCACAAATCCAAAACACAGCCCCATACCGGCCACTGTGAAGGAAATTAGCTCTACCCCAGCCTCAACAAGCACATGTGGGTAAATACACACTCTGAAACAATATGCTACAGGATTCAAAGTTGGGAATACAACTGTCATTTATTCTCTGTTTATTCAACTAAAAGAAAAGAAGATAAACACAATTTGGACTAAAACATGTGCATTATGGATACATTTGACATTAAAAAACATATGCTCAGTAAAGAATCCAAAGCCTCAAAGGAGATGCTATGTTTTGAGAATTATCATGGATCTGGGAGTATGATGGAAAGAAGATATTCTGAACAGGGAATTGACAGAGGAAAAAAAATAACAATCTGAATTTCTTCTTCTGAGGGAAGAAAAAAAATTGAAATGAAATATTTATATACTAAGTATATAAATACTAATTTAATTTTACATCACTACATGAGACTACCATATTGAAATCTTCAATAACAGATATTTTCCAGTCACTATTCAACTTGAAAATGGTCTTTGCATGTTTACATAGTATCTTGCGATTACTTGGTAATACATCAAGTATATACCAATACACCAATATACCCCTTCATACTGATTAAGGGGTTAATTTTTATGAATTATTAAGCTTTCATTTGCCATTAAAATAAGCATCCCATATGCAGCTACTGCCCTAATTATAGTGACAGTAAGACCTCCTGGGCCATCCATTCAGGTCTTACCTTTGCCTGATTCTTCATCATGGAGATGCACTGGTCTTGAGCTTGGAGGAAGTGGTGTTTAAATATTGACCAGCATTCTTGGACTCTCTTCTTCGCTAGAGCTCTATCCCATAGGATTCCTCTGAGCAGGTCCCTGAAGGTGCCAGTTACTCTCTAGTAGCCCACAGACATAATTTTTCTCTCTGTCCTGCAACCTTTTCATTCAATACTGAGCTCCACAATCTCTCCGGTCACTACAGCCAACGCTGCCCACAACCTTTGCATTACAGAGATCTTTCTTGTTGGCTAGTACTAGGCTGAGCAGCACACCATTCCTTGCGGGAGCCTCCCACAATATACCTAACCCAGCCTGCTTACATTGTCTTAACAGGTTAATTAGGTTCATAACTAACCCAAGACTGCTAGACTAGTTACTTAGGCTGTTCACAATGGAACTTGGAATTGAAAGTGAATTACTGGTTACAAGTTGTTTCTTTTGAAGCTGTAAGGAATATTGTTGTGTCCTTGTTCTGTCTCTTTTAAGGTGAAAGTAATGTAAAACATAAATAAAACCAAAGTCGGAATAAAATATGATTTCATACACATTCTTTCAAGAATACATTAGTGCATCTACTTTCTAATTATGTGATAAGGCAGCACTGATTTTCCAGAAAGACAGTTCATGTGTCTTTTTCTATTTCTACTAAGAAAGAATTTTTATATTTTTAAATAGTTGTCAGGCTTCTTTACCAAAGAGAAAAACAAGACTTAAACGCTATAAATTTCTCTGGACCTGTTTTTCTCCTCTTATTGTCCCATTCAGTCATCTCTATCTTGCAAGTTGTCTTCATTTTATTTCCATGAGACAAAAACTCAGATGAATTATCCATTTCTTTTCCACTTCTTTCAAAGTAATTCACAATTATGTAATCCAAGGACAGAAGAAAAAGAAATAACCCATCGTAATATTTCATTGACCAATGAAGCAGAAAATTGAAAAATAAATATTAAGTATTCAGATGTACCATTAACAGAAATGAAAAAAAGAAATCTGCCTTTTCAAAGAATTTCAAAGTGCTACATAGTTATGATTGTGATCAGTTCCAATGACAAATCCTTATCCATCCAAATTTGATGGATAGATAGGTTAACATTATAAACTGCACTGATTTTAATGTTGATTTGATTGGCATTTAACAGATGGCCTCACCATACTCTCTATGCCTGCACTTTGTGCCATATGGGAGATTTTACATTCACATACATAGTGATTTCATGCTGCAGCTAATCACCATTCACAAAAAGTTTTCAAGTAAACAAGCATTTTCAATTGTCCTGCAACTTAAGCTTTTCAAGGAAAGAACGTTAACTTCAGTAATTATATAACATTTTCTTGCTAAAATTGAGTGTTGATTTTATCCCTTCTTGTATCCAGATATTTTTTTATGTAATCATATTACTGAAGTATTGGGAAAAACATTGCTCCCAACTTTAAGTTTTTCTTTATAATGGCAGCAATACCCAACTGTTTGCATTTCCTGGTAATAGCATTTTTACTGTCTACAATACATCAGTAGGGATTAATAGATGAATAGAGAGTATTTTTACTGTTTTTATAAAGTCACTTGTGAATAGAGTTTCTACATCAGGGCCAGAATTTGTGGGTGTTCTGAAGTAGCCTTTCAGTGTGTGGATTGTAATACCATAACAGAGCCATCTCTTGTTCTCAGTACTAACCTATATTCAGCAGTTCACTTTGTCTAATTATGTTCCATGGAAATTTGATGCATTTATGCCTTAATATGATAGATCTTTTCATCTTTGTATAGATCCCTCTAAAATGTAATTGTATTACCTCTTAGATAAATGAACAAGGTGAAAATATTGATGGTGTAGGGCTGTTTTGAGAAATCTGTATCTTTTGGCTGGCTCCAGCTGAATAACTTTTCTGAATAATTTTCCTTTTCAACATCTCTGGGTGTTAATATCAGAACTGAACACGACTTTTCCAAAATGAAAGGAAACATTTGAGTTACCAGGACAGGAGTTAGTTCACCCTTATTCTCTGTTTTTTCTTCTGTATAGCTTTGAGAATGAATATATTAAAAATGGTATATTATTGAGGAAGTAACTGTGGCTTTTGTGCTTGCAAAAGTCTGGGCTAAAATTTTAAACTAGAGGGTGACACATACCAGCTCATCCTTATCACATTGCTTTTTTATTTCTTATAATTTAGAGGTAAATTTGGAGAATAAAGGGTGTAATCACACTGTAGTTATTGAGTAGTGCAGGGACACTTTATGAACTATGCAGACTTTTTCTTCTAAGTAACAAATTTTTACTTGTTGAAGAGGAAGCAGAGCCACGTCCCTTATAGAAAGTCTAATATACTTTATTTCATATTAGATAAACACTGCAATACCAAGTTTACCACTGAGCACAAAATCTTCTAAGAAAAAAACACTTAAATAATTTCTCTTTTTATCTCACATATTTAAATAACTTTAGGGACATTCTAGTCATAGAAATGGGATGACATTAACTGTGTTCTGTAGATTCCTTCAAATCCAGGTAGGACTAATGCATACTTTAGAGGTTTTAACCCACCTACTTCATAAGAGTACATTCTGAGTTGGTTTCAAAAACAAACAGTTAAAATTCAAATTTCAGAACTTAAATGCAACTAGTTTAACATCATGTCCATGAGAGATAACTGAACACACTAAAAGTACCAGCAGAACTATAATCTCATAGGTAAGGTAATACAGTGCAAGGAGTTTGAAGGTCAGCGGTTTTTTGACTGCAGTAAACTCTAGAGTCTGCTTGTCCTGATAAGAAGATTTTATCTTCCAGGGTTCATGCAAAATATGAACATATTTTAGCTGTGTAGAAGGCTGCTACATAAATATGATATAGAATGATGCTTGGCTATCAGACAGAGCACAATATTGAGGATATTATATAATTACAGTAATTACAGTAATTACTGGATTGCAAACATTAAATGCATAGCCATCCTTTTGCACTTCTTTTTGCCTCCAGCTATCAGGCTATGCTTCACACTGTTGCCTAGTATTTATTATTAGGTCTTATGACAATATTGTAAGACTTTATCTGTGTTCTGTTTTGAAAATGTTCAATTCTCTGGGTCTAGGAGCAGAAATCCTCATGGGCACATTAACTTCACTGGAATTTTACACATTTGTAACAGCTGCGGACATGGGTCTCCATTTTTTTATGAGGCAGATGTGGTATATTTTGCATATGTAGCTTTCAGGAAATTACTGCACGTTGTGTGGGCTGTGAAATACTTGACATGACAGAGTAGAAAGCACAGGGGACACTTCCATGTTGAAGAAAAGTCAGATGTGGCTCCATTGTCTTGAAAGTACATACTGTATTTCTATAGCCTTAGAGTCTTGTTCTGTCTACTTTTTAAAAATAGAGTGAATGTTCTGATTTAGAAGAAATGTTGCAAGCAACTCATAGTCAAATACAGGATCCATGATATATGCACCTCTGGTGACTCCTCAGGCAGCACAAATGGGTTGTGCATTTGGTAATCCCCTAGCTGTTAGACATGTCTGGCTCCTTGGGACACAGCAAAAAGCTGATCAGCTGCCAGGAATTTAAGTATTCCAGCAGTCCCAGCATTGTGCAGGGTTGATGCCTGATGCCCTGCTCTGGGGCTGCCTCTGGTTCCCGTCATGGCCTGCCCTGCTCCCCACTGCCTCCCACAGTGAGCTGTTGGCCCTCTCCTTTTCAGTGGATTAGACCTAGAAAAAGTGAAAATTCTACCAAGAAAAGGTGAAATGCAATCCAAATCCAATTGCAATTCAGAAATGATGGAGTGTTGCCATGTTTAAGTCTCTAAGTACATACAAAACGAAATGGTTGCCATAAAGAGAAGCTGCCTACCAAAGCCCAAAGATGTATGGCATCTCCTGCTTACAACAAAACCAGTAGCCCCACTATCACCCCCTTTTATTAATGCAAAACTCAGTGCTAATAACCAAGTGGCAAACATCCACTATACTGTATACATACTGTTTTCCAAAAATTTTTCTTCCATATTCTGTCTGCCAGGGAATACCAGCAGTAGCATAAACAAGTCATTGATAATTTGTCAGTCTGCCCTACTAATGACAGAAACTGTGACTATCAAAAATAATTTTAAAAGATTTTTAAAATAATATCTCTCACTTAGAAGTTCATTTTAGATGTTCATTGAAGGGCCTTATTTAATAAACAACAAATACAGCACTGTTTATGTAATATAATGTTGTAATATAAGATGTGTAATATAATATTGTAAATGTTCACGTGTCCAGTTAAATCAAACATCAGCAAATACAGCCCACACAAGTTAAATACACAGTACAGAAACTCATTTTTTCCTTCCCCTTCCCTCTCCTCATTGGTGTGGGAAAACCATGTAGGCGCTCTAATATTTCCATTTGATTAAATGTGCTCTGTGACCTCTAAAAAAATTCCCAGTTTTTGAGGCTTGCTTTCATGTCTTAAAAGAAGCCCCAAAGAAAGAGAAAAGTGTGAGATATGTGGGCACTCTCTCTGTGTGGCTTTGTTTGTCTCAATTTGGTCTACACTATGTGTCTGTTCATTCAGTCTATGTACATACTACAATCGTTCATGCCTGACTGTAGGATAAGTGCAACCATGATCCAAGGAATGATAGGAGACATATTTTACTGCATATAAGGAACTAGATTTCTCAATATGAGCTTGTAGTATTGAAGAAACTAAAAGTCTTTTAGCATTTAGAAAAGCGTCACTTTGAGTAAATTGATCTTGTGCAGGTTGAAAGGCTAGCCTTTTTTAAAAAATAGAAAGCAATATTTTCTCTCTCTTAGAAGGTAAAGAAATACATTGAACAGTCTTTGCTCGATGAAAAGATTTTCTGATGCAGCAAATATTTATTGGGTACCCCAGCTGATATGACTTATGATTAAAAGTTTTCCTGGTAATTCACCATTTCTTTATTAACAGGAAATAATTTCTTAAGAAATATCCGTATACTGGAAACTAAGTATAGCAACACTGCTTTTCCATCGTGAGTGGGTACCTGGGCCTTGTAATATGTACTGCTTGCTGTACTTGAATGATGACAGACATTTGTTTAGGGAGAAGGGAGAGTGACTGTGGAGTCCAGGAGTGCTCCACTGTGAACCTGCAGTGGAGAGAACAGAGAGCTCAAGGGAGTGATGACACATAAAATATAAATCTGCACAATAATTTAAGCTTCACCATACCCATTTGTATAGAGGAGGTTAAGGTAAAAAATTAGTCAAGAAAATATGTGGAAATTGGAAAGAAATTTTTACAATATCTGGATTCATTAACAGAATTAAAACCAAAACTGAATGTTGGGAGAGCTAATAGAAAATAATGATTGGAAAAAATAGAAGTAAAAAGGATAAAGTTTTGTAGATGTCCATGGTTTTGGGCATGTAAGGTCTTAAAAGTGTACTTTTAAATTATTTGAGTATTTACCATTTTATCCTGCAAAGAATAATAATTTACTGTAATTTTATACCAAAAAATCCTCCAAATTTTAGAATGAGAGATTTTTGATCTCATTTTATTACCTACAGCTAGGTGCTTGGTTTATGTTAGTTATGTTAGACCTAGTTTCACTCTGCACTCAGCAAATCCCAGCCAACACTTGTGGAGGGCTGTTTAGTCAATTTATTTCTGTCAGTTGACTTATGATGGGTGAAATTGCCTCCTGGAGTTGCATTGATTATAGAGGGATATTACATGAACAACTTAAAGTAAATAGCTGGCTTGCAAGAACATCTGCGTTGACCGTCAACTGCAACTTGAAGCTTGAAATTTAAGAAAAATACAGTTGGGCTTTCTTTCCATATTGGTTTATAGAGTGCTGAGAATAAAAAATGTAGGTAAGGTCTCCAACAATAGACTGGATTCATCAGTATACATTAATCAGGCAGAAATTAATATTTTCACTCTAGTTTACAAATAATACCAAACGTTAGGTGTTGACAACTTAGAGGTACAATGAGATTTTCTTGTCCAGGGCTGGCAGCATGACTTTTTTATGCAAAGTCTCTCAGTAACTAAGAGCAAGAAATATTTTGTTTTGCGAACTTATAATGTATTAAATTTAAAAATAGATTGAGAATGAGGAACCCCGAGGGAAAAAGAATGCATCAAGAAGTAATCTATTTTGAAATTACTGAACTGAGTGGCAAATGGGCTACTGACATCTGTGGGAGGCAAATTTTCCCCTTCAATGTGTATGTAATGCAAAAAATTATTTTTCTAATTAAAGGATGAATGATGGTGAAGCAATTTTTTTTTTGTACAGTAAAATCAAAGCTCAATATTCGTAAGTATCCATAATTCTGGAAAGAGCTTGTTCAATTCTCTGGAGCTGAAAAATTGCACAATTTCCATCCTCCACCTTTTGTCATGCAGGCACCAAGTGTGCAGACTTAGCATTCAGGAGCACATGTCTTTGAGTAAACTTATAGAAAGAAATGAGAAAAAGAATGACTTGTGCATGGCAAAGGCTGATAAAAAGGGTAATAACACATATTTCCTGAGTCACTTTTAAGTGCAGTTTGCAGAGAAAACATAAAATGAGAATTTTTGCCAGATTCATAAGAAAAAATATGTTCATATGATGCACTGTGCTGTCTGTTTGGTTTGTGGTTTCTTTTTTCTTTGTGTTGACTAGAAGGCAACACATTAAATTTGCTGCTCACAACAAAATGGAGTGAAAGAAGTTGAAATACACTATATGCTTTATATAAATTTTCTGAGTAGTTGTGTCAGGGAAATAAGTCACTGCATTTCCAGGAATTCCTTTCAGGGAAAAATAAGTTTTCTTAGGAGCTATTCTGTGTATAAGGGAATTCATAAAAACAAAAGCAATGATAATGCAAGCTGAAGAGCAAAAGTAAACCTTAAAGAACAAATTTTATCTCTGAATGAAAGACCCCTGTAGTTGACCACCATAATAACTTTCTTGGAAAAGTTAGAGTATTTTGCTTATACAGTACTATTCTGTAGGAAGGTGAGAATTTTTAGATTGAAAATCAATTGTTAGTTCCTTTTCCAAAATTAAACTGCCATTTTTCTATTCATTTATCTGTAGTTCATAATATTTCCTAACCATTTCTAGTAAGTTCTATTAAAGAGCTTAAAAAATGTGGGTTGCACTTTTATTTTGAAAAGTAATTAATAGGTTTAGAACAACTAATTCTTTTGGGAAATAAAATATACATACAATATAACCTACAGCTCTTGAAGTAAACTTTTTCTTTACATTTAAAAAAAATATATTTAGATTAATTACATTTCTAATATTTTATTAACATTCTTAGTTATATGATCAGGTATATGATATATATCTCATATTTCATATATGAATGAAATGAAAAATACGCATATAATTCATTATATGTATATATACACACATACACGCACATATATATGTAAAATAGAAATTCATTTTATATATATATATATGTGTATATATATATATATAATTTGCATGTAGCTATGTGATTTTTCTGCCATTAAAAATTACAGAAATTAAAAGAGCAACCCATAGTTACCTGTATGGCAGGCGAAGAAAATAAAATTTAAAATACCTATACCAAGTTTCAAAGGCTCATAACTATCAGGTTTGACTCTGAGGTTGTATTCTTTGAACATCTAGGGATAGATAAAAACTCAGATCCACGAAGTATTTCTGTAGCTGTAGAGTTCCAGGCCTTTTCAAAAATCCTAGCAGGTTTCTGTAACTTACTTCAACCCCATATCTGCTCATTATTTAATGGCAATTTTGGAATTACCTGTTAGGCAGCACAATTGCTGACCAAACCAAACCAAACCAGAAAACAAATGGAGAGGAAATTAAAGTCTATATAAAACTCTAGAATTTTGTGCAGAACTCAGTAACACTGCAGGGAATTTCCCAGAAGGCAAATGTATTTCCCAGTTGATGAAAGCAGTTTGGACTACTGAGAGATGAAGATAAAAAGGTCTACAAAGAAACAAGTCCCAACATTAAGTAAATAGCTCAATAAAGATATGTGGTGTAACATATGCACAAATATTTTACTGCAGAAATGAGTATTGTTTTGTATCATTGAAACCAGTAGAGCATTTTTAAAGTTCTTCTAGAATAACCTTTTAAATTATTGATATTGTGATGCATTAAAGAGTCAAAGATATTTATGGTTGTTGGATTCGCTCAGAAAACATCCCTGGAGAATTGAAGTACAGTAAAAGTAGGCTTTCCTTCTTAAAAATCAATAGCAAGTTAGACTTAATAACCATAATAAAAAAAAGAGAAAATGTTCTTTTCCTTTTCTGCAGATAGAAGAAAATAATTTCTGTTATTAAAGCCATACGTTCTTTTCTTCCTTCCTTACTTCAAAAATCAGTTAAACCTGCCTTGTTCCCAATCCATCTCATCTAAAAAATCCATCACCATCTCATTTCAATGTCCTTCTTATCCACTTATGTGTGTGCCTTGTTTCAGGATTTCCCTCGAATTGCTGAGGATTCTCCTGATGTCTTGCCCTCCTCACCAGAAGCAGTTATCATCTACATCATCCAGGGAATATTGCTGTGGAGGCTGGACCAGAGGAGCAGCAGCTTTGCACCACACTTCGTAGCATTTGGAGGCCTACACAGATTCATTGTGGTGCTCCAAGCTGGATTTGTAACATTCAAAGAGCAGCATACAGAAAAGTGTAGCATATTTTCCTTCCCAATTTCTTTGTACAGAGTGGATATGAGATTTATATTTCTTATAGTCTTAATATTGCCAGGAAACTTCTATGATGCCAAGAAACATAGTTAGCTGACAAATTTTTGGTGGGATTACTAAGAGTCTTCTCTCAGCCTTTCCAAATCCTTCCTTTCTTGGGCCATATCCATCTGTTACAGACAGCCAAACCCTACAATTGTATCTATAAAAGTAGATTTTATAGTATTTTTCTTTAAAAGATGGCAGTTTATAATTGTAGTCCCTCTCTAACAAGGAAAGATAATACTGTAGCTGGTAATTACAGGTAATACCTTCTTTTAATCCCAAATTACACATCACAAACTATTCAAGAATTTCATTACTGCAGAGTATTTTTTATTGGTTTTTTTGTTTTCAATGCAGCATATATCCAGGTGTGTCCATAGTGATGTAGGATTGTTGATTAATAAAATAAATTAAAACTCCCTTGTTTAACTAAAGAGATTTTAACTGAATAAAAACAAAGGAAAATTTGCTGTAATACTCTTATAAATTGTGATGGCTTTTTTCCACATGTGTTCTTTGGGGAATGTATTGATGAGAAAACAGCTCTTTTGGTGAAGGCACATTGAAATTGGTTTGTCAAAGCAGGAGATGTTTTTGCATTGATGCAAGTAGTGAAGAAATGGTGACTGGATTAGGTAGAATGTGACTTCCATGGTAACATGACAGCATTAGTAATGGATTCCACAAAAAAATTACTAGGTTCAGGTCACTTTCTAAAAAGAAATAAAACCAACTGAACAAATTCCCTTTCCTCCCTGAAAGAAAACCCATCCTAAAGCATCTTTCCATGGACTGGACTTTGTCTATTTGGCACATTATTTTTGTTTCCTTCTTTTGCTTTGGTCTGTTACAGAATTCCACAGTACAAAATGTAAAATGTAAAATGCTGCTATTACTCGTCTACATTTGTGGTGAAGTATTTAATTCTTAAAACAAAAAACTTGCTTAAAAATATCAGAAATTTATTATTAACTCTTCTCATGTAAAACGGTTCAATAAATCAGCAAGAATTTGAGTATAAATTATAATCTGAAATATGTATGCTCAGAGAATTAAAGTTTTTCCCACTTACAGATTTCTTTTTTTTTTTCCACCCCCAAAACTGTACTTAGTTCTGCTTTTAATTGGAAGCTAATGTCCATGAAAGCCTGTCTAGGAAACTGGGAGAACACTGGAAATTTTCAGAGCATGCTGATGAGGAAATAAATTTCATTGAGACATCTCTAGAAGCATTGCTAGGATACTTGTGGTGACCTTAGGCTGTGGCAAGAGCCAGGAGCAGATAACAAGTTTTTAAGAGTTTATTTTCCATAGCAAGTACTCCCCCCCCCATCTAGAATATGTAGATTGAAGCAAATTTATCTTACTTGAACTTCTTTTCCCTGAAGTTCTAGAGTATTTAACAGAGTTTCCTTCACTCTTCTCCCCTCTGATGGCAGGATGATCTCTGCAGCCCAACTTTGTGATGCATCATTACACCATAAATTGGTGGACAATCAGAGCTATTTTACAACACTAAAGAACCTCAGCCCATTAAGTGGGAAAAAATTGCTCAAGCTGCAGGTATTATAAAACTTGAAAAACAAAGAAAACTTCCTATGCCCCTTATCTCTGTCTCTGAGAAAAACAGCATAATTTTCTCTAACATAGACAGAATTTCCTATGACTGTAGATGCAGAAATTTATTAAGGAAATGTATTTTAAATAGCTTTTCTGTTCCTTGGAAATTTACCTTAGAGTAAATTGCTGCTTGTGCTTTTAATGCTGAGTATTCACTTTAGTTGACAGAAAATATGTAGTACTATCCTCTATCAGGAAAAAGAAAAAAATGAGTCTTTTTTAGCAACTTTAAATACTGATCATAGCTTTATGTAAATACTTTGAAATTTCCTTTGCAGCTGTGCCTGAGAGCATGCATCTATTTTTTTTCTCAAAGAACTCTTCAACCACATAAACAGTTTATATATTGCATGGCTTTTCTTAAAGATTAAATCTTAAATGCTTACTCATACAAAGTACTGTAAAAGCAACTGCTAAAGTACAAAAATTATGATGAAAATGAATTTCTGCAGGAGTAAGGGTGAACTTCAAAGAGAGTTCAAAGAAGAAAGTTTACTTTCTTTTGTTTTTATACTTTTAATTGATTTTGTTAACTTTTAAGGTACCTAGGAGTCTCAAACATAGACTACCTTAAGAAATACTGCATAAAATGGTTAGTGAAATATATTAGAATCTGTTTCTAGTTTTTAGAAGTGAAATTACTGCTCTTCAAGGTGATTTCCTCCTATAGGCTCTGATTTAGGTTTAAAAGGAAAAAGTGGAGAGGACACCCCAGACCCTGCCCAGAAGCACAGCACCTGTTTACTTCTGCCTTCTGGCTGCACGTGTGGCTAGTAGAAGATAATAAAGGTGGATTGCGTTGGGCAAGTAAGGACAAGGGGAAAGAGAATAAAGGTAGAGGTGACACTCTCCTTAAATAACTGGGGTTTTTTTCTGCTGATTAAGAAAAATGCTTTCCTGCAACAAGAATGAAAATTTCCACACATATTTTGGAAATTCATGAGAGTCCTTAATTCGTAGTTAAATGACAAATTATAGAAAGGAAAAAGCTGTGTCGTACAGAAGAAAATGTTAGCAAAAAACTCCGAATCAGTATTCCGATTTTGTATCTTTGTCTTTATATATCCCAGACACTTTGCTCCAGAAATAATAGTGTGTACATAAATACATTATTCCATAACAAATAAACATTGTTTAAATTACTTTGTTTGACCCACATGTGTTTTTGTTTTCTTGTATACTAATAATTTTTTGGTTACTTTTGCATTTGACAAAATATAAAGATTACTGAGTATAAAAAAATGAATTTTTGTATGTTTAGTTTTTCTTAATGAGAAAACACTTTGGTCTTATTCCCTGAAAATATATGACACAACATGCAGAGAAGTTGGCCTTGATATATTATATGACATCTTATGCAATATTCCAACTGCCGACTGTGCTTTTTCTTCAAAGGTACTCTTTCTTTTGAAGGAAATTTTGTTTGTTATCAACCTGGGAAAAAACCTCTAACTTTTAAAGGATTTTTTTTCCAATGTTTTTACTGGTTTTGTGGCATGTTGTAGCTCAAAATATTGCTAATTACCTCTAAGTAGAAATCATTAAAATAATACAACTCAGAAAAAACCCTAAATCTTTATTAAATTTTGTATAAGATATCAAGTCTGGAAAATGCATTTTCTACTTCAAATTGCTTTTTAACTTGATCAACCAGGAAACAGCAAGTTGTTGTATTTTTTTAATTATTTGTTTTCCTAAGTGTTTCTAATATCTTTACCTTAGACTAGTTATTAAAAACACAGCTTCTTTAAGCAAAGGGAGTGTTTATTTTTATTAATTTCATTTATTTAATATGTTTTATAGCTGACCTCTTGGTAGCACTATATGCCAAATGGACTCTGTTAAGGATATTAGAAAATAGCCTTGATAATTTTTTTTCTAATTTACTTTCTAATGGTGCACTTATTTAAAGTTAAAGACCTTTTCCAGTTTTATTAACTCAACCATCATGAAGCTATAATAAATAACTCTTACTCCTTACTACAGAATTAGTTTTTTCATGTAATTGTTCTGGGATAAATGTTCATTTGAATTACAGTCTGGTTTGCAAAGAGAGTTGCTTTCTGCCAGCAGTTCACTCAAACATATGCAGTTTTATAGGGGAGTAGAGGGAGACATTAGGCACAAATTCAGTTGTGGAGTAAACATCGTATAGGCAGTGGGGATTTTACAGATGAAGGAAGAAGTCACAGCTTCCATAAAAACATAAGATGGTTTAAAGAATAAATTTTACACATAGGATGAGCAAAAAAGAAATTGCATTGTGAAAGGCTCAGGTTTAAAACTGCTATATCACAAAACAATAATTTGTGCTAGACCATAGGTTATCATTATGTAAATCTCCTGACTCACCTACCAAAATCTCAGATACTACTGCCAGACAAATGTCTGTTCTTGGGTAATGATTGATGCACTATGTATTAGCTGTATTCAAACCAAATCATAGCAATTATCTAAATCACAGGTGCAAAAATTTTTAATTAGATGGAAAAATCTTGCCATCCAATTTGTGGTTATACATTAAAAGCTTTCCAAGGTATAATATTTCAAATTTGTAATCACACTTTAAAAAGTGTTCTACTTCTCTATTCTTATGGAAAATAAACTTGTGTAAATGGGATCTTAATAATATGAAGATACAGGGAGAATATAGAACTTCTTCCACTGCCAACAGAAATAGTTAATTTGTTTATTTTCAGTAATTAATTTGCAGTGGCATTCATACACTTGCACATTTTTTTTCCCATGTTCACACAAGTGTACTGGCAATAAATTTAATGTACTAAAAATGTAGGACTGGTAGACATTAAATAACCAACCCTTTATTACTACCTCAAAGGAAAATGAGTGTGCTCAAGTGAGAAATATGGCCATTCACTGTGGTATGAGGATTAAGTACATTGCATTCTTCCATACAACAAACTTAAAATCACAGAAATTTCTCCCTAACCTGTGGGGGCAAGCACATGTGCTGCTGTCTGAATGTGCAGTAAAATACCACCCCCAGCATGTGTCTGGTTTTCTGATTTGACCCTGTCCCCAAAAGCCTTGTAAAGATCTGGCTTTTGCTTTACAAAGACCCATGCTGTTGGGAAGGTTCTGCTGCTCACAGTAGCTGTGTCACCACTGGGCACTGAGCTGAGACTGTCTGAGAAAGTCCTGCAGGGCTGTGCAGCGAGGCTGCCTGTCATTAGTAGGTATTCTGTTATTCCTTACATGCTCAAGCTTTTTTCTGCATTCCTTTTTCTTGGCAGCTGTATGTCCTTTCTTCCAAACTGTTCTGAATTCTAGGCCATGAGAGGGACTTTTTCTGTGATGTGTACAATGTAACTGAGAATGAGAGGATTTTTTTCACAGGCAGACTACAAATTTAATGTCTTGTGATCTTTCCTTTGATTTATTTTTAACTTACTTTTACAATATCCTTTTCATATTTAAAAGTCATACTCCTGGTCTGGATTGGGCAATTTCCAAGTGCTTTACATTTTTTTTTCTTTCTTTTATTTTTTTTAATGAACATTTACTAGGGAGAGAACTCTAATTGTCTTCCCTGATTTACAATATTAATACTTTAAGTAATTTACACAAAAACTCACCCTTAGTCTTACACCTCCCCATCCTTCCCAGTGTTCAAAGGCCATCAATAACTTAGAGAGTTCTCTATTGCCATGTGACATTCATAATAATAAATAGACATTTCTTATGCAATTAAAAAAAAAACCTGAATGAGCTGAAAACAATTCAGAGTAGCTCATTCTTGAATTTTAAACAAAGGCTTACTAGGGAATAAATTGTCTTCATAAATGTTTTTGAATTGTCACTTCTCTGAAGTACTCCCAAGTGGTAGGAGTTTAAAAGTCCTAGCTGATCTGCAGGCTGCAAAGCCTTTTGTATTATCTGAAGCTCCCTTACATTCCTTGCTAATAACCTTAACAAGAACAGTGTTTTTTAACAGTCAGGTTAGTCTAGTCCAGATAGGGACATGTCACACAAGGAGATTGGAGCTAAGTGACTAATGCTTGTCCTATTGGGCAGAGCAAAAAAGAGTAACCAAAGTAAGCATAAGAGACATTGTACTTATTTTTAATAATCAGAATGTGTACGTTTACTGGGGACCAGAGAGATATAGAGATAGAGCTTTTTCCTATAGCTAGTAGAAAGAGAACAAAATAAGGTTAATTTACCAACAGCTTGTACAAAGGTATAAGCATATTCTGCAGGAGAATCCCAGGAAAATGTTTTGCTTAAGAACTAGGTAATAAAGTGGTCACAATATTTCATTGGATTTTCTGTGAAGTCCAACAAGATGCTGAGGTATCTCTACTGAATTGATCACCACCAGAAAAGTCCCTTGACTCTTTTCAGATCTGGCAGTGTCTGCAGTCTTTATTTGTGGCTTCAAAGCTAACATCTGTACTACAAACAGTAGTAGTTTAAAATACAAATTTTATTCTAAAGTTTAAAGTGCTTCTGTCCAATAATAAGATGAAAACCATTTTTTTACATGCTTCTAAAATACTTGCTCAGTCATTTCCATTCTATAGCAACAAAAATTGCTGTGTAGTCCTACTGTCCTTTAATGAACATACTTTGCCTAATGTATGATTTCTTTTACAGTCGAAAATGTGCTAAAAACTTTGTAACTGACAGTTTAACTCTTTATTTAGTATCTTTAACCACAAGCTTTATTCAAATATTTTTAACGAGATGAGGTGGTATCACTTAAAAACCTCAAATTGTAACATTATTCTTTTCCCTGTTGATTTCTGGTGAAAAGGAGTGCCTTGAGATGGATGAAATGGTTTGTGACTACAGAATATCTTCCATTCCTGAAGTCAAGCTAGACTCCAGATTCTATGGAGAGCTTTGTAAGCACATTATACATTCTGGGAAAATGCAACAAGAAATATGCTTATGACTTTTCATCAGGTATTAAAAAACTGGGTTGCTTTAATACCTTTTGCCTGACTATTGCAATATTTTCTATATGAGATGGCTGGAAAAATATTTGTGGAAATGACATCCTAGGAGTGTCTATATAAAATGGACTTTAATACATTAACCCTCAGCTATCCCATTGGAAAACATAATAAAGAACCACCCAAATATCCCCAAAATCTAATATATTGTCAGTGTTTAATATAGAAAGATCTAGATAACTTGATGTTTGAAATAATATAGTTAAAAACTGTATTTCAAGTTCATTATGGGCTGTGATCAAATTAGCCATGTCTTTCAGTGTATGCTGCAAAATGAGATGATCAAAGCATAAGGAAGAAGGACACAAAAAATATGTAAAGATCCCAACTGGGTAATTGGAGCAATGAATAGGAACACACAAATCTCCCATTTTTATGGAAAGTGATCATTCTGTTGACTTGTTTGTAAACATTACTGATTTGAGAATGAAAACTGTGAAGAAAACAGTCTGGTGGGATTAATTTTTATTTTGTAAGAAGGAAAACATTTGGCACCAGAAAAAATTTCTTAAAGTGTGGCGCATGGTATGCCAACAACATTATGTGGAGAAAAACAAACTTCACCTATGTCTTTCTCTTTTGCTTAGAAACCCATTTGGTTTTATACACATCTCTCTCTCTACTTGTTGGCTGTAGAAGACATGAGCGGGCAAACTTACTATAACCTTAGACTTTGCTGCATGAACTATAGGGTCATTCTCTCTTTAGTGCAAAATTTTGTGATATACAAGACATTCTGTCTTTCATGAGATTTGAGAGGGCATTTGACAATCTATTTCCTCCTTTGAAGTTTCAAAAGGACAACAGGAAAGCAATATTCTCCAACTGGCTATTGCTTTTCACATAGCTTTGCTTCCCATGAGTGTCTACCAGCTTTCTCCTCAGACCACTTTCCAGATGAGGTATCACAGTGTATCAGCATACACTTATTCCAAAATATCACTGTATCTCTCAGAAAAACTTCTTTTATGACTAATTTTTTCCTGCTCCTTTAAGATGGACATACAGAATCTGTAGACTATGAAATGAAACAGCAGACTGAATATGGGCTTATGGCTCCTGAAAATAGTGTCCTTAAAACTGCCTTCTTCTAATAAGAAGATTTTATTTCTTACTTGACAGTGCAACAGCTCCTGTCCTACATTCATGCATAAATACATGTATGTAAATATGCATATCTATTATTTTCACATTACTGCACATCCCTCTTTGGCTCCCTCAAAAAGCTGTGTAATTTTTATTTCTGAATAATTCTATTCCAAGCCTGAAAGTATATACTAGATGCAGGAGTCTAATACAACATCAAACAGATTAGAGTCTGGTTAGTTCCTGAGCCATACAACTAAAAGGGATTTTACAGTGTTGTGGCCTACATTTACCATGCTCACTCATTATTCAGGCTCCCATCACGCAGCATATTCACTGGAGGTTATAGGGGAGGAGTGGCACAGCAGACTGTGTCCTCAGATCTCAGAGAATGGTTGCCCTTAGGACATATTGTACTGTAATGTGATAGAGAAAAAATATAAATAATGTTAAACAAAAGAAAACGCAGCAGCTCCTTGCATGTTAAAATTAACAGTTTAGACATGACAAAATAGCCTCTAGGAGTATGTTCATCTTTGATCTCTCTCAGTTCCTGGGCTGATTTCTCTTGTTACATTGCAAATGAGAAAAAATAAATTAATTTCTTAATATATAATAAATTCCAGGATACAGAAATAAATGTTCAAGAATTCCCAGCATGTACGTTACTGTGCTGTCTGGAGGGAAAACTCAGTTACAATACTTGTCACAATAACTTGTGGACAGAGGCCAACTGCTCAGCACATAGAAGAGTGCCTTTAGAAGCATGTAGAGCTGCGGAGAGGTTTTTCTGCCTTGGAATGAGTCATCTGCATCTTCTGCAGTCTCTTCTGCTTTATGGAATTAGCTCAGCTGATTGAGGAAACCTGAAAATCACCATGTAACTACTTTGATTGTTCCTGTGCAAGACAATTCAGAAGTAAAATGAGGCAAGACCCTGGTGTTCAATAAGAAGTAGCAGGAGGAAGGCATATTGGGCACTAAAATGTTTAAATGAGAAAACAGTGTGCCTGGCTTTGAAATGCCACTCCAAGAATTAGACGATTATTAAGAAAGTAAATAGTGTGTTTTTAATGTTTTCAATAGAAAACTTGGTTAAAATAGAACCTCCTGTACCTGCTGATCAACTTAATCTCATAAAGCAGTATAGAAAACATGCCTAATTCTGATTGTTCTCTGGAGGCAGTGTCCCTGACAGTGTTAAACATAATGTTCTAAATAGCAGAAGTACAGACATACATTTTAAATATGTGATGTGCAGTCGGTTTCCTTATAGTGAACTAGAGAGTAAAATGAGATATACAGTAAAAGATACACTTAAATGTACAGTATATACAAAGTATAAATATAGACAATTTATGTAAGTAAAGTATTCTTTTCAATTGCAGTACTATTGAGGAAGTGCTTTAAATTTAATTTCATCTTACTACAAGATCAGTACACATAGTACAAGATCTGCTCATTCGGTTCTGTTTCTGGCATTGAGAATTTTTATGTCGATACATTTGAAGAACCCACTAAGGTTATTTGTACTTCTGAGTTTGCTCACTCAAGCAGAACTTTTTCTCTGTATTGATATGACATTAACCCACTACTATGATAAGGTAAATAATTCAGAGATTAAAGTTTACAACTTGATAGTAGGCTAGATTAACAGGAATTTATTAATGGCATGCAAACAATTAATGAGTATTAACTGATTGCTTTGAAGGTGAAGACATTTTTTGTTAACTTTAAGATTAAAAATTAAATTAAACCTCCCCAAAACAAACAAAAAATTCCCATATTTGTATGACTGACGTAAATTTCTTGTTGCACCCTCCACAAAAATAGAGAATATTGACTAATAAAGCACTTAAAATTGCTGCTTTCATCAGATGACTAAGATTTGTTGTTATGTATTTCCGGGCCCAAATCCAACAAATCACTTAAGACCATGGTAAAAGTTAAGCCTATGCTTAAGAGCTTTTCTGGATCAGGTCCTGAGATATGAATACTCACATCTTGTGACTTAGAAACTTCAGTTAATTTTCTTAAGAACTGCTAGGAAATTTTGTCTCCTACTACAGAAAAGAGTGATGCTCCATTTTCTGGCACAAGCCACTCCCTTTATCCTGAACAGCAGCTCCTGAGTACTGTGGGAGCAAGGATACTGTGCTTGGCTTGGTAAGCAGTTTGACATTGTGTTGCATATACTACTCTATTCCTAAAATAAATCTCAATGTGTCCCTTTGCAAAGTGGCTCTCAGCTGCTTATGAAATAACTCAACTGAGAGTAATTTCAACCAAGCATCTCAGCAGAGATTTTGGCAATACATAATCCTAATAATAGGGAGTTAAACATAAATATTGAAGGAAGAAAAAACCTCACAGGTTTTCTAATCAATTCTATGTCAAGCTATTTTATGTAAATTATTGCTAGCCTGAGGCAATTCAGTTTCTTTTACTAGTAGTGTAGGATTACAAGTTATTCTTTTATGTTTTCATTTTCACAAATATAATAATACAAGTTTCAGGAAAAAAAATTGTTTCTACTGGAGTTAAACAATAAGTCTCTGAATTTTATTGAACATGATTTCACCTTCAGTAAGTTTATTCTCAGTGCCCCTCTTCTAATTTAAAAATAGAATGAAATGAGTACCTCAAGGAGAACTAGACTGTGACAGTAAAATCCAATATGGAATCAATATTCCAGACAACTGAAAGAAACCTATATTTCTTTCTTCCTTTCATGATTGCTCCATTCTGCAAACTCTCATTTTTCAAAAGCCTGAAGAGAAAAGAATTCAGCAACATGAGCTGGAAATCATTAGAAAGGCAGGCTAAGATGAGAAGAATTTCAGAGCTACACAGGAACTACAGAACAAACTTGTCATCCTCTGCTCTGTACAGCCTCGTTTTAAATATTTATTTTGATCCCAAGAAACTCTAATTATCCAGTCCAAAATATCTGGTCACTAATATGTCACTCAGGTAATATTGACTCTATTTTCGACAGGAAATTCTGTGACCCCGTCAGTCTGATGAAATAGTCCCAGCAACATTCTCTGTAATTTCTCTTTTATTACCTCTGTCATATATATTATATTTAAATATATCCTTCTGGAGAATTCTTAACATTAGGAGGTTTCATTCCTTCCCTTCCTTACTATTTCTCAAAAAAGTGTATATAAAGATGTTTTAAGAACTCCTGATAAATCAGCTATGTTGGAATCTATTACTGTGCTTTTTTTTTTGCATAATTTCCCACCCAGGCCTTTCTGCTATTGCATTATACAGACTTGAACACTGTAGGATACATTTTCATTTTCTAAGCAGAGTCTTCTGAAAATGTCGAAAGAAATTTGCATTAACATCCACCTAGTCAAAATAGAATGAAAAATATTTAGGTGTAGAAAAAAATGTTTTGATGTTAAACTAAAGTATGTAAATAATCAGAATATTCCATTATTTGCTAAAAATCAGGAAACCATTAGAATAAATAAACCAAGAAAAGAATACTATTTTTGGACATTTAAGTTGACGTGCACCTAGAAAGAGACATTACTTAGTGCACTGTGCCTCAACAGTCAATTTCCTATTTACAGGCAAATGGAAAATAAATCACTTTATGTCACTTTGCTGAGAGCAAAGAATGTTTAAAATAATAATGTCAGTAAAGCATGATATTTTCTCTTCCATCACTCTGATGTCATGTTTGATACTACGTTATTGTGTTATGGGTCCCAAGATGAAATGATTGGCGTATGAATCATCTTCACTTTGACCCAGGAAAAATTGGGAAATGATAGGCTTGTCTAAAGGATTTATCTTCTGACTGTTGGAAAGTGTAAAACAAACTAAAAGTGTTCTTTAATGATGCCTCTTTATATGCAGCGCAGCTCAGGAAAAACATGACCTAGTACTATACTATGAATTATGCTGAAGCACAACATTAATGAGGCACATGTATTTGCCGTGAAAACTGATAGTAATGTAGGTGTCCAGTGTCTAAGAACCTGGTTTAATACATCACATGTATTTATTGTGACAGTTACCACTGAAAAAAAAATTTACCTGCAGTTTGGTGTATGATGTTTTTTTCCTCAGAGTTATAAATCATATTAGTGTCTAGGGTCCCAATTTTGTGTCAGGTCTTAGGAAAAAAATATCCTCTGTAAGGTGCTGACTGCCTTGTAGTTTTTTGAATTACATCAGACTTATTGCAGACTACCAGCAACATTGCCTTTCCTAGTATATTCCCGTAATATAATAATCTGCCCTGGAAATGGTAAGTTTCTTACACCCAGAATCTTCAAAGTAGAAAAAATATATTTCCCAAGTATTCTGGGCATGAACATTTCATGGATTCAGTGCAACATGCTTTTAATTACATAGTATAAGATCAAATCAAATCATCACAGATCTCCTTTGCCAAGTTAACTTTTGAAACTAACTTTACAATAGATTTATATTTCTTGTGGATATGTAGCAGTAGAGTAAAGCTAAGCCTGTCTGATTTTCAAATCATCTCAATTTAAACAGCTATAATTCATGTTTAATGAAGGAGAATTTATAGGAAAACTTCCACAACCATTTAACAAGAGACTTTATGAACAGGTTCTCTTTTTGCTTTGATAAAAGCCTTTCACCTTATCCTTTAATTTTATAGGCTGATGCAACATGTTTAGAGGAAGTTAGGTATTTTGATAATGTTTTCATAAAAAATCCTGATATAAGAAATAGCTCATTGTTTAGATTGACATGAGATGCTGGCAAATTTCCTGAAATGTACAGAAGTTCTTGTTTTAGAGAGAAAAGTGACACATTTCAAGTAGAATAAGAAAAAAAATCAAGTCTATATGTCCCTGACATTTCTGTAATGCCTTGGCAAAGTATGATGAAATCTTAATCCAACAACTGCTTTAGGTCTGCCTGAATACAAACATTAGAACATGCTTATCAGTCTGACTTAAATAAAAAACGAATGAGAAGTAGCTAAATATTGTGAATCGGGAGGGGAATTATTGGCCCTGAATTACTTAAAACCTAATTTTAAAATCTTCATCACTACTCTGGAAAAGTGTGTTGTCAATTACAGGTCATACAGAGGAGCTAAACACAAGTGTGATATAAAAAAAAAAATATTTACAAGATTAAAAAAAAATTAGAAACAATAAAATCATTAGAGAGGGTAAATTAATATAACTGGAGAACTCAAACTTTCTTGAAGAATTAGTGTTTGCATTCATCTGCATATGGCTCATAATGCAAGAGATGTCTTAGTGCTGAAAAATAGGTGGAATAGCATTGCAAGAGTAGGTTATTTATGTTCCTGTGTCTGCTGCCCAATGCAACTGTGAAAAGAGGCAAAGACAATGTTGGAAAAGGGCACAGTTAAAGAAGTGTTAGTGTATGACATCTCTCTAGAACACTCAGGCATGGAAGAATTTACAGACTTTATTTTGGGGAGCATCAATGACTAACTACAATTTTTCCTAGCATCTATGACAGATTATTGTCTCAGAGTTCTACCTATACTATTTGAGCTATTTGTTTTATCAGGAATTCAGCATTCAGATCAATCTGTATGAAAGTTGAAGCTGAACTCTGCAACTTTTCTCCCATCTCCTGCCTACAATGGAACTGTTCTAAACACCAAACAGGCTTTTTTTTGTCTGAGAAGATCTTGTGCTGCCACTCTTGCCCATAGAAATAGAAATAGGCATAGAAAAAGCATAAGAATGACCTCTGATGTTAACAGAGAGCTGGAATGAAAAAACCCTGTAAGTGAAGAAATATCAATATTTAAATATTGAGTGATCTTGTCTTAGAGGAGTGATGAACCTGAATTATGCAGATGGATTATATTGAATTATACAAAAAAGATGTTATACATGAACATATTTTACCTAAAGTGAAATTATAGAAAAGCATCTAGGAGAATGTATTAAGACTTTTGATAATATACCAACAAAAGTAGTTAAAGTTACATTTCTTTAATGTACTTAATACTAAATTTGGAAAAACATGGCAATAGACTAATACTCCTGATTTGAGAGCAAAAGCAGTTTTGCACAAGATCTTTCCTTTTAAATATGCATATCTTTATGACTAGAGACAGTAAGTTTTACTGTATTGAACAGGCGCCTTGCTACCTACATAGTGCAAGACTCAAGTATGGTACTGGCTCCAAAGCTGAAAGAATGACTATTCTGCCTCTGACCAAAGGTCTTAACATGCAGCGTCTGACAGCAGCTGTTAGCAGAAAAGGAAAAGCCCACAAGAATAAATCAAGCGATATGCATTCCTCAAGTTTAGGTGGCCAATGTGGTCATCAAGCAGAAACACTAGATTAAAAAAAAGTTGTATTATGACAGCTTAGGAATTTCCATGTTTGATTCTTCTGTACCAGTTAGAATGTGTATATTTCCATTGTACTGTTACTCTGTGTTCTGGGCTTAAAAATCCTTTTTTACTTTTTTTTATTCCTTTGCTTTAAGATGCTTCATAGTGCTAATCATCTTTGTCACCTCATATGTAGCTTTTCACTATGTATTATTTGTTTTCTATGTTGGAGCAATTGGCATTGTTCACAGAATTCAAGATATGGGCACATGCATTCATTTTCCTTATTACTTTCTCATTCTTTTATAAGATTCCTAATGTTTACATCTATCTCTTGATCAGTGAGCTGTTTCCAGAATATTTTCCACAATGAGTCAGAGAACACTTTCTTGAGAGATTAGCACAAGTTCAAACCCTATGTCTGCAGTTATTCTTTCCTAAGTTTATATGAACTCAACTACAGTTCTTGGATACAAAAAGCCCAAATAATCTATTAAGTTTGTTGTCTTCTTTTATTTATTTCATAAAAAAATGTTAGACAATAAATCTTGGACATCAAAAAATATATATTTCATGAGGTGTAATTTCTGAAACACTCTTTCAGACATTTTGGGGTAAGGTGAATGGAATAGAGGTTTCTAATGTGAATACTGCTGCTACTGACCATGTAAAATTTTATGCAGATAAAATTTTTCAAATGTCAAATTCATTTGCAATCTAAACTTAATGTTTAAAAATATCTGTGTTTTGGATCTATTTTTCATTATTTCATTTTAAATAATCTGGAGTTTGAAGTTTAAATCCATTGAGATTATATGAACACTAGGAAAACTTTTCTTCTCCTGATGTTATTTACTTCTGTAGCTCTAGATATTTTTCCCAGGACTTTAAACCATTAAAAAGATGAATATTCCATATTTCTCCCACAGCAAAGAAATTAATTATCCTTAAGTTAAAACCACTTTTTATTTTATGAATTCAGTACTGGAAAACTGAAATCCCTGATGTGGAAGTTTTGGAAGGATTATCATTCAAAATAATTGATAAACCAGGCAATTTTATGAAGATCTGGCCTGATTTTGTAACAGTGTCATATTAGCTGTTAGCCTTGTGGTCATTGATTTTATTATAAATTCATACTATGTTTATGGGATGCTACTTGTTTAGATCTAATTTATGGTGCTTTCAACTGTTCCTTGGACATGTTACTATAGGTCTCTTTGTATTTCTTTACTATTCAAAAAATATTGGTTTACTAAAAAGTTAGTCCTCACATTTATGTAAGAAAAGTATAAAAGCTTAGTTTTGGCCAGAAGTGCTTTATGTATTTAGGTATGGAAGTAAGAACTGATGGTTTTTTGGACATCTAATGTATACACATATCTTTATGGCAATCTTATTTGCCAGTGTTTTCTGAGTAATGGAAGAAACACCTGTGTCTTGCATTTTTTGGGTGGTGTCCTCCAACATCAATAATGCTCCATGGCACATCATGTGCCTCTGTGCAACAGGAAGCATTTTACTACAAATATCTGTTCATAAACTCAGTTAAAGTGGGATGTGCAAAAATGTGCTCCAAAATGCATGTCTAGCTCTGCCAAGAACATAAATTAGCTTGCATGAGTAATGTGGGTGTTCATGAAATGTTCAATAAAAAATGGTAGACGAGACATTTCATCACTTGCAGCAGCTTTAACAAAATCCCTTCAAAATACTTAGAAAATGTTAGAATCCAAGATCCATCTAAGCCACAATACTTCTACTGCAAATGAGACAAAGGAAAAGCAATTTCTGAATATTAAGTGGGGAGGGTCATATTTTTAAGTTGACACTTTGGATTTGGAGCTTTAAAATATAGCACCGAGATTCATAGGGAATGTAATATCCACCAGTAAAGAGCTAAATATCTATTCAATCTATTCATATTTGCCAAACTGTGCATTTTTCTTGGCCATTGCAAATCTTGTTGCTGTATGTAGAAATGTCTGCTTAAATATCCAACTAGCCATGATCACTAGAAATAACACAAACTGGGCATATGATTATTTCAAGAATAGTAGTATTACAAACAAGTTCCTATGTGTTTTCAAACCTAAAGTTTTCTGCTGCATTCTCGTTCTTCATATGATTGCTGCTGTGACCAGTATTAAGAAAATCAAATTTCTAGTAAAGTACCTGGGTTTTTTTTCTGATTTGGGAACTGCTTGATTCATTATTTCCAATCAAATCTACAGGCTATAAAACTCAATATGTCACCAAGGTTATTCAAATGAAACATGGTCAGCTTCAAACATGATGGGAGTTTTATGACTTTTGTGAAAATTAAATGCTTTTTGCAGCAATTCTTGTCAATGACCTCTGTCAGGAGTATTGGTAAGAGTTTGATTGCTCACTATAGACTTTCTGCTTTTAGATCTAATAAAAGGAAGAACTGATGTGCTGTTAATAAATTGTTCATTTTCTGTGTCTTGGGAGAACTGGAAATCTCCATATACATGGTATTAAAGGATGGTGCTACACAATAGGAGTGAATTTGGAGACATGTTCAATTATTTTGATACTTTCCTCATAATTTTCTTGATAAAATGACTCTCTAAATGCATTGCAATGTCCATGAAAGTTTGGTATTTTTATGTTTTACTGTTTCAAGGCTTTTACAATGCTGTCATAAGGGTACAAGTCTCCCTCCTATTTTACGGGTGCTTTTACCAACTTCCAGCAGAAGTCTATCTTTGCTTTGAGCATTTAAACTAAAACACACTGGTTTTAATTTTTTTTCTATCAAGCTCATAAATGTATTTATTTCACAAAATATAATTTTGTTCATTAGAGATATATAATCAAAGAAATTGCTTAATGAAAAATTTTTCTCATCTGTACAGCTGTGGAGTGTACCCTTGAATGTTACCAAAAAGGCCAATTGTGACACAATTCAGCTGAGATACCAGACAAAAAAAGTAATCTATGCTCTTCTGCTATTCTTATGAAAATCGGATTTTTTCCTGCATTGCAATAGTTTGAATACATCCCATTACAATGTAGAATTTGTTGGGGTTTTTCATTTTTTTCTCTCCCCTCTAACAAGGAATGAATCAATAAGAAAGGACAGCCAGTGAGTTTCAGAAATAAAATAATTACTTTACCTAATATTAGTAGACTTCCAGGATGAAAATGGGAAAATTGCTGTACTTATGGCCATAAGTATAATTTGTACAAAAGGAACTAAGTATTCTTGACAGCACATCTTGTGCCTTTTGTGGTAGTACATTTCCAGGTAGTTCTCATGTCAAATAATTGCAGCAAGCAAATAGACAAATCCTTGTAGAAGGAGGCATAATGGAAAGCATAGAATGAACACAGCTGTCCATATGTTTACTGTTTTCCATCTGAACCAGCTGTGATGTTGTGGTTCAATAAACTTCTGTCACTTTTTTTGTATGATTTTTACAAAGTTAATAATGTATATATGTAGCAAACTATACATGACCTTATGAACTTCCACATTGTCTTCTTGTAAATTTGTTTTTTGCATACTGTTATTTATGTTCAGAAACTGAAAGATCTTAGTGCCTGGGTGTGAAGGAATTTTTGTTTTCAGAGAATTAAAAATAAGATGAGAAAGAACCATTTACAAAATGATTTTTCTCTGCTGTTCAGTTGACATGAGATCAAGACAACTTGCAAGACACAAGGATGGAACATGAGTCACTGCTTCAATAACTCCTGAAGAACATTCAGATGCTAATTTTAGAGAGTCCATAGCATTCAGTAAAAAAGGTATAGGATGAATCATAACAGGGAATAATATCTGGTACTCAAACATCATATTTTATCTGGTGACCTCAAAGTACCTTACTAATATTTAATTACTGAACTCCCACAACATCCTCGGGAGGCAGGTAAATATTAATTTACCTTCATGAGATAGTTGTTGTGTTTTAAGCCCAGCTGGCAAATAGGTACCACACAGTTGCTTGCTCAGTTCCACCTCACCTCTCCACCCCAAAGGAAAGGGAAGAAAAATCAAAAGTAAAACTTGTGGGTTGGGATAAGAAGAGTTTGATAATTGAAAGCAAAATATAACAACAACAACAACAATACTAATAATAACAATAATAAACATAAACATAAACATAAATATAAATGATAATAAAAAGAGAAAGAATAAACCCCAAAAAAGAGATGCACAATATGATTGCTTACCACTCACTGACCAATGCGTGACCCCAGTCATTGAACCCAGATCTGTCTCCCTTCCAGGCAGCACCTCTAATTTATATACTGGACATGACATCTGGCCACCAGTCCTTATGCTCCTTCACAGGTTTTTTTTTTGTACTTCCCAACTAACAGAGCATGAGACACACATAGACACACAATTAAAAAAAATTAATAAAAAAGATAAAGTCTTTGATTTAGGCTTAATATGACTGGTGTTATCTACATTATTCCCCTTCTGAATCCAAAACACAAAAATGTACCAGCCACTCAGAAGAAATTAACTCTATCCAAATTGAAACCAGGACATTAATTCACTCTGGAAGAAGATTTGGAAGAAGCTGTAAGAGTTCTGTAAATCTATTTATGACAGTTTAAATATTCTCAGGCAATCTTGATTTTCAGTCTTCTATTTTGATAAATTTATGTCTCTTAAGAATGCTTGTGGAATATAAGACTCTTGAAAAGGGGAAAGAAACTGAAACCATGATGGAAAATTTTTTTAACAGCTGTAAACTTCTTGATCTGTTCCAGCAAATGAGAGGATTTTTCTGTGGTGTGAGCTTGGAAGCACCTGCCTTTGCTTTTGCCATGTGGTCTTCTCCACTTGTATTTCATAGGCTAGGAGCCAGAGGAAATCCAGTTATGCCAATAAATTATAGTATCTTGAATCCTGCCAACCTACTCATTGAGATGAGCCTCAAATATCAGTACAAAAATATTGCAGAGCAAATAATTTTTGAAAATGTTTTTACATATTTTTTCACTTCTACAACTATCATAATGGCTTAGATATGGATTTGGACATACAGTCAACTTCATAAATAAATTCCACTGCTTGCAAGACTGAAAACCTGAGAATGCTAGTTTGTACCTCTGTTCATGCAGTTTTGGATAGTAGGAAGGTGGGACTGAAAAATATATAGTTGAATAATGTAGGAATAGTGGGCTGCACCTTTAAAAGGAAGGTTAGCAAATTCACTTGCACAGCCCCTGTCCAGGCTCTAGTTTCCAATGTTTAGGCATGAGTACACCGGCTCAGATTTTCTTCACTAAGCCCCAAACTAAAGGGGAAAAAAAAAAAAAGTGAAGAGCTCTGAAGTTTGCAACAGTAGCTTGGAAAATAATTTTTTTGCAGCAACATTTTGGGTTTTATCACAGGTGGAGTGATAAATACACAGTGATAAATACACTGGATTACATCCTTCACTTCAAACCCTTAGCCACAAGGTCCTCTAGAACTATGACTGGTTCATTGGAAGGCAGGTGTTAACGTGTTGCATGCTAAATGTGTCTGAAAGATGCATTCAGCCTCCCAGTAAAAAAAAAAAAAAGTTACACATTTATGTCTTGAAGCTCGAAACTACCAAAAGATGAATATTGAGTGCAAAGAAGTAAACAAGGACAGATTATTCAATTTTATACTGTGGAGATCTTAAGAGTACATAGAATGTTTTCAGACTTAGGTTCAAACTCCACTCAAGTAATCCCTGAAAAAAAAAAAAAATCTGTTGTGGTTTCAGTATAAGAATTTATGCGATCTTTGATGATATAATAAAGACTGTAAGTTTTTTATTAACAGGAATTACCATACTGAGATAAGCATTAATGCACCTTGAAAGATACCATAACATCCCTGAAGCTTGTCACTACTCATGGAATGTCTGTGAATCCACCTAATTTCTCTAGATATTTTAAATGCCCTTTTAGTAGATTATACATGTTATATGGTTTTGCAATATAAGACCAAAACTTATTCAGCCTATGCGTTTCTACGGAAAAAAAGAAATTGTATTTGTTCAGTTCAAGTAGAAGTTTTTATTTTATTTGTTTAGTTGGAAGACACCAACTTAAAACTCAAACATGAAAACACAGGAAGTTTTTTTCATGCTGATCAGCAGGGGGCAAAATTTCATAAATCGAGGAGGAGACATACTTCAACAAAACAAATTTTTATATTTAAAGAAGATGAAAGGGTTTTTAATGAGACTAATCTATTAGTGTATTTATGAAATATAGAAGAAGCCTGCTAAAGTCCTCCTCCAAGTAGATGAAAGAGTTTTGGATATCTCAAAATATGATATATACAGCTTGGAAACCCCAATATTTTCTACCTAAAAAATGTTATGAATAACAGAGTTGAGCTGCTCTTGAGAAGAACTCTTAAACAAATGCTACCCATAGTCAACAGTGGACACAATTCTGTAGTCTACAAGGTTTTGGCCAGCACTATTTTGCTGCACCATAGTGCAGGTGAAATCTATTATTTGGTTAAGGAAAACATCAATTGTGCTTTAGGTGATTATGTGTATTATAAAAATTAACATAATAATAGAATCACATGCACACTGTAACTTTTTACTCAGGATATCTTTCTTGTAAGCAAAAAAAGTGAATGGTTTTTTTTGCTACCAAGACAAATGACATCAATTTTGACTTGCAACTTCTCTAGTAATAACTCATTGTTCTGAAAACCCTGTACAACTGAAAGGGAAAAAGAATTATATATGCCATTATACCTGACTTTAAAGACTGTACGGAAGAGATTTATTTTGTATTTTACTTTCTGGGCAATTATGTTTAAATGTGATTTCTAAGAAAAGTGGTGTTTTTTTCTTATCTTTTTTTCAATTAGAAACAACAAAGGAACTCTGAACTGTGTTAGGAAGTGTTTTTGTCTGTAAAATACTGCTTTTTTGCTTTTCTAAGCAAAAGACTTAGTATCCAGTGACTCTTAACATAGATGACATGTTATGTATGGAGAAGGGCTTCCAAAGTAAATAAAGCAGAAATACTTAGTTTGAACGGATTTTTAGTATCATGACATTTCAGGGAACAATCTAAGACCCATTTGGTTATTTTTACTTGCTTTGTCCTCTTCCCTTGACACTGTAAAGGTTTCAGATGTTGTTCTCCGACAGGAGAGCCTCAGCTGACCTCTGATCTTGCAGTTGTGCCTCTACAGGTGGATGCTTACACCTCTGTGTAAGCACCTCAGAGGAGTCATCAGGACAGTGAGAAAACCTGTTCATTTGCATGGATCCTGGTACTGAACTGGATTTACCTCAATTAGCTGCTAGGTAAGCAAGTAATGAACAGGATCTGGCAGCTACCTCAACCCCATGGTGGTAATTCTTGTGTTTCCTATCCTGATTCAGATTTTTGAAAGACAATGACTGTTGTTCCATACTTTTATGACAATTGATTTGCATGGGAGTTTCACACCTGGTGCTTTAATTTTTTTCTACCACTTTTGTTTATTTTAAATTATTTTAAATAAGTTTTTCTTTTTTCTTTTCTACATCCTAGAAACCTGGTCATGAAAGAGGAGTCATATCAGGTATATCCTGACTTATCTAAGTATTTACTTAACTAAAGCTGTCAAAGCCTTACCCATTTGGGGCAGTTTCTGCTACAGTAATTTTTTTTTAAACAAGCTATTGATTTTTCTGTTACTGTCTGGTGGAAACCATAAAGAAATGAAAATGATTCTCACTATTTTTTAATTATTATAAATTATTTTAATTCTTAATATTTACTCATTATTTAATAAGTATTTACACTATGACATATGAAGACCCTGGGGGAGGGACATTCCCTGGTTTTGAGAAACACAAGAAGCTTCCCACAAAAAGCTGTGCCCCATTGGCACCTTCCCCTCTTCTTACGTCTGTTCCTACGTCCCTGAGCCACTCCTTCCCTATTCCCTGATTGGCCCTCATCTTTGTACTGCTCAGGGACCGGGGTCAGCCCCCAGGCCCCTGCAGAGAGAAACTCAGACTCTTCATGTGTGTGTGCGTGGGTCCTAGTCGTCTGCCCCCGCGGCCGAATAAAACATCTGTGGATATTAGGCAAAGGTCCTTTTTGCTTCCTTACCCTGGACTTTGCTAGCAGCAATTCAGACTGCTACAATAACCTGTTATACCACTTAGATAATTGCACTATGTGTGCTTTGGTCATCTTTTGATAAAGAGGTCACTGGCTAAGTAATGCCCATACTGTTGAACTTAGGGAAATAAATTGAATTACTGTTGCAAAATGTCATCAGCTTATTTTTTACTGAGCTTTGGCTATATAGTGTTTCCTGTTAGTATATTTAAAAACTTGTCTGTAGTGATTCTTATACCATGAAAGCAGAGGAAGTACCATAAAGGAAGGAAAAAATATTTCTCATGACATCTGGACTAATGTATAACTATCTTGTTCTTGCAAATTCAAAATACAAATTAGGAACCTTGGAAATTCATCAATTGTTTTGCTCAATTTAGTGCCATGAGTGAACATGCATATTATATGCAAGTATTGGACAAAAGGTCAATTCATGGAACAGCATAGGTTTGACACAAACCCTAGTGGTTACAATTTCACTTCTCTATAATTATGCAAATACAACCTCACATGAACTTCAAAGTAAATTTTGCTGTTATATGTCCACACAAAATGAAAATTAAAAAGTTTGCTCACATTTCTATGGGCAAAACGATGATTCAAAGTAAGAAACAAAATCAATTAGCATACTCTATAGAAGACTATTTTTTTTTCCAGGGGTTATGTAAATATCTCTTTTCTAATTGGCTCTGCTGTCCTTTGAGAAAGGGGAGAGAAACTTACTGTGCCTGGGCTCCCTCTGGATTCCACCTGCCTAGACTGGTATCTGAGCCCAAACAAGAGCCTTCTGGGGTTGTCTCTGAAAAAATACAACAGAAGGACAGATGTTTATGACTACCACTTGTTAAGCCTTCATGGTTGAATGGCTCTGCGTCTGATGTGTCCTTCTGAGTAGGTTTAAGATATTAGGGAAAAAATCTCTCAGTGATTATACTAAAAGGAATGCACTGGTCAGTCGTAGGTGGTGTATAGGTCTGCATGAACACATTGCCTGTCTCGGTTTGGCAGTTTTGTACAGTGGCTCTTACTTTCTTTATCCATCCCTTTACTCCCTCTCTCTGCAACCTGATCTCTCCTCATTTTGGTATATTTAAGGTGCATAGTTTGTTTCAAACAGTTTATACCTTTGACATTCTCTTTGGTTCTACCAAACAACATATATCTATAAGAATGTACTATATAAATGAGAGACATTCAATAAGCTTGTGATGGAGAAAGGGAAGAAATAAAATAAGATAGGTAGACAGGGGAGGATGTGTTTGGCTGAATCAGTATGTGTCATCCTTTTAGCCATGCAACAAGTGTCTCATATCTAGGTAGGATAATTAACATCAGTTATCAGAGGTGTGATTTTGACAAGTTTTTCTCTTGTGGTGTGTTTTTATTCATGTCCATGAACTTCCAGTGATTTATACCTGAGTACTATTATAGTATAATAATATAATTATATGCTCTATATATAATAGAGCATATATTATAATGTATTTCCAGAAAGAGCAGGAGATATATTTTTGTTTTTCTAACAGTATTAAAGAAGCTGCTTTATGACAGCTTTGCTGTATTTACCTTTACCTAAATATATCTCAGATGAGATTTTTGCTTAATCTGTTCCCTGAATGAGTGATTGATTATTTGTTTCCAGCAAGAATCATTAAGCATATATGCTAACTGCAGTGGGAATCAGATATTACAGTACTAATTTTATATGGAAAGCAGCTTTTGGTGATATACTGAACGCAGGACAGCCTGTGGCATCTCATTAGTATTACAGAAATCATAACAGCTAACATTAAGAAGATTAAAAAACATATTGATGCAATATAAACTAAATAGAATGAATCTTAAAATGAAGACTGTGCAATTTTTTCACCAGTTCTGTATTGAATTGAGAGGCAAATTGAGAGGCAAAATGTGTTTCACAAATTTTTTTTTTTTTTTTTAAGAAACCTTAGCTTCTAGTTTCCTCCAAACTTCTAAAAATATTGAAAGATATCATTTCCTTGCATAGAGAATTGCAAAAGGATCTGCCAGGCAATATTGCAGATTGAGAATGCATTAATCTGAGTGCTACTGGCAACTGGCAGGCATACATTGTGCTGGTTTCTGAAGTTCTCTCCCCCCCTGTCCTTAAGATTCAGATAATTTTTAGAGCCCCCAAGGCAGGAGGTATTCCTTAATTTTTGGTATTTTACATGTTCTTTTATTTGAAATAAGATGAACATGTAATGAAAGAGAAAAAAGGGGACAAACCCAAAAGCACAAGAAACATACCTTCCATTTTGCCTACATTTCTGTTTTCACAGCAGTCTGAGTTTGTTTTTGCCTTGCTTTCTCTCCTGAAGGCTGGAAAAGTGCCAGTGATGCACGTAAGCCAGATGTTTGGAGGCTTGCAGAGCCAGCTACTTTGCAAAAGAAAAATGTTAGGGAAGGGACTTCTCAGGGTCTAGACATTTGCTAATAAATGATGGAGTTCTTTTCTCTGCAGATGTTCCATTCTAACAGAAGGAAGATTCTTTCTTTAGTTTAAGACTTATCTAGATTTAGCTGCATTCTTTTGTCCTCTGCACTAGAGCAGTGTGCTCTGTGGATGATACTGTATGTTTTCTATGTGTCCCTGCTGTTTGGGAAGCTAAATTCCTGTTATTTGTTACTGCAATGAACCATCCTGGGCCAGATTTGCTTCTTAGACAGATTTACCCCTTGCTGAGTATCAAAGGGCCCAGTCTTACAAAATGTTAAATGGGCCCAGTCTTACAAAATGTTATATGAGCTCTATTTCAAAATCTAGGAAATAGGACTGCTATCAGACAACACTGATAGCATGCAGATCAGGATTTAAATAAGTGTTCTTGGTTAGAGAACATTTCATTTCATCTTTATACTAAATACAAAGGTTTAAATAAATATCAGTGCCGATTGTTTACAGTTTTCTCCCCACCATGGCTTTATACATTTATTATTCTGACTCTTTTAAAATACACTGTCAGCTTTTTATGGCTATATTAAGCAAACCTCTAGGGCAGCAGACAAGACGGGGTATTATTCTGAGATTAAGGAAGGAAAATGAGAAAGAAGCATATGAACAAAGGCAGACTGAACAGGAAGAGGATCACACTCTTTTTCCACTGCTGGAGGAAACTGCAGCCCCTATTGTGTGTGCTATGAAAGTGATTATCTCCAGTCACTAGTTCTCTCAGAGTCTAATCCGCTGATTCACTGCCTGTTTTTCCTCAGGGTTGGGAATAAGACATCAAAAAGCATTAATATCCATTATAGCAAAGATCCAGAACAAAGGGACCATTAGCTTATCTGTGTTAAAATATTTGCTGGCAAATTTTGTTTCCCAAACATATTTTGAGGTGATAATTTACTGTTCTCAATACTTTCATTTTGCAAGGGGGTTGACAGCTATTGTGGAAATGAAATGTATCTGGCACTGCAACTTCATGTGCTATTGCTTTGGTTACATTATATATATGCATCCAAGGATTGTGCTTGTGGAACCACAGATGTCTGGGGCTTGGCTAATAAAAGACAGAATTGTCAGCTGCCCTGTGTCAAGGATAACCGTCTCTCCCTGGGAAGCAGAGACTGAAGCGCCAGACTTACGTCCTCACACTGTGAGGTCGCTAATTAACTGCAACACCCAGAGTAGGCCTGACTGAAATCAATATATTAAGCCCCATGGATGGTAAAAAAAAATCCTCAAATCCACAGTAATTTAGAAACAGGAGCAATGCATGAGTATAAAAATACTAAAATTTATCCCTTTTTTTGGAGGCTGTTCAATTCTTTTCTAAGATTTCGATAAGAGTAATTTTTGTTTCTCTGTATATCACAGGATTTTACTACCACACTGCCCCATTTATCACCCTATTAAACTGAATTACTTGCTTAATTAAATGTTCTGTGCAATAGCAGTACCCGACGTGCATAACAGATAGCAGTACAGAGAATGTCACAGGGCTTTAATTTTTGAACAGTGTTGACTGGGCAGTCCAAAGTCTTGACCAGGACTCAGTGCTCCTCTGTGCTAAAAGGCATTGTTATCTCCCCACTGCCCCAGACTAGGGCTGCTTCCTTTGGTCACCTCACCAACACTCTCCTACCACCAAGGAGCCCAGGCAGGTTCCTTAGCTGCTCTGTCAAAAGCTTTTGTCTGCCATGAGCACAGGTGAACAAAAAGGATTTGCAAAGAATTGTCTGCAAGTTGGATCTTTAGATTAAAGGGGTTTGAATATCTACTCTAATGCTAAGATGAACAACAAAAAAAACCTCACAAACACCAAAGCTGCTTGTGTGCTGGGTCATTGTCTGTGAAACCTAGATTTGTGGCTGAGAAGGAGCACCTGTTCCTTCTGCTTATACTTGCTACCTATACCCACGTAAAAGTTTATTCTGTACTGTAAACAATGTAAACAATGTGGTTTCTCCTGGAAGTCAATCAAAGTGTTTGATAAATCAAAACCCACAATGATTGTAGAAATATGTGTAGACAAGACTCACTCCATTTATGCCTTTTTATTAATTGTTTCTATGGCTGAGTGTTTGGATACTTCCAACGCAGATTGCAGTTTGCAATGTTGTGTGAAACCATGGCTATTTTTTTTTTTGCTAATGCAGCTACATTCAGCTCTAGATGAAGAGGATAGCAGATGGACAGTGTTAAACTATGTAGGGAATAGAAGTGAAATTCTTTACTGTTTCATTATAATGACTATATGTTTCCAGCTCATTCTGCAGCTTTTGTATCAATTTAAATTCCTCAGTACTGTGATTATTGTGTCACTGAAGATTGCCTGCATACAAGTGCAAGATAATTTTACCATTTGAGACTTCTATTTCCTGTTGCATTATGCATCTTTTATCAGAGCATCACACATACACAAAATCTGTAGCTGTGTCCTGCTTGAGGTAATCTTCTTGGCCACAGAAGTTGGCACTACAAGAATCTTAACCAGCACCTCTGCTCTGTGCACTGGATATTCATTTAAGTTGTATTTGAGATATATTTGGGTGTGGTTTTCAAAAGGGCAGTTCAAGTTCAGTGTAAAAGCACAGTTTCATCCTGGTCAGCGGCCCCCCTGTGACAGGGAAGCCTTGTTAGATCACCTGTCACTGAGTACCTTGGAAGACTTGCCAGTGTGGTGACCAAAACCTTTCTCAGTAACTGGCCTGTGGAATGGAAAGAAGAGTAACCCGATCATTTTCAGAACTAAACCCATAATTATTTTCTCTCATTTAGGCTTTCCTTCAGCCATAGTTTTTATTCCCTTGCCATCTACAGGTGTGGAAGCAGAGTCTAACACCACATACGGTCTTGAACTGTAGTGCACAAAGCATCAACATACATCTATGCATCAATCAGCCTATATTCCAAGGTGGCAGAAAGCAGTGTTTTAATGCTAAAATGAGAGCTTGAGATACCTGAAAAATTATTTATTAAAGTGAATTTGGCGCATTAGATAAGTAGAGGATAACATCCTATGTGTGCATAAATCAAAAATAATGTTCAGACACTGTTTGTTCATTGGGCTACTTATTAATGAAAAACTGAAAATCTGTAAAATTGTATATAGAAAATTAGTGATATTTTAATATCAATATCATAATGGTTATTATGGAAGTCCATTTCCAGGAAAAGCTGTATTTCTTATTAATAGGGCGTAGGAATTTGCTCTGATTGCTCTACCATCAGTAGAAAAGAAAGATAGGTCAGGGTAAAAAACCCCAAAAATTTCAATTATATTTACAGCAGCAACTGAAGGGGAACAAAATCAATGAAGGGAGAATACTTATTAGAGACCTGCAGTTGCCGTAAAAGTGAAACTAAATCACACTGACAGTGTCTGAACTTCAGATAAATTGCTTTGAATTCAGAATGGGAGCCTGGAGAAATAATGGAAATGATATTGCAGTTGTTGAGGAAAGGGATAGAACTTTTTATATCTGTTGCTTCTCTAGATTTTCTTAGTATTTCAGGGATCAAATGTTGATTTGTTGTTTTATTATTATTTTTGTTTCTCTAAGAGATGGAACAGTGCTGTCAATCATCTTGGCAGATGATCTAACTGACTGGTTAGAGTATAATGTGGGTTTTAGAGATGTGATATTTCTCTTTAGTGGTCATCCCAGGTGACCCATAGTTAAGTCTCAGTTCTTGTTTAAAAAAACCCAAATAACAAAACAGAAATGCAAGAGAGATGAGACGAGATGAGATGAGACGAGATGAGATGAGAGAACTACTTCGAATTTACTGTTTCAATAACGGTTCTAAAATTCAGTTCAGTTTCTGTGACATCTGCATGGAATCGAATCCTCTGATGGTCCCTGTGAATTTCTTTATCAACAGTAACTGCACTTTCCAAATTCACTGTAGCTTTTGGTTCTGAAAGACTCAAAATTTAGCTGTCATATTAATTGCCTTAACTCCACGATTTACTTTCTGCAATACCCCTGAAAAATCTGCTGCAATCCAGATTTTGCAATAATAAATTTTATAAAAATTCTTCGTTTTTTTCATGAATGGTAATTACTTGCATAGATTTTGCTCATGATTCTTCTCAGAGAGCCCTTTGTTGAAGACCAGTCAACATTCTCAAGTTCCTTTTACTTATGCAGAGGAGGCAAATAAAATTGGGAAACAACCAGAGTGCCTTGGGAGAGAAGTTTCTCCAATGCTGTTGCTTATGTTATGGAACTCCTCCTACCAGCATTGTGACCTTGCTGCTGTGCTTTCCAGATTACATGTAGTGTTTTTGCTTAATTTGAAACACTATAGCTTGTTAACTGTAAATTTTTTTCAGTTTTGTAGAACATATCCTAGATGCTGATAATTTCTAAGATCTAAATATTTATAGAGTCATGAATTGTTAATACGAAGAATTACACCATTTTATTGATGAAAGAAGAGTTCATCCACAGTTGCCCTAGGGCCTTCACATTACATTTGTGTGGAAATGGACTCTGGACTAAAATCCTAGCCACTCTACACTGAAATGAAACTCGAAAGGAGTTCAGATAGTACTATAGACTTCCTGCAGTGCAAATTGAATCTGTGAATATGTGTGTATGTGTGTGTGTTTTGTGTGTGTGCTGAGGATTCAGGAAAGACATTAAATAAGAATTCTGTAATTCCATTTGATTTCCTTCAAGTATTAGGAAGATCTGAGTACTGGATGGCATTATACATCCATTGCTTCAAAGAAAAGGGCTTTTAAATCTTCTCTCAGTTTATTCCAGCTTCAAATTCAGTATGGCAGACCACCCGCTGTAATCCAATGTTTATTTAATTTCCTATCTTTAGAAAATATTGCCATTTAAAAGTCTTCCAAAACAATAGACCTTTCCAGGTATTAATTGTCTCAGACAAATGGGGAGTAGTATACAAGTCTGTGTTGATAAATTTTCACATATATAGCAATTTTAAGAGCCAAAAATAATGATAATTTCAGCTATAAATAAGAACTACTTCCTCATCTGGTACTAATAAAATTAACAATTCATACATGTTAAAGCGATGACATAGTTGAGTAAGAGGTTATTCCTGGGACTGTGATTTGATTCTTAGGTGGATATATGATTCTGCATAGTGGATTATCTTAATGAATTTTTCTTCTCAGAAGGGTTGATGATTATAAGGTGTATTGCACCATTTGTACTGGTCAAGTTACACAAAGCAAAGTTGGATTGCTATGCAATGGTAGCCCAACACAAGTGATGCTGTCTCCTTGATGAAGAGCAAACGATTTAATAGAATTTCGTTGGCTCCTGCCTAAAGTAAGATGTGGAGTTCACTGTGTGTGAAGGACTGTCTTCAAATTTGTGAGTGTGTGTTTGGCCCACATGTTGAACAGTTTGCCTAGAAGTGTGTATGTACTTACATACCATACTTAAAAATTTCCTAGAAGTAATACACAATTTACTTCCTCTGAAAAAAATCCAATATTCCTTTTATTTATTGGAAAACAATGTGCAGACATTCAAGACACTTTCATTTCGAATAAAAATCAACACTTTGTTTATCTTAGAAAACCTTGACTACTTGAGATGTGCCAGATCATGATCCGTCTTTTGATGTATACTTCTATTTCTTTGCATTCTAAATCAGTTCTGGCCTAAATTATGTAATTAAAAATTCCTTAATTTTTATACAGATCTGTTTTATTTTTTGACAATATTTACATTTCTTGTGTATCCTTGCAATGAATTTGTAGAGTAAAATATTTCACCAGCAGTCTTTCATGTAGCTGTACTGTATGGCCTTTGAAGGTTGAGATTTTTAAGGGATTATTTCAAGAGGTTCATTCAGGAGACATATTAAAAAAATGGCTGGAGCTTAAAAAGAGGCATTTTTTTAGATGGTATGAAAGAACTCAGATCTGTCTGCATTCGTCTTGTCCCTTAAAATTAAAGAACTGTTACCCAAACTGATATCCCCTATATTTTTCTGAGCTTTTTCTGTGTTCTTCGTTCCCTTCCCATATTGTTCCTATTTTTCATCTGGCAACAGAGAAACATAATAATAAACCATTGGGGTTCACAATTATACACTGAAGACACAGCCTTAAGGTTTTCCAAGGGTAGACTTTATTAGGCTGACCCATTCTAAAAGGCAGTCTTAATGGATTGTATAGGCTGGAGAATTTGTTGATGTGCATTTTCCATCTGAAATCCATAGCTGAGGTAATCCTGGAAGCAGATGGTCCTCTACCTGCTCATCAGAGAAGCAAAACAAGGCAAGGGAAAGGCAAGGCAAGGTAAGGAAAGAAAAAAAAAAGCAAGGCAGAAAAATGGAAAAGAATGAGAAAGGAAGGGAAAAAGTGGAGGGAATAGAAGGAAAGGAGAAAGGGGAGGGAAGGAAAGGGAAGGCAAGGCAAGGCAAGGCAAAAGTACTTCTGTGATTTATACATCGAATCTTCCAAATCTTCCATAGCTTTATTTTTTATTACCTCCAGGGTTTGGTCCATTAACATGGCAGATGGTCAGAAAGAAATTTCTTACTCTATTGCTGGAAAAGGGGCTGATGTGCAGTGGCTCATAAAGAAAAAAAAAAACATTGTCATTAGGAGCTTTATTCTAAAATGAAAAGTATCCCTTTGGTATGAAGACCAAACCCATAACTCCATGATAATATAGAATGAAGGGAGACTAATGAAATCTCTGTAGATCACCAGCAGTGGAAGCAATTTGAGGCTGTAATGAACCCTGAAATGCTATCTGGCTTGTCATATGAAGTGATTTTTGACACTTAAAAACAAAAAAAGAAGAAAATTCAGTGTATCAGCAATGCTTCAGAGACTCTTCCTAGAAACACCTTGTATATAAAATATTACCATTTAACATTAAATAAACCATCCAAGGAATAACAATAAAATTAATTGAGTATATTCCTATAGTTTTTTCTCCTCCCATTCATTCATATAAAACCTGTTAGTTGGAAGAGTTGGAAGCATAGCAAAGAGCTGCTTTGATTTTAACTTCAGTTGATGACTGATATGGATTACAGGGTATGTAGTAACCGGTGGTTGAGCACCTTTATTGAAGTATTAAAAAGAATCTCTCATTCCACTAAGCATTCCACAAGTGTTATTTCAGTTAGATTCCAAGAATGAAAATAATAATGATCTACTCCAAGGAAAATATCAATCAGATGATTTTACATGCCAAATAAATGAATGAAATTTTAATATTAGTAATTTTGATACAAAATTTCATCTAAACACAACACTGCATCACTATACTGTATAGGAAGAATTGGATGTGTTTTAGCATCATAGAAAACTTCCCAGTCAGATGAGCCATATGCTGTCCTCAGAACATATTCTCTACTCTGTCTCTCTTGCAATGAATATATTTCAAAGAATGATCTGAGCATTTAATATACGACTCTTAGTTGAGTAAGTTGAATTAAATGAAAACTTCAGTTGTGTTGTCATATCTGGACAAATGTAAAGTATTTTGTATTTACCCCACAACCCCTTCCCTCAAATTTTATGGATTAAGGTAAGAATGCCTAAAATAAGTGAAGAATCTTTATCTTCCTGCAGCTAGTTTCTAAAAGATTCTATCCTTTTCATCTGATACAAAGGAAAATTAAAATTAGGCTTCAGGAGATGGTCAGGATTTTTTTTTGAGGCACCACCCTTCAGATATGCTGAAATAGTGAAGGCTTTTTTCCCTACAGAAATGAGTTTATGTATTTCAACAGAGTTCTAAACAATTTTACTTTCACAGGTAATATTATGCTGGTCAAAAGTGAGACATAAGTTCTTGAATTGCTTGAACAACCCATTCGTGGAAAGCAGATGGTTAGTTAAAACACAGAAGAAACAGAAATTGGCAGGGGTGAAAACGCTTAAAATTAAATAAGCAAACAATTTTGATTAACACCTGTTTCATAACTTAGCTGAAACCTCTGCTGACAAACATTGCTGGCATAAAGTCAATACAGATAGGCATGGAAGAGAAGCAGGTATGTGTTGGATCGGTGGGAGAAATGCGGCACGCAATATGAGTGATCAGCAAGTCTCAACTTTATTGATAGGCACACATGTTTATATTGGTGTTAATGAGACTAATACATATTGCAAAAGGCGAGCTCATTATTGGTTAGTTACTTATCAGCCAGGTACACCTACTTTTGCATTCTTGTGGTTATACTGTTACAGCTTTTCTGCTTTTCTTCATATTTCTAACCAAAGATCTTCCTCCTTATCCTGTTGTTGCACCAAGGGCACAGTGTCCTTGCCTTATACGGAAACTGACTGCCGACTCCTATACTTGTCTTCTTCTTGCTTAACCAACAGTATTATGTCTATGTGACCTTTCTCAGCTAGCCAACTGTCCACAAAATCCTCCACAAGTATGTATGAATCTGTTTAAGTACAGGTACTATTTATTTGATAAACTGTTGAATTGCAAGATGAGCACATTATCATGCAGTTTCAACTGCTTTCTTACTCCTGCTCATTTATCTGTCTTTTCTGGATTTGTGCACAGGATCGCAAGGCAGAATTGGAATATAACTTCATGTGATGTTGTTTGTCTGGTGAAATAAAGATCATTGCATGGCAAAATGGGCTCATTTAAGCTGCCCACCAGTTTAATCTGACAGATTATTCTCATGACCTTTTTCTGTGTCAAACCCTCTGAAAGAATGCCTAGCTTGTCTCTGAGTGCCTCCCTTTCAATATTGTTTACACACCTAATGTTACAGGCAGACATCTGGTGGGATTTTCTTTAGCTTTGAGGCATCAAAATACAAGGATTTTAGAGTCCAAATGCTGCAGCAAATTCTTCAGCCCTTATCTATCCTTACTTGCATATTTAGGCACAAAAGCTACTTTTCTTCAAAGGAAGGCAGAAAAGTAGCAGCAGTAAGAGCGGTGTAAGAAAAAAGCTGGTGATATTCCTTGAATTTAGGTGGTATTTTTTCAGCAGTTCCTTCTGTTATCAGATGCTCATTGGTGAAGTCTTTCTATTGTTTTGCTGAAGTAGACTGTTAGTATGATAAACAATACTTTGTCTCTGACCTCAGCCTGACAAAGTGGAAGATGAAGGTAGAAATAACATCAGTGTATAACATCCATGTGTGTGGCTTGGTCTTTAGTTGATGAAAACCCATCATTGGTATCCTCATTCTTAAATCAATCTCAGAGATACTGAGAGTTTCAATTTAGATAATTTTCCCCACTATTTTGTGTTTGTAGCTGAAAAATCTCTGGGTATTTTTATTACTGGAGCAGCAACCAGGCAATCATTGTAGCGGAAGAAAAACATCATGAAGGGTATGCTTTTCTCATAGACAAAAGAACAAAGGCCTACAATTATCTTCCTTAATATTTATGATTTATGATTTAACTTTATTGTTTCATTTAAAAAATCAGTTTTACATTTAGTAAGGTAGAACAATATACCATCAGTCTTATAGGCAATGACAAGCTTCAGCTACAGCATACAGTACATAAAGGTTAAACATACAACACGGAAAGTAACAAAAAAGTAAAATACTCAATGAATCATTTGACCTATGAATGGAATGGAATAGAATAGGATAGAAATAGGATAGAATAGAATAGAATAGAATAGAATAGAATAGAATAGAATAGAATAGAATAGAATAGAATAACTCCAGCTGGAAGGGTCCTACAGTGATCACCTAGTCCAACCACCTGACTATTTCAGGGCTGACCAAATGTTAAAGCATGTTCAGCATGGGGAGACTTGGGGTGTCAACCATCTCTCAAATTAGCCTGTGCCAGTGTTTGACCAACCTCTTGGTAAGGAAATGTTTCTTGATGTCCTATCTAAACTTCATGTGTTGCAACATTGAGCCATTCTCACTGAACCTCATGGGGAAGAGCTCAGCACTTCTCTCTGCCCTTACTTCTCCTCAGGAGGGTGCAAAATCATAAGGTCACTCCCAGCCTCCTTTTCTCCACGTTAGACAAGCCCAAAGTCCTCAGCTTCTCCTCAGAAGATATATTTTCCATCTCTCTCCCCAGTTGGTTTTCTTCCTATGGAAGCATTTGAGGACTTTGGCATGCTCCTTCAGTGGTGGGGCCCAGCACTGTGCCCAGCTGAGGGCACACCTGTGCTGAACACGGCAGGACAATCCCCTGTCTTGACTGGCTGGCCATGCTTTTCTTAATGTGCTCTAGCATGTGGCTTACCCTCTTGGCTGCCTGGGAGCACAGCTGCCTCCACTTGAGCCTGCTGCCAACCAGCATCCCCAGGTCCCTTCCTTCAGGGCTGCTCTCCAGCCACTCCTCTCCTAGCTGAGACCTGGCATTACTGCCTCCCAGCACTTGGACTGGCTAAATTTAATGCCACTGATGATTGTTCAATGCTCTAATCCATCCAGATCCCCCTGCAAGGCCTCTTGTCTCTCAAGTGAGTCAACAACACCTCCTAATGTGTTATTATCAACAAGCTTGCTGATGGGGCATTCCACTCCCGCATCCAGATAATGGAGCAAAATATTGATCAGCCCAGGAGCGAGGACTGAGCCGTGAGGAACACCACTGGTGGCTGCTCAGTACACAAGGATGCTGTGAGGGACAGTAACAAAAGCATCACTAAATGACGAAAAACAACATGTCCACCATGTTCCCTTCATCTTGGATGGGTGACCTTACCCTGAAGGAGATCAGATTTGTTAAACAGGACTTTCTTTTGTGAGCACGTGCTGACTGTGCCTGATTTAATTGTTCTTTAAATGCATTTTGGTGTCACCCAGTCTACCCATCTTCACAATTTTTCCGGTATTGAGGCTAGACTCACAGGTATATAAGTTCCTGCGTCCTCTCTCATACCTTAAACTGGAACAGCAGAGGTCAGTGCCCGAGTCAGTGAGTTCCTCAGACTTTTCAGACTTTTGATTACTGATGGAGAAAATTCCTGCCATAACAGCCCCAATCTACTTCAGTTCTCTGAGTTGCATCACATCAGGCCCCATGGACTTGTGAACATTCTGCTGATATAGCTGGTCTCTGGCAATTTCAGTGTCCAAACAAATGGGAAGTCACTGTTCTCACACTCTTGGGAAAAGGCAGTACAAGGTCTGTCAGGATAATTAAAGACTGAGGCAAAAAAACCCAAACAAACCACTAAATGCCTCACTTCATGTTTTTGTCAGGTGACCACCTCCTGCTGACATTGCCAACAAGCATCACTCCAGTATTTTCTTAGACCTCCTCTTGCTGTTCACATTCTTAAAGATCTCTTCTTGTTGTCAGACACAAAACTGACCTGTTTCAAATTGGTCGGTTCATGCTTTTCATGTCTTCCTATGGCATAAACACACACCCCAGGTCTGTTATCTTCCTACAAAGCCTGACCTTTCTCCAGAGACCCTATAATTCCTTTTCTCTGGAGCTCTGTGAGGACTTCCCTGTTCATCCCTACTGGCCTTCTTGCTTTCCTTAGAGCACAGGGGAATTTTTTCTTGTTTCTAAAATAAGGTTCTTAAGATTGACAAATGCTCATGATCTCCTCATCCAACAGATTTCTTGGTTACTTTGCTAAGTAGCTCCATGGATGACTTAAAGTTTGCTCCCCTGTAATCATTAGTTTGTTAAGATTTTACCTCATTGCACTGAAAATGTTAAATTAAACCATTCCATAAGGACTGCAGCCAAGATAGTGAGGTTGTAGGTTCGGGAACTGACTAATCATTCATATTCATCCTGTTTTTTTCTCACACTGTGTGTGATTGTGTACAAGAATTTCAGATGTCCTCCTGAGCCCTCTGTGCTTTCAGGAGCAGTGTAAATGCTCCCACTGGATTTCCTTCCTCAGTGATGCCTTGGCAATCCTTGGCTTACCTACTGCAATCCTGCTGGTATCCCCTTCCACCATCAGTTCTAGCTTAAAGACTTCTTGATCAGTTCTGCTCACTTATGCCCAAAGGCATGTTTTACCCATCGGGACAGGCAAGTCTTGACATACTTTGTCTCTTGAAGGCTCTTCCATGGTTTAAAAAAACATCATTTTGTGAGAGACATAAGTCTTGTAGACAGGTATTAATATTCTGGCCTCGATAATATATTCTGGCTTCTCCCTTAATTACTTCTAGGATTGAGGAAAATATTTCCCATGATCCCATGTTTTTTGCCTCTCTTTGCAAGGCTCTGAAGTCTCTTTTGATTAACCTCAGACTTTTGGTTGCATGAATACATAAAGACATAGACACATAAAGCCATATGAAGCCGCATAAAGCCCAATCCAGTGTGTTAAAAATACTGTATTTTCTCCAAGAAAAATGTAAATTCACCCAAATTTGTGTGAGATTTGCAACCCTTGCTTGACAACCCTTCTGTGTCTTGATTTTGCATGAGGAGGGAAAAAAAATCCCCTCAGCTATTGAAGGACTATTCAGGATTTCCTTTCATTTTATTACCATTGCTTTTCAGAAAAAGAAATCCCATGGTGTTTTTTTTAAAAAAAATTTGAAACTAAGTTTAACCCCTTAAATCACAGACCTGGCCATGTAGTGAACTTATATGCAACCCAAAATGCCTACATATTTTTCCCTCTTGAAAACACTATCTGCACCTGTAGCAGCCAGTCTGTTTTAAAAAGAAAGATATGTTAACATCAAAGTACTGTCTCTTCTCGTTGAGGGCACTACAATACCACACAGTCAGAAGTACAGTACAAGTACAAGAAAACCCTATTTATTAATATAAAAATATGGAAATAGCCGTATTTCTTTAGGCTACAGGCCTGTAAAGAGACAGACTCTTTCTCTGATGTTTTTTTGGAAAAGGAAGCATAAAGCCAGGGAAAATATGTCTGATACTTCACTGTGATAAATGTGAAGCCTCCAACCCCATACAGTGCAGAGCATTTTCTCGACCTGCTGTGGTTTGTCTACTTAATAAAATTCAGTGGATCTGTTTTCCAAGTGCTTAGCAAATTCTCTCTTGAACCCATTTGAACTTTCGTTCACCATGTCCTTTGTCTAACGGTTTTGCGATTGATTTTGTCAGAAATCTTTAGAAAACTCAGACTGTAACAAATGAAACACTTATGGATATGTTTTTAGATCCTTCAAAAAACCCCAAACTATTTCTAAGGCTGGATCTTTGCTTAGAAAAGTATTCTTGCTTGTTCTGAAGTAAAAATTATTTATTTAGACATCTACTAATTAATTTTGTTGTTCAGTATGACGGCTGCTGATTTTGTTTCCTCTTTTAATATTGTCAGCTTGAATGTTGCATTTCATAGCTTACTGATGGATTTGTTTCCATTTATTTGCTGACCATGTATAAAAAGAGGGTCCACTGTCAATCTCGATGTTTTGTGAGGTTTAAAGTTTTTAATTTTTCTTTTTCCTTTGGTTTTGATTTTTTTTAAAATTTGAATTTTTGTTGTTTTATTCTTAATTTGTTAGAGCAGTTTATGAACACAATCTGGATACTTTTTAAAACTAAATATTTTTTAAAAAATCAAGTCAAATATTGTACTATTTTAGAGTCTCACAAACAATACTTTACAATGGCTGTTTGATTAATGGTAATAGTCTAAACCCCAAAATTTTCCAGTTAAGTTGAATTACTGAACTTGTACTTGGTAGCATCCTGGTTTAGGGCAAATTTAGGAGAAAAGCCCTAAAAGGTCTTGTGACCCCTCTCCACCTAGTCACCCACAAGAAGAACAGTTTCTGGTAAGGCCCTGAAGAGCAACAAGCCTTTGCCCAGGTCATGCAGGAGACTAACAAGAAACTCGGGGAGGAGATTAAAGAGGACCTTCTCCAAATCTCAGCAGTACAAATAATAAGTTCTGGTACGAAATGCAGACATCCCCCAACTGGGGAGAGAAGGTACACCCTATGAGCTGAGCTGTGGTTCTTCCTGTGTGATTGTGGAGAAAACATGAGGAGATGAGATGGAAAGTCTGCTGCTGCTCTGGCCCAACGGGTGCTTGAATTGAAGAACAGCAAGACTCAGAGAGGAAGTTCCACCAAAAGGGAAGCAGGTCTATTTGCCTGTAGCTGAAGTACCAGGTATGAGGATGATGATGACACGTCTGATCCCCTTGAAGGAGCCTCCAAGACATGTGCCCAAGGAAAGAAGGATAACCAGGCTTAGATGGGCCCTGCCTCTGGCGAGGTAGAGGCTAGGGAAAACCGTGTCTTTGGACTCTGTGGATTTGTTGGCCTGGCACATCCGAACCACAAAAATTTGAGGCCTTGGTTGACACTGGTGCACAGTGCACATTAATCCCATCAAGAAATGTGGGGGCAGAATCTGTTTCTATTGCTGGCGTGACAGGGGGATCACAGGATTTGACCCTGCTGGAAGCTGATGTGAGCCTGACTGGAAATGATGCTATTGTGTCTGGCCCAGAGGCCTCATATTGGGCACTAGAAAATGCATTTGTCCTGGTTTAGGGCAAATTTGGGAGAAAACCTCTAAAAGGGTTCCTCTGGAAAGCAGATTCAAGCAGCCTCTTGCCCAACTGGTTCAGGAAAATATTTCCTCAGAGAAAAGTAGAAAAAACTTGTTTATTTTACAGGCAAAACATTCACCAGCACAGAAAATTAACAATATTAAACACTAAAACCCCTTGCCGTTCTGAAGAGATGACAAACTCAGAAAGTCCGCTTTGTGGGCTGTAGCTCAGCTCACTCAGTCTCTTATCAGTCCCTCTGGCTCTGGAAATGCCGTGGCCCAGGCCCAGCCCATGGGCCACAGGTGCGAGCTGCCAGTGCTCTTCTGAGTGCTCAGTCCAGAGCAGGTTTAAACAGTTCCAGGAAAATGAAAAACCACAGTCCAGGGAACGTCTCTGCCTCAGCTAGCTAAAACTAACTAAAAAGCAAAGGAGAACTCTGTCCTGCTGTCTGTCTGTCCATAGACAACACAGTCCAGGAGCAGGAATGTGGAGGAGTGAGCGAAGTTTCTGGAAACAAACTTCGTGCTTCTTCTCTCCCCACCTTCGCACTCAGAACCAATCTTAAAGGTGCAAAACTTATTTCTGGACTAAATAGATGAATGGGGATACAAGCATCATAAAGTCACCCCAGGACAGGTAGTTAAATACCAAATGTTCTTTGTGCAGTTCTTTCTTGGCCTTATTTGGTGATGTGTATTTTTTTTTAGTTTCCTGTCTCTCACCTAGTCCTCATTTATTACGTTAACACCCAACAGATTAGGAGTAATTTTGATGTAAAACCATAACTTTTTATTTTGGGGCTGTACTTTGTGTTTGAGGCATTCCCTGCCCTCTCCTCCAACTTCCTCCTTTGAGTTTCCCAATACACTTGTCTGAGGTTTAAGTATTACATTAAGTGAAATTTTAAAAAATGCTTTCCAGAGCTACAGGCAGCAGAACATAACCATAGCTCAGAAATGGTCTTCATATAGTTCCTGTGATTCAGTTTAAATGTGTCAGGAGCTGGCAATGAAAATTGACTCCAGCACCTTTCCCTGCACATTGTTAACGGTTAGAACCCCACAATGATCTGAAGTACATGGAACAGTTTTTGGCACCTTCAGAGCTTTCAGACCTTTGCTAATGTTATGGAGATTGGCCAAAGACTAGACAAGACAGTCTCAACTAAAAGCACATAACTGTGCATGGACTAAAAGAAAAGCAGTTAGTGAAAAGCATAGAGAAGCCAAGAAAATTCATTAAACATAAACAAGAGTACTTAATTCTCTGGATGAAAAATGGGACCAGAAGAGGTAGGATTTGTCTTATGAAAAAGAGGCAAGATAATCTGTAGTACATATTTATACTGGACAGAAAAGCTTCAAAATTAGAATGATGTTATCCTGCTATAAAACTTGTAAACCTTCCTTCTATGAGTTGCTTCTTCTTCTTCCGCAGTACTTTGTCAAATCTGATGAATTTTGTTATACTTACTGCAGCTAAAATAAACTTTGAATTTTAGAACTTCAGTTCTTTCACTTATTTTTTCCTTCTTCCCTTTCAAACGGGAAGATTTACACATACTAAGATTAATTCACAAGTGAACTCAAGAATTCATATCTGAACATTTATTATTTTTAAAAAACATTGTAAATAACTGAGAAGGTAAATGTCTTTGCAACCTTTCAGAATAATGGTTTTGGTTCTGCTCTTTATTTTAAATGAGTGGTATATAGCTTCACAGTAGCAGTTATATGGAATTTACAGTGTTGAAGTGTGAATATTTTATTTAATGCAAACACAAGATAATAAGAGGTGAAAAGTGGCTGTTGTTAGTCCCAGAATAAATGAAAACTATTAATTTGTAAAAGAAAAGAAAGAAAAATAATGGCAGCAATCTACAATTGCTGAAAATACAGCAAACCATTTATTTTTTAGTTTGACTGAAAAAGGGGAAAGCAAGGTAAACAATGGAAGAACTCCACAATAAAGAATGTATTTTTCTTGACTAACATCTACACTGTTTCCGAATGAAAAAATGTCAAGAAATCAAGTGTAAAGATAGTATCTTTAAGAATGCTTGTGAGCATGTTACAGAGCTTATGCCAGGTGCAGGAGCCTACATGAAACCAGGACTGATCAGAAAGTCTTGTGGGGCCTAGAGCCAAGTCTTCAATATTGTCTCTCACCACAGAGTTTCTTTTCTGGTTGCTTGTGGGATATCACCACGGTTCACCAACTTACACCTGGAAAATGGAATAGTGATATCGATGGACTGCCAGCCCTGCAAACAGGAGAACGGAACGCAATGGAATGGAATGGAAGAGAAAAGAAAGAGAAAAAAAAGAGAGAGAAAGAGAAAGAGAAAGAGAAAGAGAAAGAGAAAGAGAAAGAGAAAGAGAAAGAGAAAGAGAAAGAGAAAGAGAGGAAAAGAAAAAGGAAAAAGAAAAAGAAAAACAAAGAAAAAGAAAAAGAAAAAAAGAAAAAGAAAAAGAAAAAGAAAAAGAAAAAGAAAAAGAGAAAAAGGAAAAGGAAAAGGAAAAGGAAAAGGGAAAAAGAAAAAGGAAAAGGGAAAAAGAAAAAGGAAAATATAAAAAGGGGGGGGAGAAGGGGAGGGGAAAAAGGAAAGGGAAAATAGGAAAGGAAAGAGGAAAAGGGAAAGGAAAGGGAAAAGGAAAGAGGAAAGGAAAGACTTTTTCAGTATGGAGGAACTTATCATTTATTCCAACAGCCTGAGGAGGGCCTATTAGAAGTTAAAGCCCATTGCGAAGCTCAGCAGTTGTGGAGAGCATGGCACTGGGTCTGAGGATACAGAAATAGGCACACACAGGTTCTTCTGGTAAATATTTGACTGCTGCCAACATGGGTGCTACAGGGACCCAGCACTCAGCATTGTAGCATCAGAATATTGAAAACACATCAATTGTGACTTTTCCTCTGCTGCTGTAGATTAGTGAGTGTTTGCTCTGGTCAAGGATTATGCAGAGTTAAATGGAGGAATAATGCATCACTGTGCTGCTGCAACACTACATCTCTAAACCAAGTCACTGTATCCTGAATGCTCTGAGTCACTGTATCCTGATTCCAGTAGGAAGCCAGCTGTGAAACAAAGTGCTTGTTGCAGCATTGCAGCTAGTCATGGGTGCTGGTGGATGCAGAAAACCCCTATATTTCCACCTGAGTGTAAGTATATATTAATGCAATAAAGATGGTAGTTCTAAACTCAGAAGTTGTTCAGAAATAAAAAAGAGACTGACAGGAAAAGAACCTGATTTTTAGGGTGACAGGGTTTTAGCACATCCTCCCACACACATATTCACAAGGCAAATCCACCTCACTTGTGCTATGCTGCACAGTAGGAAATTATCTAGAACTAATTCTACTATGAATGTTGACAGAGCAGATATTTTTCCTTGTGACATCTAATATCGCAGCATGTCTGTTAATCATGCAGGCAGCATGAGCTATTTCTACATTGGGAAGGAATACAAGGTAACTATGTTGTTACCACAGACTTGTTTTCACCAGCTGCATGTGTTATTTAAAGCTAGGTTTATGTAAAGAGCTGAGCGTCAAAGGGTACGACAAACAAAACTCGATTATATGTCAGACCTTTAAATAAAATAAATTCTGCTCAGTTGAAATGTGCACATGCAAATTAGTCATTTGGTATTTAACTAACATAGTAATCAATTTAAAGGCTCCAGACATTTAAGATTTTATTTATCCATTTATTTCCTACTGCCCATCTGGTGTGCATGCCAGAAATTGTAATGTTCTACAAGCCAAATGAGAAAAGTATAAAAAGCAAACTCAAAAAAAACCTCAGAAAGCCAGATTCACTCTATAAGGTCTCCCCCCCAGAATCCCTTAGATGGACTTGCCTAATTTTTCAATATGATAGGGACAAAAAAAAAAAGTTTGGGTTTGTTTGTTTGTTTGTTTTTGTTTTGCTTTTTTGTTTTGTTTTGGTTTTGGTTTTCTTTTGTTTTTGTTTGTTTTTCAGAAATGATTCAAAGATTCTGATGATTATTCAAATCAAGTACACATAATGCTCTTGTCTCTTTATCATAACATATTATCCTGACCTAGCAAAGTTTATACAAATAACTCTCTCTTCATACTAAGTCTCCATGATTCTTATTCCAGGTAACAGAATTAAATATAGGTCTGACTTTTCAGCATAAGGATCCTCTAAAATTAGTTATGGAACCCTCAAAGCTAGTAACCAGGATATGAATTCAGTGACCCCCTACGTAATAAAAAAAAGAAAACAACAAAACACAGCCCAGGAGTAAACAGAGTTCCTCTTTATAGTATCTCAACAACTGGGGCTCTTATCAAATGGTGATGCTCAAGAGTATATTTTACATGAAACAATAGCCTATAATCCTTAAACAATCCTCAGAGAAGATTTTGGAAGATATGTCAGTCTATTACCAGCCAAATGTCAACAGGACCAGACATCTCTTGTACTTTAGTGAGCAAATGCTTAAAATCTCTCTGCTAAATGGAAGAAGAAAATGGGTGGGAAACTCTTTCAAATAAGTTAGACTTCATATTATTGTTTACATTTTGAGAAAGGTGGAAAGGATTGACATATGAAGAAATTACATTTTTATTTCATGCCTACACTACTCAATATTGATTGTAACCAAGTGCTGCAATACTGAGATACAGGAAAAAGCTTGGAGGAACCACAAGTGTGTTTTTCTAAAAATGTTATTACTGCTTGTTTTGGACAGAAAACAGAGCTGTGAATCCTCTGTGCAAGCTGTGCTTTCCAGTTACGATGAATGAAGTATCTGAGTCACAGAAAAGAATGAATTTTGATTTGCATAGGTGTCTTATGTATTTGCCATGGTCTGAGCTTAGGCAGACATATTTAAAAAGGAATGAGCAAGCACTGAAGTTTTACATCTACCACCTGGTTCTAGTCCGATCCCTTTGGGTGCAGGGTATGGCAAGCAGCATCTAACATGAAGTCATGGATTGTGCTCCAGCAGTCAAGTACGTAACCCCATTTGTAGCTGGGGGCCAGGTTCTCAAAGGAGTATATTAAAAATCTGTTTCAAATGAAAGTAGATATTTTTGGACAGTGCTTAGTTTTCTGTGAAAAACTGAGGGATTTAATAATTACCTAATGAGTAGCTCCTGTTATTTAGGCTTGTTTCTAGTCCTGAAGTTTTAGAAGGACCTAAGGAAATATTGCTGAGGAGAAATAGGTATAACAGAATAGAAAGGTGGAGCAAAACTGTATAACAGAACTAGAAAGGTGGAGTAAAACTTTTTCACTACTGTTTTGCTCATTTATTCATCAGAAAGTTTGCTTCTCTGAAGCACAAGAAAGATTAAAAGTTGTTCAATAAATAATAAATATAAAAGAAACTTATGGACTATGATATTAGCTAGGTTCATTTTCTCATTACACACATTTTTGCTACATCAAAAAACTTACACTCTCTCTTCCTTGTATACATAAAATGAACAATAATTTAAAAAAATATTGTAGACCTTAATTGTTACCGACCTTAACTGCTATAAAAAAAAAATCTATGGTAATTAAGCTCACTTTCCAAATCTCTTTTATAAAATGTCATACAGGACCCTTCTATTGTAATTTTATGTAATGCAGTGCATCTTGTTTATGTTGATACTAATAACTTTATAATTGGAGAAAGGGAGGGAATTCTGCACAAGATGAAGAAACAAGACAATTTGTGGACTACAAAGGACCTATGATAACTTATACAACTTTGTTCAAGCCTCATGACTCTAAATAATGAAAATTAGGCAAAATCCTACTCCTCCACAGACCTGCTTGCCAGTAGAGGAAGTCAAGGGTAGTCAGTAAGTACTATATCTCTTCCAAAGGAGCTGTGAGTACTCCAACTGCTCCTGCTTGAGACCGAAGAGCATAGGTTAAAACCCTACTGCCAACCAAATGCTATGAAATCATCTCAATAGATGCCTGCTTGAGTACAGGTTTTTATATGGCTTTTTTAATGTTACCCCAATGGCAAAATTTGTTCAGATAAGGCTAAACAAGGAAGTAAAGAAAAATATCTGCCACTCATTATTGCAAAAATTTACAGATTTGTGCTTAGAGAAATCTGAAATTATTGTTTTAAAGTGTGAAACAGGGATTATATTCAACAGGAAAAACTCCTGCTGTGAGCATACCTTTTTTTATTATGTCATTTTCACCAATAATAGCCCTGGGATTTTGTTTTTTCAACTGTCTCACACTGTCTGGAATTTTTGATCCTGTCACCTGTGCAGCACTAATACATTTTTATGCAGGAAACACCCGCTTAGTACTGTTAAATCAGGAGGCCAGCCAGCTTTGATATGCAGCTTCTTTGAAAACCTTTCATATAAAGGGTACTGTATGAAAGACACCAATAAAAAATTAATGACCCATGCTTCCAATCTCAAACAGCAGGAACACACTCAAGAAGCTCACTTTCCCCTTCTGCTAAAGACTGCGTCAACATAAGTGTTTCTGTATATCATGTTGTGTAAAATATTTTCTTTTGAGTAACAAAAAATATAGCACACTTTTCAGTGGGAGTCCTAGATATTAACTGTAAATTTTTCTGATTAAAGGTGTTTCCTGGCCTAGCAATACCACAAAGTAATGAGAGTATTAATGCATCCTCTTAGTGAAGAAGAAAAAATAAACAATTCTTTGGCCTTGGTTGTATTTTTATGCATTCTAAATCTTAATATGGGTAAAATTTAACATGTTAGATGATGATCATTACTGTTCTGATGCCCAGCCATACATGGCATAGGCAATAAAAGTAAAAATACTTTAGCTCCAACAAAAATAATTGAATACTTGCAGAACCTCTGAGTCTCATGATTGGAGGAAATGACAATGGTGCCTTCCATGACAGTTGAAATTAAAACCTTTGTTGGGTTTGGTGGGCAAGTGTAACCATCGGAAGGGAATAATAAAAAAAATAAATGTAGTGCAGGATCCAAGTGAGGTTCATTCTAACACCCAAGTGCAACCTGTGCTATGTTTGAGCTGTTGTGGAGAAGGTAACACATTTATCCAATGGCCAAAGAGTCTGTAAATACATTAATGCTTTAATTTTGCAACTGGGAATCCTGATTTGTCCTTTTTTTTCTCCTCCCATTCTACTTTCTCTGTTCTTCCAGCCATGGCCAAGTGGAGCCATGCAACTCCTTACTGTTGATCAAATTTCTCTGAAACTGCTGCACTGACAACACTTTGCTGGGTTCTCTTGAAATTTTTCTTACAAGTTATACTAGGAATAAATTAACTTTTAATTGTTTTTTTAAATTTTTTCCCTTGCCTATTTGTGAGTGTCCATGTAATATTAGGTCATGACTTTATTTTCTTTTCATTAAATCTCAACCAGCTACAGCTCCCTAATAAAAGCAGGGCAAAAGAAAAGAATTCCTCCATTTTTTGATACCCCTAAATATATCTGAGTGCCTTAATCAGATGGAAACCAACACTGCTCTGTATGATGAAATTCACTGTCAGTGAACTATTTGAAAAGCAGTGCAGGTGGGATTGACAAGATGTTCCCTGCTGCAAGAACAAGTAAGCAATATTGGGGTTTCGCATTTCTTTGCATTTTGATTAGTGGACAACATGTAACTCAGCTGAGTAAAAAATAATGTGCTCTCCTACTTCCATATCTAGAAGCCAGCTGAAAAATAAGAACTGGATAGTTGCCATTGTTCACCTCAGCCGCCAAACTGGTTAGATATGGCCAAACACAGGAGTAAGTGCTTTAATGACTCTCTTAAAAGGGCATATTTATTGCTTTTGAATTCATATACAAGCATATAATGTATTGTTTATATATGTAATACATAGACACCCATTGTATCTGAGGGGTCAAAGAGATATTTTGTCTATCTTGCTATAAAATCTCTAATAGTGAACAGCGTAAGAAGGACTATAAGAAACAGTGCACATGGAAAAACTATATTTTGTGGCAGGCAGCAAGTTCAGGATTTTGTTAGCTATACAGTACACTCAGGTCATTGTTGTGGAAAAGTTGCAGATGGATTTGTTCTTAATGAATTTGGCTTATGACTTTTTGAAGATATTTTATGCTCTTGGTCTCTCTTTAGTGACTACCTCAATTTATTTCAGTGTTGTGTAAAGAAGTCCTGCACTGAGGAAATAGAAGAAGTAAATTTCCTCATTCTCAAAGCAAGTGACCATGAACCTAAGCAAATACTAGTTCCCAGTCTGCTGTTGACCTTGTTCTGAATGTAACAGCAAAAATATGTATAGCACTGTACTTATAATACTTTTGTCTTCTAATTATCAGGAGCATTTAAAATGCCATAACACCTGAAAATATCAAAGGTAATGGGAACTTTATAAAGTAAATTGCTAGTACCAAATTAATCCCTTGTGTCCCTCTGCTGAAACCAGTAATGAAGTATGAAGTAATGCCAGGGAGGAATTTGGGACACGATTTTTAAAACATTACCTAGCACAAATTAATTGTGCACCAAAGGCTTTTAAACCATGTTAGATAAGCTACACAGTCAAGGCTAATCTTATTATAGTGACATAGAAATGTTAGAACTACATTACAGAGAATTTAATTCTGCTCCTATGTGGCTTATTTAGGTGCCCATTATCTTCGTATTCTGCCCTACAGAAGTGCAGTAAAAGCTAAAAACAAACCCACTTACATCTGTCACTTCAACTTAGTCTTGATTTTGTAGTGTAATTATGATCATGGTCAGAAAATAAACACAATCAGCAAGAAAATGGTTTGATCTTCAATGTGCTTCTGCCTCCTCAGTCACTCTTTTTTCCTCCAAACTGTGTACTTAAAAAGGGACAAAACAAACAGCTAATTAAAAATAAAAAAAAAAATAAAAAGCCAGAGTTTGGAGAAAAGTTAGAAATCAGCTAGGAAAACTTACAGCCCAATACATTTATGAATTTGGAAATGAAAGGATAACAGTAAGCATAAAGGAGAATTGATCTCTTTTTTGAGATAAGATGAAGGTGTGATTGTTAATGAAAGGAAAATGTTTCTTGGTAATAGAAGTGCCCATGGCATCACTATAAATTCCATATTGTTAGGGTAGAATTAAGGTAGAAAGGAACATAACCAATGCAAAGAAAACATTTTATTTTGCTTTTGGTATTAAATTGATTCACTGTTTTGTTGTTTCAAACTGGCATTGTTAGCCCATGCTGAATTATTTTTAAAGTTCATCCTCTACTGAATGAATGTGAGAAACAATTACTGAGAAAGAAGACAGAATAGAAGAGCTGGGATATGGTGAACTCTAAGATGATCAAAGGATAAAAAGATAAGTCTAAAAAAGCTGATTTTTCTTTTGCGACATATTTGCAGGGCATATGTCAAAGTACTGATTCAAAACATGCAACTGGTGACAATCAACACTCTTTCCTAAAGGGCAAGTTGTGCCTGACAAATTTGGTGGCCTTTTATGATGAGGTTACAGAGGCATTGAATGAGGCAAGAGAGAGTGGTATCAGCTGCTGGGACTTGTGCAAAGAGTTTGACACTATCCCACTCATCAATCTTCTCTCTGGACTGGAGAGACTCACATTTTATGGATAAGGACTTGGCTGGACGATTGCACTCAAAGAGGTGTGGTCAGCCGCTCGATGTCCAAGAAGAGATCAGTAAAGAGTGACATATCTCTCAGTAAAGAGTGGGGTCAGTACTGGGACCAGCACTGCTTAACATCGTCACTGATGGGGCGAGTGAGATTGAGAACACCCTCAACAAGTTTGCTGACAACACAAAGCTGGGTGGTGCAGGAAGAGTTGCTGTCCACAAGGAGCTTGACAGTGTGGAGAGGGTGCTGTGCAAACTTGATGAAATTCAACAAGGCCAAGTCAGGCTCTGTGCATGGTTTGGGGCGCCTCCACATGCAAATACAGACTAGGTGGAGAATGTGGTTGGGAGCAGCTCTAGGGAGTAGGACTTTGTGGGTGTTGGTGGATAAAAATTTGACATGACCTGGCAATGTGAACTGGCAGCTCATAAAGCCAACCACATCCTGGGCTGCATCCAAAGCAGCCTATCCAGCTGGGCAAGGAGGGGGATTCTGCCCCTCTGCTCTGCTCTGGTGGGACCTCATCACCCAGCTCTAGGGCTCTAGGTATGGGAAGGACACAGACTTGCTGAAGCAAGTCCAGAGGAGGAACAGGAAGATGACCAAAAGATCACTTCAACAAAAGCTGTTCTATGAGTCAATGATTGTCAAAAGAATTGCTGAAATCCTACCTACTTTGCAATCAGGATTTACACTCTTTAACTCATTTCTTTGGATGTGGAGGAACAGGGTGTCACAGTCTCATCTCAACTTGCTTTTAATATGCATAACATTATATGTTTGGAAAATGAAGCATTGTCTGATAAAAGGGAGTTACAGGCAGTAGAGTCAAGCATGGGGGCATGCCAGCTTGCTCAGGACTTTGTCCTTTTGGGACCTGAGGACTCCTGAAGAGAGTTGGAGCCTGAACAGCCACCAGGCAGCTGCCACTGCTGATTTATCCCAGGAATTTAATTATCATAGTTCAAAAATACTTGCTTCGAGGAAAAAATAGGAGGAGATTCAAAAACTCTTTTTTTTTTTCTTCCCCTCAAAACTGCCTAAGTGTATTGATTAGATTAAATTTATTATTAATTGGTAAAAAGAAAATACAACTAGAGGCATAAAATGTAGCCATATTTTTATATATGCTGTTGCTTCCCCAGCCCTGCCAAAGATGGTGATCTGTAGCGTGCTCACATTGGGTATGTGATGGCATGGTGCTCTGGCTCCTTCTTTTATTTCTTTGATGCAAAATGGTCTAAAAATCTAATGTAGAATGGCATTAAAATGTTCCTTAGCAGGAGAACCTGTGGATTAGTGCTGAGAGCAAGGAAGGCCTTTTCTGTGGGATGTTACATCCTCATTTTAAAGCAGAAGGAGGAAGTCAAGGTGTGACAGAAAAAAGCATATTTCACATATGCCAGTCATCTGACATTTTTCCTGGGGATTAGAGTAATTATTAACTTAGTGCATTTGGGTCTGTTATAGCATATATTGATGCTCTTCTCTTGAGGAAAATTTTCAGAGGAGGTCAGAATTATTGTAAGAACTAGTAGATTTTGACCAGAGTACAGGCTGTTAGGAGATAGCTACATGGAAAGGTCAACCTAAAGCTTAGTAGTGGTCAAAAAGTCAGCATCTTACAAATTATTCAGAAATGGACAGTGGAAGTTATTAAGCTGCTTAAATGCACACAAATTTCTTCAACACTGACTATAACGCAGTTCTTACATCTCCAAGACACTGTATAAGAATTTAAAAATGAGGCACACAGCTGCTCTAACTGAGCAGAGCAGCTAATGCAAAGGACTCTACACCTACATGGTAAATAGCTTGGGAGTTTTCCTTACAGCCAAATATTTCTGCTATGCACACAGCTCAAAGCTTTCTATTTGTTGCAAACCTGGTCGGGTTGATTGTTTTTGCCTGGGAAAAAATCTAGTTCTTATGTCAAAATTGTTCATTGTGGAGTGAGTGCTACAAACAGGGAACTTGCTTCAAATCTTCCCTTACTGTTGGAATCAAAATGCTGTAGATGCAGTGGAAGGTGATCAAGGGCAGGTCAAGGGTAGATCAAGGGTAGCTTCCTCAGGGGTTACAATGAAGATAAGCACACAGCTGTTTGTCCAGAAGGGAACCTGAAAGACGATTAAACTCTTGGATGGCATAGACAATGAAAAAAGTAATTTATTGTCTACCAGTATTTCTGCTGAAAAAAACCTTCTATGACGTACTTGATAAACATTAGTAGGAGAGTAGTTCAAAAATGTCAAGAGAAAAGGACTCTTCTTACTGCAACAGGGTCTGATATAGACTCTAAGATTCTATATGGACTCAGGAAGACAGAAGTTTAATTTATGGAAAATCATCCATAAATAGAAAAATTAACTATAGCCCAGCAAGTTTCTTAAATGAAAAGGGTGGAGCCGCTGGGTTTTTTTTGCAAAGAATCACATCCTGTTTGCTGTTCTGGTGGTCCTCCATCACTTACACTTCGGACTTGGGACACTCTTAGAAAGAGGTTACTCAGTAAGACAGACCTTTGATGGTCTGATACTGTTTGGCTGTTCTTATAGCGATAAATATAGACAATTCTTGTTCTTTGCAGGGCACTGCAAAATTGTAGAGTCCAATTCTTTGGGTTCATGAGTGTTCTTGACAATGGTTTCTGATCCTAGGGATCTATCAGGATTGAAATTTCACTTTAATTAGATAGAAAGAATTGGAAATATAAATGAATTATAAACCCCACGTATCATTTAGTTAGTGTCTGCAGTTCAGATTTAGACTGGATTTGAATCCACATTTATTGAACTATGATTGAAACAGTAATTCCTTCAAACCCAAAAAATAAGTTCTTGTAATATGTTCTAAAACACTGGAATCAGAAAATAAATATAATTTAATTTTTCCTCTCTTTAAATAAATGCTTTCTTTTATGCCTTGGATTTTCTTTTGAGTAAAGATTTTTTCTTTCATCACAATTTTTTTTGCGAATTTAATTATTTAGAAAACAGCTGAGGAAGTCAACTTTCTCTGAATGTACTCTTTTACATTAGGATCCAAATCTGTTTGCATTGATTTAATAAGTATTGTTTTCAAGGTACTGTGTACAAATAATATTCATCATGTTCTGAATTTTATAGAGGAACTTGAGAAGTACACTAATTACAGCATTAGGTTTATTGGTATTTTATCCACAACTGAAATATTTTATCCAGTGTTTAATTTAGTCTCTGCTGCCTTTCAGCAGAGAGAATGTATAAATATTTATTTGCTACACTGTAGAATTATGCAGTCTTCTCATAATAAAAAATTAATGTTATTTATTTTTGGTTTTTTATTGTTACAGTCAATTTATTTGTAGTGACAGATGACCAGGGGGTGGCAGGTGGTTCTAAAGACTTTATTTGAATGATGTGAGGGATTATGAATACTTGTGTAACTTAAAGGGTCTTATGGTCTTATATGTCTCAGCCTTGCTTAGGAGAAAAACACAAGTAAAAGAACAGCACTTTACTGCTGCATGTTTAATACTATTGGTTGTCTTAAGGTTTCTGAAGGAAACAGGGGTCAATGACCCTTGGTACCAGCAAGTAGGTATTGGCCACTATAAGTGGTTTGGGGTGTTTCTTGGGTTTCTTTTTTTTTTTTTTTTTGGTATCCCAAGAAGATTAAGGTCATTATAAACCTGCCTGCTTAAACATGAGTTCAATTTCCTTATGCAGTGACATCAACACCTTTCAATGAACTGCTGGAATAATGTAAGATATTCTGGAATAGCTTTCAAAGAACTCTCAATCTGTGATCATGAAAATGGGGAAGCAGTAACCGTGCCAAGAGAAGTGCTGGAAAAGTGTACTTCACCCTCCGCCACTTCCAAAAATCTAACCCATGATTAGGCATTCTTCTGTATGGTTCTCCAAAATTTGATTATAAGAGACAGTGTTAACAATATGCATTACAAATTTGTTTTGAACACTAAAGTCTACATTCCTTAAGAGCCCTCTATGTCCTAAGGTACAAACCTGCAGTTTAAATAGTTTACAACACCAGAAAAACTTCTAGGGTCAGTACAACTTGATTCAATCCCACAGTAATCTACTAATATTCTTTTCTCTGCCAGACAAAAATGAAACTCAGTGTTATGTTTTGAGATGTATTTGCAAAAGTAAAAAATCTGGTTTAAAACCCAGTCTGAATCACAGCCCTGCTATTTATTCAAGTACTTATTGTATCAGACTGAAAAGAATATGTTAAATATGAGAAGTTATGAAAAGTGGAATGCCCTTGTTCTCCTAATTTTTTTCCAGGTTTGTCACAGGATTGACTTTGGGCATGTAAAATACTGAGATGAAATTACTGCCTCCATAGTCGAGGGACGTGATAATCCCCCTCTGCTCCACTTTAATGAGACATCACCTGGAGTACTGTGCCCTGCTCTGCAGTCTCCTCACAAGACATGAACCCATTGAATGGAGTCCAGAGGAGGGCAATGAAAATGACCAGAAACATATCTCCTGGAAGGAAAAGCTCAAGAGTTGTGGTTTTTCAGACAACAGAAGGCTGCAGACACACATTTTTGTGGCCTCTCAAGAATTAAACTGGGCTAGAAATATGGGAACAGGCTTTTTATCAGGTCCTGAAACAACAGGACAAGGGGCAATGTTTTTAAGTTAAAACATAGTATATCTGGATTAAATGAGAAGAAAAACTTTTTACAATGAGAGTGGTGCAACACTGTAACGGGTTTTTCAGAGAGGTGGAAGGTGCCTTGTGTTTTCAAGGTCAGGTCAAATGGCACTCTGAAAAACTTGGGCTAATTGAAGATGTCCCTGCTCATTGCAGATTGTTTGGACCTAGATGACCTTTAGCTCTTCTATTATAGTTGGATTAAAATAAAAAATCAGAGGGATCCATTATTTTTTCATAGATGGCATTTCCTGAGTGTCATGCTGCTTGAAAGTTTTGTCCACAAGAAAGGCACAGAACATGAGAGTTTATGGATTGCTGTATTGGACCAGTTCAGAGTAATCTAGTTTTGATGTTTATTGTGAAATAAAATATACAAGAAGTAAATGTGAAACAACTTCCAAGTTTCAAATTCTTTTAAAGGAAGCCATTTTGGTACACTTTTGCTGAGTGCTGTGTCATTTCCCTTGCTCTGTAGGGGCCTAGGTCCATCTCCAACTCTTAACTATGTTATCTGAGAGGCACGATCACTGTTGCTGCTTGGCCATTGGTGGGTCCATCTTGGAGTCAGCTGGTACTGCTTTTATGGGACACAAGGGAAGCTTCTTGCAGCTTCTTATATGAGCCACCCCTGCAAACCTTCTGCCACCAAGACCTTACCATGCAAACTCAATATATTCCACCTCTAGCCTCTTTGAACAGCACTTTTAAGATTTATCATTAAAGTCTTATCTATCACACAATCTTCACAATCAACAGAAAATGATTTGCCACATCAAAATCAAAATAACATTGTAATAACCCTGAATAAAAGTGGACAATTTGCACAAAATCCGCTCCTCATCCCTTCAAAATTGGAACAACTGAAATTCTCCACCTTCATTTTGCTCTCTAACAGCATTCCATCCATGTTCTGCCCTTTATGTTTCCAAGTTATCTCAAATTGTTTGTCTCATGCTGGGTATTGGAAAGTACTGTGGTATGTCAACCTTGGCTAGACACAGGGTTTCCATCAAAGTTGCTCTATCACTCCTGCATAATCATGTAACATTTTTCCTACTTCTCTTGAATTTTTAATCATCCATATGTTTTGAAAAGTAGAAATTATCTTGTTGGATCATGTGTGAAGTTGCTACAAAATTCTGTTTTGAATAGGAACCAGGAATCTATGGAGCTTGTGAGAACAGATAAAGAACTATGTAGGCATGTTTGCAAAGTACTGAGTTCTGAGTCAAGAGAGCATGATTAACTATATCTGGAATGCTATCAGAGTCCTTGATCTCATTCAAATTGAAATTAATTTAACAGAGATCTCACCCATGACACAATGCAGATTTCACCAATTTACTTTAACTTGCAACTTTGTAATCTGGTACAGAATCCAGAGTATAAACAAGAGTCTTGGCATTGATGTCATGGTCATCCTATGGATTGGACTGGACCCTGCAGCCAAGAGCTGTGTCTAGGACAACTTTTGAATGAAGCTGCAGTGAGGTTGAGCAGTAGAATTTTGCTAGCTTGGTTCGTATTTGGGAAGTTTGAACTTTCCTTTAGTATTAAGCTGGGTTCCAAACTCCTATTACAGAGAAGGTAGCATATCAAAATATCTTAGGCAGGGAAATAGTCATTCCCTAGGTCACACTTTAACATTTCTGTGACGTTGGTAACCTAGGGAAGTCTAAAGCAGACTTCTTAGCAGTGGTGGGAACCAAAGATTATTTTTCAGTAAGGTATGTTAGGCACAGTGGGAGACAATATCTGAAATGACCTTCAGAATGGCTATGGACCAACACAAAGTGCATAGTGATAATGGTGCTGTTACTGTGTTCCACACTGAGCTCCAAAAGAATAATTGTAGGTCAGTTGTGCTTATAGCATGTTGTTTATACAACACATTTTACAAGTGAGCAATAAAATCTACATTCTCAACTTGATTAAAAAGTAAAATCAATTGCATGATGTTGTAGTGTTGACTCAAAACATATGGCCAAATAATAAAACAGAACAGAAAACTGGTTTTAAAGGCCTAATATCCCATGCTGTGTTGCGTAGAATATTTTATAAAGTTTTAAGTGAACTGTGAAAAGTTTATGCTTATTTTCCAACTGCTCTCCCAGAGAAATTCTGACCTAAGGTCAGCTGCAACTGTGGATTCATAAAATAGACTTTTCTAAGTTCAGTTTTAAATGAAATCTTGTGTTTTCCACTATAGCAAAAAGAAGTATCTTGTAAAGAAAATTCACCAATCAAAAATTAAAATACGGAAGAGTATTGTGCAAATGTAATATTATAAGGATTTATTAAGCAACTGTAAAAAGTACACATATCACACTATTTCTGTACTTGCATATCTCCAAACTGTTGAGTGGTTTGATATTTTAAGTCAGATACTTGCAATGAGTGCTATAAAAGAGAACATCTTAAATCTGCTGAAACAGTCTGGTTTGGTTTATGTTGGTAAACCAAGTCCATAGTCAATATTTGTGGACTTCAGCTGAGAATTCAATTTGCAGCCCTGAGAGTTCTCAGTGAAAAATAAAAGGTTTGTAGCAGAATGATCATCAAAAGTTCTTGGATCTAGCTCCCTGGGGTATTGCAGCAAGCTACTAGCATTTTCCACGCAGAGATAGCTGGATGTTGTTGAAAAATGAAGATCTGGTTTCATTGGTGCTCAGACACTGTTGGCAGGCTGTATCTGCTGTCTGCTGTGCAAGCCCTGAAAGGAGATACAGAAAATTTTTTACAAAGTATCCATACATCAACATCCATACCTAAGTGATCCCAGCTGATCAGATATTCTCAAAAAAATTAGAAGTATGTTTTCCATTTCTTTCTAATTCTTCAGACTGACCATTGTATGTTTTACTGATATCATATTTCCATCACATATGCTATCAGGCAGCCTTCCTGTCAACCCTTCTTTCTGCTTTTTCTGCTCAGATTCTTTCCCCTTTCAACATACTCCTGCTCTACCTGATCTTAGAGGTTACTGAGAACTGTGTATGCCTTAGGAAGTTAATTTGATATTTGGTGTGCATGACAGTTTATGCTAAACCTGCCAGTATCCATTTTTCCCAATGTTAATTCCAACCCCTTCTCAGCACCATCTTGTACCTGTCAACACTATTTGTCTTGAGGTTTTTGAAAGCACTCTAATGACTTTGTGGGCACCAAGAAAATTTGTATTATGAAGAAAGCACCAGTGACACAAATGAAAAAAAAGCCTTCTTTCAAAAATGAGGCTCCTCATCTTGGTGCATTTCTTGGCAGGTTTTGAACTAGGGAGTGCCTTCCAGTAAGCTTCAAATTCTGCCAGTTGCAACCCTCTCTTCATTGGAAAGATCAGAGCAGAAAGTCTGCCACTGCTTATTATTTACTCATGTAGCCCAGAAACCAGACCAGGTTTCAGAACAGACTTCCTCTGAGTTTGCAGGAGAGGTAGATCAGGCTGAAAAAGGGTGAGTATCTGACAATATGCTGATTTGAGTGGACTTCATACAGCGTCACTGCTCCATCTGTTGTTTGTATACCACACTGTGTGGGCACCCTTGGCCAGCTCTGCTCCACCAGAGCTGAATGCAGCTCCATGACAGACACCTGAAATGCTGCTCTCCTACCTATTAATGAAATAGCTCCTTTTCCATCGTCATCTGCAGTCCACTCCAAAATTCACAGAGACCCTGAGGTTTACAGGAGAGCTTGAAACTCATATTTTTTTTCCAGTATATAAAACTAAAATTAAATACATTATTTGCACAGTCTGCCCATGAGGCATCCATATTTCCATCTACATTTAGGAATTTTTCCCCCTTTTAGGAAATTACTTTGTTAATCTGCTTCAAAGGAGTGGGATTCAAGGTGTTTTAAGGTAGTTCTCTGAAAATGAAACTCAGACACATAACTCAGCAGAAGAGTTCCTGCCTAAAAACAGCTCATCAGCTTCCAAGGACTTATTTTATATTCCAAATTTTACTGAGTCCATAGGTAAATGTTAACCATAGAGAGATTATTGATCCCTTTTAGGGATGTGTTTTATACATAAGTTAACTGCCCACTTCATAACAAATATATTGAGCCCAACTCTTAAATATCATGACAATTTAGAAAGAAAAATATGCAGAGTTTATTAATTTCTATGTAAAAAATAAGCAATAATTTATAGAAAGCATTTTGAGAGAGGTTAAACTGCAAATTTGTTTTCATTAAAAACTTGAATAACATCAAAGCTGATATGTTAGAATAAATAAAGGTTACATGCAGGGAGACTGAAAATTATATTCTGATACTGGAGGAAGAGAAGATCCATGAAGGTACAGAGGCTCAGGCATCAATAGCATTGGCCTTCTGAGAGTGCAAAGTCCTTCAGATGTCAGGTCAAAAGCAAATGAGAACAGATGGAGGCCAAAGATATTGGAAAGAGGAATTTCAAAGGAAGACAAGGGACAGTCAGCTCATCAGTAGGAAAGATCAGGTAGATAGTAAATATAAGACAAGGACCTTGGAGCAGAAGGAATAAGAACATGGAAATTGCAATTTTGTTTTTCTTTAACTTCTTTTTTACATTTTGGTACATTATAAAGTAGTAGTTCTTCCATATGTTTTCCTGCCGCTAAATCCCAAATGTCCCTTGAGTTGCTCTTTTGAAACTTTTCACACTTTACCAGTTGAACCGATTTTGTCAAAAAAATCTCTGCCTTAATACCATAAATATAAATGGAATCCCCAGTTGGGTTAGGTTTCACTTCTCACCTTGTACTTTCACAGCTTAACATCTGTAATGGCTTCCTTCTCAAGATTAAATGAAAAAAAAAATAGCCTAAAGACTAGTTTTAATGAGACAAACAGTAAACAATTTTAACACAGTTCAATTAAACAATAATGCATTTCTAAATAAAAGAAAATTTCCCTAAAATTTCAACTTCATCTATTGTATTCAAACATTCCTCAGCTGCATGTTTAGTGGAAAAAATAATGGATTTTGCTACCAGTTCTGTACTTTCCCCCTTCTTTCTAATAAGAAGGAGGAAGGTTTTTTGACTTAATTAGAGCTTCAATATCTTTACTAAGGAGTACACACAGAGCAGGACTTGGCTTGCACCCATTTGTGACTATCTATTTCCAAGGCTTAAACAAATTAAAAAAAAAAAAAGAATTCAGATAGGTGATGTGGGTCAGAAGCTTTTGACATCAGAAGAAATATTATAGGAGGTCTACTAGTTTTGGAAAAGATGTCTCATGAATAATAACTGGGAAAACAATATGGGGATTTTGCATCTAGCTAAGTGTAAGAGCTCTAATTGTATTCTCCTCATTGTAGCCAAATCCTTTCATGTCCTAGAATATTACAAGCATTGAGGATTCCCATGCAATGCTTATATTGTATAATGAAACGTTATTAGATTTCCACTGCTTTTGTTAGAATCATCTTCTTGTCCTAGCATTAGCTTGTTGGAGCAGTTTTGATTTTAGAGATGCTAGGCAGCTCTCCTCATGTGTTGGATTTCTAAGTCTTCTTTCCTCATCTTATGTCTCTCTGCAGAAGCTATCAATCTCTATCAGATTCCAAGACATTGTGCAGAAAGCTTTTAATTTCTCTGTTTCCTGTCATGCAAAAAAAGGAAAAGTGGCAAAAAGAAAAATGTTAGGTTCAGTCAGAAATGAATTTTCATTCCAGTATTAAAAGTCTCCAGATGTGTCCAGGGGTGAGAGACGTATGTGAGTATGTGTGCATTTATATGTGTAAGCTACTGAGTAGCGAAGATAAATAACATAAATAACTGTTTGTTTCTGCTCTGAAAGAATTATTTTACTCGCTCCCAAATATTGCATGGTATTTCTTTTTAATAATAAGATACATCCATTTCAAAGCAAAGACTTCTCTTCTGAATATAAATTACTTTAGGCAATGCTAAAATAATTTATGAAAACTTTAATGACTTAACCTGAGTTCTGTAGTGACTATATTTCTGGACTGAGCTTTTATAGTTTTAAACAGAAAAACCTACTGTAAGATAGTGTTGGGCTGATTTTTCTTTTTTATGCAACAGAAATATCCCTCCCAAGGGATTTTAAATGGATGAAGAGCAGGTGTTTAGATTTGATGGTAAATTGGTAAGCTGATTACCTTCAAAATTAACACAAGCTATAACCAGAAATCATCCCCCTTCAAAAGATCAAGAGTATGGAACAACAACAAAGCATTCTTAGTGCCGAAATATCATAATTTCAAAAGTAACGTGAATACAAAAGTTAGTCAATCTGTGCTCATATATCTATATATATTTTTATGCTTAATACAATATTTATGTATTCAGTCTTCTCAGCAACTTCTTAGACCTCAGTTAGAGATAGTAATGGAGATTAAAAATAATGCTAGTAGGTTGATTTTTTTGTGTCCCTCTTTGATGAGACAAATTAAGTTTTCTGTGTGCTCTGCATGGGTGCAAGCCATTATGCATCAGAGAATTCTGTCTGATTCTGATCAAAGTCTGCTAAGAACTCAGATTAAAAATTTAAAATTATGGCTTGACAGATAGACCACTTACCTCTACCTTCCCCTCCCCTATTCCTTTTCTAGCTATTGACACAGGCTTTGTTTATAAATTCATCATTTGAAGTGGATTCCTCATTCAAAACCACACTCTCTTCTCCACTCCAAAGAACCATGAGACACCAAGTCATAGGGAAAATCATATGCTTTGTAACAAAATTACCATTTTGGAACATCAATTCCATCAACTTTTAATGTGGGAAAGTGAGTACATTTTTTCTTTTACTCATATAAAGCTAAATTCTATGCTGAAAAATCCCCCCAATATATGTAATTTCTCCCAATTATATGGAAATTTTAAGGACAACCAAAGAAATTATGGCTAGTCCACTCTTTAAGAACTGTATGTGTCCTGTCTCAAGCCAAGACAGTATGTTATATAATCAGTATAAGCAGAATGGAAAGATTAGCACAGATATAGTGAATTTTTTTTTTTTTTGCAATGTGTGGTTTGACACATACAATTAAGTAATCAAGACAAAGAATTCCTGAAATAACCATTCTTACAGGAAAAAAAAAATGATAAGGCTAGTTTTGATAAATTGGAGTTAGTACAGTATGAGTGATATTAAGTCAAATATGGATAATCTGTTCTTGCTGTGTTAAGCCAAGTGACCTATGCTGTTTTGAACCACATGTTATCAGAAAGTTGTGCTTCAGCATACACCATATTTTCACATACAAAAGAGGCATGTTTTCATATCTCATATAAGCAAAAAATTAATTTGATAAAGTGAATAGATTTAGCCTTAATAAAAGAGACAGGATGTTATCACAATCTTAAAGTAGTCACTTTTTTATAAGGATACAGTACAGACTTCTTTTCAGTACTCCACTCAATATGTCAGTCCTTTGTCAGCTGTAAAATTCTCTCTTAGATAAATATTATCAGGTCCATGATATTTATGAAAAATGCCGTGACCGAGCAGGTCTGGGTGATGACTTGTATTTAAAGAACTCACTAGCTCCTGTTTCTTAAGGTATCCACAAAATTTGTGGTGTTTTTTTCCCAGTTTTTTTCTCCTCCTGCCCCAATACCATGGTCTGTTTTTCACCTTTTTGCTTCTTAAGGAGAAATCAGCTGTATAGGATCTACAGAAACATTCTGAAGACCTTTACAATTACAATTTTAATTATTTCCTGAACTCTATCTCAGTTTGCATTCAGCTGGCATTCTCTCCTACTGTTCCACTAGGCAGCATGTCAGCTATGACGCTGATGAAATGTGATTATTCTCATGCTCTAGAATACCAACCAAACAACTATCACTGAAAATGCGGAAACAAAAAAAACAGTTAGAAAAAAAATCAAACCGTATATATTTGACAGATAAAATCTAGGAACTTCCTCTGGGCAGAATCCCTACTATTTTTATAAATGCTGCAGCATATTTATGCATGAAAATATGAATATTTAAATTCAATTCTTTCACAAGAAAGGACCCTAAAAGAGCAGAATTAAATGTGTTTGAAATGTTCTGTCAGATATTCAGGGGGTATAGATGGTATAGCTCCACTCATTTCTTGCACTAAGTAGTTTCTCAAAATGGTAAGGAAGAGGATGAGAAATGAAAGGTTACTAAACTAAAACTTTTGAATTTAGAGTCAGCTAAATGCCAGCTTCTACAACCAATCTCTCAAGGCAGCAGTGCTGCTTCTCTCTGATTTTAAGAAGGAGGCTGTGTGAAAATTTACCTTTCTGAAATGCAAAGTGACACTATGGTAGCAAATCAGAAAATCAACATATCTAGGACACAGAAGCAGCTTGTTCTTTAGGACATATGTTATGATACCCCCTAACCACTAGAATCAGGTGTTTTCGGATCTCACATCATCTCTTTGCCTTTTAGTACATACTCTCACTTGAGTGTGCTTGACTTAATGGCCACTGTAGCTCAAATGAAAATGTCATTCTGTTGAAGTCTGAACACATTTCTCCTTGCAGGTGAAAAAGGAAAAATGTCCTTAACATCCCTCCTCTTTATGTGTATTATTGATTAATATTTTCTATAAAGTTCTTTGCTGGTTTTGTTGCCTGATTTTGGTTTGGTTGGTTGGTTGTTTTTTCGGGGTGGGTTTTTTTTTTTCACCTTTTTGAGAATGCAATGAAAATGTGTATCTGATGAAATACAAACCTAGTCCTATTGTAAACACCATGCAGCTGATGCTAACTTGTGTCCCTTGATGTTCTATGGTGCTCTTCAACAATTCAGAAAGTATTTAAAATCAGATAAAAAACTGTGACCTCTTTTCTGCTCTCTGCTATTCCGTGCAGAGTATGTCATGCTTTCCTTGACTGTCAGGCAGGTTTCAGGGCATCAGCCATTTTTGTGTCCCTTTCTGAATGACATTAGCAAAAAAAAGTAAATAAATCTGAGCTACTATTTAATGGATGTTGTACGTGGATTTTTATACAGGCAATTCAAATAGCTCTCTTGAATGGATATCCCACCCAGACACTTTGAAAGAGGCTATAAACAAAAAGATGTGTAAAAAAGGAGACACTTTGGACTCTGGTAGGTCTCTTTGTAGGAACACTCCACAGTCATATATCTAATTCCCAAATATTCTTTTTAAAGAATATAAAGTGCATAAAAATTTTCTTACAAAATATATATTTGATGAATCTGTCAGATGAATACGTACCATATAAAAAAATGTGAGTTTAACAGTAAGGGAGCATGAGCCATTTCCACTTCCCTCACTAGCTATTTCTCCTCCATCCCTTTTGGCAGCTGTTTATATTAGGAGAGATCTAATCTGGTCAGGGAATGTATTCACAGAATCAGCTTAGTTGATTCACATTCAACAGCCCTGTGCTTGTTTGAGAAAAATTACACGTCTGCTCCATTCCAAGAGAGAAATGTCTTCCCACCTGGAAGTCTGAAGGAAAAACTGCTTAGATGAAACTTGTATAAAGTGACAGTATCTAAGACTGATTTTGGTTCATTGTCAAAAAGGAGATGCAATAAATAGGGTTCCCTGGGAGTCTGCCATGAACTGCAGACAGGCATGTAAATATTTGCTCCAATAAAGTACATATCTCAGTGCAAATATAAATCATATCTTTACTCTCCTTAGCAATAATCCACAGAATACATAGTCTATTTACTGGTTTTGCAGATTCTATCAAACCATTGAGGTTCAAAACCAGGACCATAGAGAAGGTTTACTCAAAAAAAATTTGAGAAATCAATCTAATTTATGCAGAAGAGAAACAAGAACAGGAGCAAATTTCTAAAGTTAGCTCAGATAATCTGCAGCACAAATAGGAATGCAGTGCAGGAAACTTGCAGTTTATCATGAATAACAAGCAGAACATGACTCAGACCTGTCATGCTGTTAAAAAAACTGTAAGAGCTAAAGATTTTTGTCTTGGTATTTCTGCTTTTTCCTGATAACTGCAGTTCAAGGAAGATGTTAGCCAACTGGCTCCAGAGAACACCAATGGAATAACAGAGTAGCTGAAGAAAAGTTGAAGAAGCCTGATTTGTGTCCAAAGACTAAATAGAAGCTGCAGAGATGGATGGTGTATAATGCTCTTCACGACCACTGAGGTTAAGACAAGAAAAAAACTAAGTAAAATTAGAGAAAGAAAGATTTCGATGGGGTAGTCATTCATGTCATAGAGGGTTTTACACTAAAATACTTCGTTGAAGCAAGTATTTGAATGTGGTCCACCAAAGCTTTTGGAAACTAAGTCAGAGTAGCAACAGACCTCATTAATCCTCTGTTGAACTTTCTGAGGTTCCAGTCTCTCTTATTTTCCTATATTCTATAACAAGATTTTTTTCATTCTATGTGACATGTAAGAAAGATCTGGTTGCAAAACACCTCAAGAAAACCCAGAAGGATTATTTAGTGTATTGGAAGGTACAGAAAAAGACCATGAATTGTTTATCATTGAATGGTAATGGTTTTTGTTAATTAATTCCTTAAGTGTATAAAAATTCTATAATATGAACAACCTTTTGAGACAATAAAACAATATTTGGAAGGCTTCAATATAAAAAAAACCATGATTCAAGAATTTTCCAATTCCGCAGAGATCATAAAATGTACTTTTCACTCATTACATAAATTAAAATTCACTCCTTGTATGTGGCCAGCATAGAACTCAGCTTTTTGTCTTATATAAAAAGAAAGAAAATTACTTGAAAATTAATGATATCTTTTCTGTGGGATGAATCTCAACTAAGTTAATAACAAGCACAAAAGCTGAAAACCTTGTGTTTTGAAACTGGTGTTTCTGAGGAAAAAGATATACAAAATCCTGACAAGAAACATATCTATTTTCATGTTCTTGTTCTTTGATCCATGTCTATTTTAAGCAAATTTTTGCATACAGAAAAAAGTGTTAGGCCTGTGGTTTTAATTTTTTGAATGATATTCCACAGGGCCTGAAGTACAAAAAAAAAAAAATAAAAAAAAATAAGATTTCCATTTAATGGACTGGAGATGCTGTATTTGCAAAAAGCAAGTGCATTATTTTCTGAGTATATCCAGCATTTTTTATATCACAGTTGTTAGTTCTGCCAAAATAGTCTAAATGTACTTTCTGTCTGTAGAGTCAGACAGGACCTTCATCTGGCCTTCTGCTTCAAGGTCTGGTCTCCTTCAAGGGACCTACCTTGAAATGAAAAATGTAAACCCCTCACTCCAAATTATTATAATTTAGAAATTAAGGAGGCTCTCAGGCAAAGAGTTATTCCTATTCATATGGGAGTAGGAATAACAGTTCTTTATTAGGAAAAACAAAAATGCAGTAATACAAACAACACTGACAGAGTCCTGACTACCCTGTTGGTCACGGTGTTGGTAGCAGTCCAATTGAAATGTTGGCTGCAGTCCTCCTGCAGTCCTCCCTCCCCTAGAGATGGGGATCTGTTGAAGCAGTGATCCTATAGAAGGGTGTAGTTTTCTTCTGAAGGTCCAGTGGTGGTGTAGGTGGGCCTGGTCTTCCTCTGGGAATCCAGTGGAGAAGAAAGCTGTTTCTCTGGGAAACCAGGGAGAAAGGCTCCCCTGGTGATCCAAATCTCTGATTATATCCAGGCTGGAATGCTTGGCTCCTCCCCCGGGTGGAGAATTGCACAATGGGATGACGTAATTTTACTAGTCATGCAGTGAGACTCAATGGCCCATTAACAGAAGAAATCTCCCCTGAGGGAGGAGGGGTTGTGGAAGAGAAAAAGAAAACTGCCCCACTTGGTTTTAACAAGTGGCCCAATTAACAGAAGATAGCTGCCCCACCTCTAACAGATGGCAAGAGAATACACACCCCCAGCCACATTTTCTATTTGCAACCTAAGACAATAATTTTGTATTAGTGAAGTGGAATTATACTGAACTATGCCCTAAAAGTACATATATATATATATACATATATATACATATATATGTCAATGCCGGGTGACCCTCAGCTGGGGAATGACATGCTCTGACTCTATGATTTATGGTACTATACTACTAAAGAAAAATTCATGACCCTTACCAGACAGACATGACACACTTTGACCTAATTGGTCAATCAATCCAAACAACCATTACCAGTGGCCAATTAACAAATCCCCTTCTGTAAACAATCTCCATAACACATTCCACATGTGCCAAACAGAATACTTTTCTCTTCTCTCTCTGAGCTTTCTCCTGGGAGAGAGAATTATGTCTCTCTCTGTTCACAGACTGTGAAAACAACACACACACACACACACGTACACACACACACACACACACACACACACACATATATATATATATATTTAGCATTAGGACATTAGACGAGATTTTTCAAGTATGACAGTAAGAGAAAAAAGTGCAAGTGAGCATTCATATTGTAGTTCATATTGGTGGACATCATCATAAACTGGCTTGAGTAAACAGCAATCTGAGTGGTTGCATCACATTTACTTGAAGGATTTTATTTCCTAAAAGATGGTTTTGTTTGAAACTTTCAGGTTTTCCTGCATTTGGCTGCATGAACATCATTACACAGTTGATGTCTGGTTCCTTTCCTGACTTGCACACAGGCTCTTCTTTTATTATTGTTTAAATATGTCTATTGTTAAAGGAATTTTTAGCCTCTTTAGATCTCATCAAGATCTAAAAAGAAGATATGTGGATTTCTTGAGAGCTGGAAGCAGTATTCCTATGGAGTAAAACTCTTAGATTTATGGATTAGTATTAAGTTTCATCTGGCTGTTGAAGGGAAAGACAATCTGTAAAATACTGCAACCCCCTTCTGATATATGTTGCTTGTATAACTTTTTATTTTACCTAAGTATAATTTATTAAGAATAGAAGGGTTTGCATCATAAAGGAAAAACTGAAAGCATTTTTATCTTATTTCATTTTCTACAACAAATTGATTGCAAAGAGAATTTGCCCCGTACTAGATTTCAGGTAATGACTGAGATTTTATGCTAAGTTATCGATCCATGAAAACAGGTTTGCTGGTAAAAGTCAAACAGCCTTGAAAGTACATATACTCATAATCAATGATGCGCAGAATGGTTTGGTTTGGAAGGGACCTTAAAGATCATCTGGTTCCAGCCATTCTGCTCTTCACCAGATCGCGTTGCTCATGGCCTGATCCAATCTGGCCTTGAGCCCTTCCAGAGCAGGGGCATCCACAGCTTCTTTGGACAAACTGTACTGCACCTCACCACTCTCTGAGTAAGGAACTTCCCACCAACATCTAATCTAAACCGCTCTTCTTTCAGTTTACCATTGCCTCTTGTCCAGCCTGTATAAAAAGTCCATCTCCTTCCCTTTTACAAGCCCCCTTCAGGCACTGGAAAGCTGCAGTGAAGTCTCCCTGGAGCCTTCTTTTCTCCAGGCTCAAGAGATCTTTCCAGGTCTCTCTGCCTGTTTTCACAGAAGAGGTGCTGTGTGCCTCAGATCACATTCATGGCCATCCCCTGGACCATCTTTACCAGGTCCACACCCTTGTTTTGAGCTGACATTGGTTTTAAATATTAAGAGAAGAAGAGGGATTTTAAAAAAAGATATCTCATTGTATGTTAAGTTTCTATGCTGTAAAATGCTACAATATCTGAAGCTGACTCCCTGAGTTGCCACTCATTATTGCTGAAACTGTGGATTTGTGGGTAACTGTAGATATTTACCTCTTGGTGTAAGAAGCCAAACTTAGGGCAACTACACGTATCTGTCAGATCCTTAGCTCTTGTGACAGATAGTGGCTCTGTAAGAGAAGATAAATCTGACAAACAATACAGTATTTTATACCATGGACATATATGTATATGAAGGATTTGGAACAGAGCTAAAGAAAAGATGATTCATCCACAAGGAAAAGAGTAATAGAAGCATGGTAAAGGTGTAATAAGTGTTAAAACCAGCCAGGCTGGATTTTATACTGAATTCTATTTTGTTGTCAAAGCATAACACGCCTGTGAAATGTAATCACCTCGTAAGAGTTTTGTTTCTTTTTATACTGATCAGAGTAGCAGCCTGACAAAGCTTCATCCAAAGACCAGCACCACCACAGGGGAACTCATCCTCCAGCAAGGTTTGCTACGTGAGGCTCAACATTAGCTTGTACAGCAAAAGAGACTTAAAGAACCGCCACACAGACTCAGGCTTCCCCTGTCTGGTGATGCAGAGCCACACTTTAGCTCTGAGTATGCTCTACATTTCCATTCAGGGAGCTATTTGGGCTGTGCTGAAAGTAGGTGTGCCTTATGAATGAATTATGCTTCTTTTTTCTGTACAAAGCCATTTACTTCCAGTTTCATTAGCATCATGTAGATCAATATATATTTAATTATTTTATAGAACAGAATATGTACAGCCCACAGGGACATTACAATGGATAAGCAAGCTTCAAAGATATTTAAAACTAAGAGCAAGAAGTTTTTGTTTGGAGGCAGGGAAGGAAAAAAAAGAAAAAAAATTGATATTGTTTTGTTTTGTTCTGCTGGATACACTGTAGCTTTATATATTTTTATTTATACACTATCTTTGTGTGCTAGATGTATTATTTATGAGTAATATATTATTAATATATTTTGACATATTCCATCTTTCACTATGAAAAATAATTTAAATCATTATTAAAAATAAGATATTTCATTTATTCCAATTAAGTTATTTACAATACAATTAAACAAAATATATGATCCAAGATTTCTTCTATAGGAAGATTTTCATAGAGTGCAAAAATATTTCAGTATTGTGTAGTTAATTTGCTGATAAAACAACTAAATGATGTAACCACTATTAGGCCATGAAGAAGTGCAGTTGTAAATAATAAAGGTTCATTCCAAGCTTTGGTCTAAAGAGACATGCCCTGAAAAATTGCTTCAGTGAAAAAGAGACAAGTTAGGAGATTGGCACTGATATATGGCATTCATTGTCCACAGATGAACTTTTGAGTCAGATTTATGTTCACGGTGAACTCAAATCAATAGAAGTGATGGCTGATGGGTATGAAACCTCTTAGGCCATTCTTTAGTTACAAGTTGGCAATCTTTTCATCAAAATCATGGCCAAAAGCTAGTGCTAAATTACCCCATGACCAGTTGCCTCAGGTGGGAAAAAGAACATGAAAATTGATTTTGTGATTCAATTATATTCAAAGCCTTTCATACAAAAATATGATAAAATAATTTCTTCCTTTTTAGAGGAAAATGTTGGAAGATGAAAAATAATAATAAATAATCTTTAAGCTGTTCAAACTGAGTGTGTTGGAGAGATTAATTGCTTTTAGCATACTCTTTAGTGAAGCGTAGGCATGTTTCTACTTTGTATGTTTGTATGTATGTATGGAAAATTGTCTTGACAGTGTTCTGGCTGGGATGTAAAATCTACCCATAATCCTTTTACCCGCTGTGACAATGAAAAAGCAGATCATTGCCATGTGCCCATTCCAAAGATTTGTTTGGTCTGTGTGCGTATTCAAATAAAATAAAAAGAAGAAGACAGGAAAAACTCTTAGTCCTGTTTTGATATCATACCACTTTTGAGTACACCAACATGGATTTTAGAGTAGTTCTTTCTGAAAAAGTACTCACATAAAAGAGAAATCAATGAGAAAAGAGAATTCCAGAATATAATGAAGTTTTGTTTTTTACTTGTTAGAAAAAAACTTTATATGTAAAATAAATTTACTTCACCATAATTTACTTTTAACTGTATGTAAATATTTTCAATAAATAATTATAAATATAGGTCTAGATGTTCATCTACTCATGGCTATGACCTTCATAATAGGATGCTTTATTAAACATTTTTTAATTAGAGTTATGAAGCTTGAGGTAAGATACTTTTTATTTTGTTTGAAATGTGCTACTGTCCCTAGTTGTTTTGTGCATGATGAACAGGTATAACAGGCTTTCTTGACGTTCATTTATTTTTGCTTCAATTTTTTAATTGATAAAATTCCAATAAATTAGAGATATTGAATTAATTTTATAACAAATATTCTGAGAACAGGTCAGAAAAACAGCGCAACAAATTGTCAGTAAGTTGGCTTTTCCAAATCCACGTGGGGGCACTTGGATATTTTGTAGTGAGCACTGTAGAAGCAACTTGAGTGCACAATTACTGCTATATTATTTAAATTGTTTTTGTAAACAAGACTGTGATTTGTACAATTAAAAGGCATTTGATACAAGTAACCTTCTTCCAAAATTGATTTACAAGAATGACGGTGCTAAATGTAGTGGTCTTTACTTCATGAATCTCCATATAGTTTAAGTTGAAGTTTGTATGACTTTTTGAAGGACAGACTTCCTATAATTGATTCATGGTTAATGTTAAATATGGTTTTATACATTTGCATAATCTTCATGCAGTTAGGGTTTCAAAAAGAGCAAAATAATTAAAAAATTTAGAAGCTAATCCCCCCACCCCCCTTTGCAATTTCACACCCCAACTATCTGCTTGAAGATGATGGTAATGAAGGATAGGGACTTCGTGGTTTGATGCAGGCTCCCCATGGTATTCCTTTGAACTGCTGAGACGTAGACACTTACTCTTTCTTGTTTATTGCAGTCTTCACAAACCTTGCCACTCAGTGTAACCGTATGTTCAAAGCAAAACATAAACTGATGTAGTTTTAAAGGACTCATTAATTTCCTTTGTACTCAAAAGCAGCTCCATTAAAAAATGTAATACGCAAATTCTGAACTCGAACACGTTCCAATTTTACTGCTGTTTACTCAAAGGGTCCTGAAAAGAGTGTGCTGGAGAACTGAATTCTTGTGTTGAAAAATTAATCTATTCCTGACACTGACCCATTTTTTTATTCTCTCTGGTTTATGAATTTTTAAAGTTTTTATATTTGTAAGACAAGTCCATGCTTAAATATCTTTTAGGATACTGCCCCTTAAAAGATTAAAAACCAAACCATGCTATGTTTTTGAAACCAGAAAGACAGTCTAGAAACTGCAATTGTCTTGACTGTGTCGGTCGAGGCCAAGATTGCTAAATAGATAATGTGGTATGTGCAAAATGTGTATATTTTTGAGCTAATGTTTCTCATATGATTGACATTAGCTGAGAGATTAATACTGGTATACTCGCCTTTACAAATAAAAGAGATGTATGACTTATTTCAGTTTTTATTTTTTAAAAGTAATAGCTTGCTCTGTGTTACACAAAGGTTATAAATCTCTGTAGGGTACAAATAACACTGCAGTCTTAATGCTTCTCCTCAATACTCAGTTCGTTTTGACTGATCCAAGACGATTGCACCAGGTGGTCACCCTTCTGTGAAGGGAAGACAAAAGCAGCCACAAGATTGGAAAGCAGGTTGCAGCATAGCCAATTCTACAACTAGAAGTTCTGTATCCAGAGAAAACTCCAATAGCAGTGTTCAAATAGACTGTCATTTCTAAATAAGAAGTGAACATAAAATCCCACCCCAGCCATTTTGATGTGGTTAATGCTCTGTTGGGTAATGTAAGGGCAAAGCAGGTACTGCTAGAAATATAACCTCATGTATGTTAACCTGTGGAACATGCCACCAATGCCCCAAATCAGTGCCTTCCCTTAGCCCATCCTGAAAATGTTTTGATCTTCCCACACATGCACGTCAGAATTTACTGACGGTCAACATCAGTACACATCTCCTTCTGCTTGTTTGAAGAACATCTAAATATTTAAATTCTTGGGGCATTACATGATGTAATTTTCATGTATTGCATTGCCCTATAATTATTATATAATTAGACTTAATTAGAGTGAGTGTGGTTTATAATATCTGATTATAATAATATTCTGCTATTTAGTGTACATAATTATTACTGCTAATGGCAAACTATAATTATTCTGTTTCTTGGAATAATTTCTGTGATGGAATTTTGAAAGTCTCTTGTAAAAATTCATCAAATTAATTTTTCCAAGAAGTTGTTTTGATTTTTCTAAAGCTGATCTGATTATTTTGACTGCTCTAAATAATTTCTGGAGATTCATTAACTTTCTCTTGTGTAGCAATCTCTACTAAAACCAAAGGAAGGAAATACAGTGTTCCAAGAAGAGTGAACAATAATAGAACACGGTGTGTTACATCTGCTGGGCTGTTACAGATGATGCAGTAAACAAGAAATAGTACTTTAAAACCTATGATCTAAGACCTGGAAGAACAGAGTTTTATATTTCTCTAGAAATATCTGCTTTCCCTAAAAAATTATCTTTGCAGATATGTGCAATGTCTAACACCATGCATTTTTAGTAAATATATGCAGTTAGCTTTGTGGTGTCAGAGCATAAAATGAGACATGGATGGGTGCTATACAAATAGGCATATCATATCCAAATATTTTTCTCATATCCACAGATTTTTACAGTATCCACGGACTTTTTACTTTTTAATTTTTTAATTATGATATTAAGAATTTAAAGTATACTATACAAACCATAGTGAAGTCTTGCAGTGAAGAAAAATGCATCATCTTGGATATCCATTAAGCTTTCAAATACCAGGTGATCTTAACCAGAGTTCCAGATTACTTAACATAAGTAATTATTAAAAAAAAAGTAATGAAATTTAATTTTGGCAGCTTTAATATAAAGAAACCCCAAAATATTAGAGATTAGCCAGTTGCTTTTCAGGTAGAAGGCAGTTATTGAAAGACCTTCTTAGTCATCTGGGTGTTTAACCCTGAGAAAAAGCTGTCTGGTCCCAAGCCTCATTAGCCCATAGATCTCATGTTAAGGAGGGCAGTCACTTCATGCTTTCCAGTGAATGCAGCTGAGGGTAAGTTTTCAACTGACAGTGGCACTGCATGGGATAACCTAAATTAAGTAATGGACCTGGAAAAAAAAAAAAGGAAAATCACAAAATATAGGGTAACATGAATGGAAATGTCCCTGTGGGTTTTGCTCCTTTAGCATCTACTTGACATCAACTGTTAAATGCACAGCATTAAGAGTAACTTAATCACCAGCCATTGGCAAAAAGAGAAAAAGACCTGAGTATAGTTAACCCTGCTCCACTCTTTTTTATATTTTTCAAAATTCAACTTCTGTATCCAGTCCTTATTCTCACTTATGCTTGTCTACACCTTTTGGCACATAAAGACGTTGTCAAAGATGAGATGAGTTATGGTAAATGCATTAAATGGACAATTGGTCTGAACTAATAAGGGTGTCTTTAGGTTGGGTGCAGAGGGAAGTTAAAAATGTGCTAAAATATTTGTACTTATATGTTCTAAAAACGTTTAGGGGAAAAAGTTCCAGTTCTAGTTCTAGCACTGAAGCATCTCTCTTGATCATAATCTGGTCCTTCAAGGATGAATCTGCTTTTTGTTTGCTGAAACCCTGAATGATCTGAAGTCTGCAGATCATCTTTTCTTCAGGATTCAAACTTTGCTAATGGGTGCCCCCTCAGATGGAATTTACAATCATGGCTAACATGGTATTTTTTACTTTTTGTTCCTGTCAGGAAGCACAACAAATTGTGGCATTTTCTACCCATCTATAGATGCAGGTCCTGTCCTATTCTTAGTTTCAGATATGATTTGAAAAACATGTTATGAGATCCAAAATAAATATGCTGAGCTAGTTATGATTGAAACATTGTGTCTGGAGAACAATTCTTCTCTAAAATGAGTGGAGCATTAAAAAATTATAATTTTCTAAAATGTCTCACATCCTGTCTGGTTTGTTACCAGCTTCTCAGACTGACTGTAATTTTAAATCGTGTTAGTTTAGGAGGAGTGCAATATGTTAGAAAAATTACTGAATTATCTTTTTTACCTATAGCTTCTCTGGGAAAAAAGACATCCAAGAATAAATTGTTTTCTCTTGGAAACCAGCTGTCACTTCCTTCAAAATCTGTTCTGCATAACAACTCCATTACTGTTTTTGTAAAGAAAATGTCATTGTTTGTTATTTTGTGTTTACCTAAAACTGAGCAATATGGATACTATAGATAAGTACGAATCAGATGTTTTCTTTTACATACATAATGAAACTGTTGAAATTATCTTTTGCAATTGCCCTTTGCCTGGCCTTTTTGTACACAAGTGGAAGAGAGAATCTTATACTAAGTCCTATACGTCTGGTTTGTTTTGCGAAAAAATGGAATTTTTCTTAAATATAAGTAGGAGATATTACTCTTTGAGCAATAAAAACTGTCACGTTAACAGGATGCCTCTGAACACAAGTACTTAATCACTCAGGTAATTTAGAAACAGAAGAATCACACCCACACGTGCTTAAGGTTTCAAGGTTTCATGCTCTCTATGTGGTTAAATATTTGGTTGATTAGTCACAAATAAATTTTATCTCTAAGAGCTTTTTAAAATTTGAGTTATTGCTAGAATATATGAATGTTTTCTGTGTAAAATCAATAGTAATAGCTAGTCTCTGAAGAAGTTTTTGGAATTTGACACTTTTTCCTAGAATAAAAAATTGACCAGAACAAACAGTTATGATTTTTTATCTTATCACATATTTCTGTTACACATTTCTACAACTTTCTTTATTTCCTCTCCATGTTCAGAATAGTCACCTGGGTAGTAGAAATCAATATGATGAGTGTTTCTGTTATGATATAATGATTTATTTAGGTTTTTAAAGATTAATTTGCTTGGTGGAGGCAGAAATAGTTTGGCTCCATATATTTTCATTTATTCAGAATGTGTAGTTAATACCCTCTCTGAAAGTATTTAGTGTGTATTTATATGTATTTATATGAAAAGGAGCCAGGAATGAAATAATACTTTTGTTGCTAGTCAGGCTCAAATGTGAGCACATTAAAGAGCTTTTTGGCTTTGGTTAACTACTCTGGATGAATATTATACCCTGTGCAGTTGCTTCCTTGTAGCCATGAGCAGTATGTGTCCCTGCAAAAATATTTTGAACTTTTTAATCTAAGAAGTAAATTCAAATAACAGAGAGATTTCCAAATTGCTCTCGCTGCCTCTTTCCTTTTCTGGGTTGCTTTGTTTTTTGAACACCCCCACCACGAGAGAGCACTTTGTGTTTGCACACAGATAATGGAGATCAAACATATTTTACATTTTGTTTGGTACATTCAGATTTATTTCTTTGTATAATACATTTAAGAAAAAGTGTTTTTTAACTCATTCATGGATTCTGCCGAGGATATATAACTTTGTCAAAGGTGGTTTATGGGGAAACTGCATCGGCTGCATCGGCTGCATCGGCTCACTGTGGTCACATAAAATTGTGTGAAGCAATTTTTTCTCAGATGTCAATATGGACATGTTGCAGTTTTTATTTATCTTCTGTGTAGCATTTTTATTGATGATGTCCCTTCTTTGCAATTGTCTTGCACCTTATGAATGCTGCAAAGAACCGTGCTGAGGCATTGACTTCCTCTGTAAAAAGTGTAAAAACTGCAAATACAATACACAAAACCACATGCTCTTGATCCTCTATCTCTTCATGGAATGTTTCCTAACTTTCCCACAGCAGATGTACAGACATAAGGCCTTGTATATCCTGACTGCTCTGTTGCCTCTCCTGTTCCTGCCTGACACATGGTGGAGCGTCCATAGCCCTTGAAGGACTCTAGCAGTGCTAGATCTGCCTGTAGTAAGGCCTCCATGGCATTGCTGCGCCAATGATGGATTTCATCAGCCAAATTTTGCCCCGCACCTTTGTTAATGAGGGGACAAAAAGTCAGTAATGTAAAGGACTTGGTAGACATCGATAAACCCAATAATAATAATAAATAATGGAAAAAAAAGGCAGAGGAAAATTAATACATAATGAGTCTAACAAGGACATTAACTAGACCATTAACAAATTTCACTGGATAAATATTTCTGGTCTAATGAATTATCTTTATTCAACAAAAACCCAATATGTAAACACTTTATAATTCCAGAACATGTCACTTGCTTGCAGTGAAACAGATGTGTTAATATTGCGGAATGTTATTCATGCATTTATTCTGATATTATTTTCTCCTTTTCCTAAGGCACAGGGGAGAGTTATTCTGGGTCTGTCTGTTAAATATATCATGCAACTAACCCAGATTTGAGGAGATAATTATGTTATCTGTGATGTTATTAAATAATTATAGTCCTTGAAATGGGGTCAGAAGTAACAGGACATCCCTGTAGTGCAGCATTCACAGTTCATAGAGAGAGCTGACAGTTAAGGAAAAAAAGAGAGAGAGGAATAAAATGCTTGTAGGCCTTAACCCATTTACTTTTGTTGTCATCTGTACTCTCACAGCTAACTTTGCACTTTTCAGATTGATCCTGCATATTATATCTGCAGCCTTTGCTTTTAACGTAGTCTGGAAAACTGAATACAACTCACCTTTTAACAGTTCAGAAGGACTTTTTTTTTTTTTTTAACTTCCTGGCTCCCAGGTTTCTAAGTTTTTGTTTTTCTCCAGTGGTTTGATCAGACACAAGAACTATTTTCTGAGACAAACTCAGTGTGGAAAGTAGGACATTATATGCAGTCAAACTTTACTATGCACCTTGAATACAGCTGATAAATAAGCTGCTGAAAAGCTAGCAATTCTTGTTTTGCTAATTTTTACCACAGAATCACAGAATAATTTGGGTTAGAAGGGACCCTAAAGATCATCTAGTTTCAACTCAGCCTCAAAAGCAGGGACTTTTCCCAGTAGATAGGGTTGCTTGAAGCCCTACTCAGCCTGGTCTTGAACAATTCCATGGACAAGACATCCGCAGCTTCTCTGGGCAACTTGTCCTTGTACCTCACCACCCTCACAGTAAAGAATTTCTTCCAAAAAACTAATCTAAACCTAGACTTTTTCCATTTAGTCCCATTCCCCATTTCCTATTACTACATGCCTTGTAAAAGTCACTCTCCAGTTCTTTATTTCAGATATTGGGAGGTGTTACAAGATCTCCCCAGAGCCTTCTCTGGGCTGAGATCTCTCTGTCTGTCTTCACAGAAGTGCTCTAGACCTCCGATCACCTTCCTGTTCCTCCACTGGACTTGTTATAGCAGATCCATGTCCCTGCTATGCTGGGGGCCCCAGACCTGGGTGGTGAGGTCCCACTAGAGCAGAGCAGAGGGGCAAAATCTCCTCCCTTGCCCTCCCAGCTGGACAGCCTGCTTTGGATGCAGCCCAGGATGTGGTTGGCTTTATGGGTTGCCAGTTCACATTGCCAGGTCATGTCAAACGTTTCATCCACCAACACCCACAAAGTCCTTCTCCCTAGAGCTGCTCTCTATCCATTCTACACTTGCACTGTACTTGTGCTTGGGATGGCTCCAACACAGATGCAGAATCCTGCAACTGGCCTTCTGAAATGAATAAGATTCCCATGAACCCACTCCTCAAGCTTATCCAAGTCCCTCTGGATTGCATTCCTTCCCTCCAGCATGTTGGCTGCACGCCTCAGCTTGGTGTTGTTGGCGAAGTTGCTGAGGGTGCTCTGATCCCACTGTCTCAGATGCTGACAAAGATGTCAGTATGTTTTCGGTCCCAACACTAACCCCTGAGGAGTGTTTCTCATCAATAACCTCCACTTGGACTTGGAGACCTTGACTGCAGCTTTTTGAGTGCAACCATCTATCCAATTCCATGATACACCTGTCAAACCCATGTCTCTGGTTTTAGTGTGAGCAATATTTCCAGCTATTCTGAGTCTGAATGGGATGGAGTGAGCTTTCTTCATAACATCCTCTATAGTACTGTGCTTCGGATTTGTGGCCAAAACACTCCTAATAATGTCATCACCAATTTTAGATGTTGCTGAGCAGTGCTTGCACAGCATCAAGGTCAGAGCAGAGCTAGAAGACTTACAGTTCATGAACTCCATTAAGACCATCTTGTGAACTTTCTAAAAAACCTTCTATAAGAGATTCTTATGTATGTCAAAGGCATATTTAATAAACTTGGCTGACTTTTCACTGTCTGTGCTGACTCTCAAAATACAGCATTATCTTCTTGCAGGGCTCCCATTTCCCTGAGAATTCTATTTATAGATATGTGAAAATTTACTGGTGTTTCACTGAAGTTCAATTACACAAGAAATCAAAAGTTTGTCAACAAACTGTGGGACACTGGTTATTACACATTTCGAGTTAAAATACCATTGTGTTCAGGGAGTCATACAGAAAGTTGTACATTCAGGTTAAGAATTGAGGGCTCTTCTTACAGGGAAACGGATTATGCAGAATTAAGTCTTCAAACTGCACATTTCATTTTGCACCCAAGACAGCTTGACTGACACAGAAATATGTCAGGCAGTATAATACTTCTCATAGACACCATATCATGTCTGTCTGTTCAAAGATGACTGCCAAAAAATGATGGAATTTCTGCTGTGGGTAGAAGTCCTACAAGTTCCTTTTTCATATGATAAATTTTTCTCTTTTTTTTTCTAATATTTTTTTTCCAAAAACCTGTATTATCTTCCACTGTATTATCCACAGAAATGGAAAAATAAATTTGATTAAAGTTGATATTGATGGCCTTTGTCAGCTACTTACCAGATAGATCCTCTTGAAGGCAAAGTCACTAACAGGGTGAGTCACTATTAGGAGAATAACTTATGCATAGTTGAGTATGCATAGGATGGCTTCAGATTCTGGTCATGGGCTCTTTATGGCACTGTGTCTTGTCATTTTCATGCAAGGAAATGCAATGGTTCTTACGTGGGGATCTGAACGCTTTTGAGATACTTATGATTAGTAAATTCTTGACCTAATAAATGATGTGAAATTGAAAATAGAGCCTGGCTAGATAGTTGTGCTTAATCATATGTGGAAAAAAATAGTTTTCCACACTTACACATATTCAGCTATATTGATTATTTTACAATTTCACAGCTTGCAGCTTTTTAATCATTAAACTATTACAGTAGTCCATATGATAAACTGCTCCATAATATGTTTTAAAAGAAGTATGCTAGAATGTTTCAACATGTGTGTTCTTTCATATTAAAAAGAGACAACTTTGAGATAGAACAGAAAAGCAACTGATGCTTATAATTCTCCTCATTTTGCAGAAAATAATAATTTATTTAAATTAAAAATAATGAACTGAGAGGACTAAATTAATGAGATGATTCAGCAAAGTAGTTTCACTGTTTATTCTAGAACTCCCAAGAGTCAAATCAAAAGCCCATGTATTCCCAGAAAAGTAAAAAGTTATAGGCTATGTATAGTTGCATCCTCCTTGTGGAGATTGAAGAGAAATTTATTCCAAGAAGAATAAATCATCCTCTTTGAGATGTAGATCACAAAGTATTTTCTCTGCTTCCCTGTTTGTACCTGATACTTAACTAATGCACAACACATTCCTAAGGTTCTCATTCTTTGCTATGATGATTTTTATGATGCCATAGAAATGTTAAATTTGACTCATATATTTATGTATGTCATTGACTGTTTATTTTTTTAAGTTTGATCTTATATAGCTCTTTTAAGAGTTACCACTCAGTTCTCTCCTTGTTTGACTAAGAGTTCTGTACAGGTTGTAATGGAATGGGAGAAAGAGGAATGGTCAAGAAACCAGCCACCCATTCTTATTCATTTACATAAGGTGTGACTGAAAATATCACAAAATAATGGAAAACAGTTTGTGTTTGAAAACAATTAAAGTCAAAGTCTTGAAAACTCTTCCAATTTGTTGGAAAATATTTAAAATCAACTCTTTGGAATATTATAACTCTATAAAATTATTATAATGCTGTAACATTCTTATGAGATTGTAACTTGTTCTGTATTATAAACAGGCATGCAGGCATGTTTTTACAAGAAAATCAGAAATACGGGGTTTTTTAAAAGCCAAATACACGATTTTTTTCTGCCTTGTGAAAAAAGATCCTATGACAGTGCCCTTTATTAATAATATGTTTGTAATAGTTAGCTAAATAATTTTTGTGCAGTATTTCCCTCAGGTATCAAAAAATTCATAAGAGTACAACAAAATACTCAGCATAGAAGGAAGCATCTGTAAAGAAAAAAAAGAGTGATAGGGCATCAAAATCTATAAAATGACAGACCTCTCCCTGGGCATTTGTAGTTGAAACATTGACTGGGTCAGATGTGACAGCTAAGTGGCTGTTTTGATACCTTTGGGTCTACAGCTACTGAAACTCAAATCTTAAAATTTTAAGTTTATAACTTGGCTCTTCAGAATGAACAATCAGTTCTGAAGATCATGCAATGCTAAAATTTAAGCCTGCTATAAATCAGTTGTGGCTGGAACTGAGTGATAACAATAGAGTGTGAAAGAAATAATGCTAAATAACTAATTTTTGCACATATGTCAAAATACTCTAAAACACATGGTTATAAGCATTTTTGTCTGGAAAAGAACAGTTTATTTCTTTTTTTCTCCCTCACCTTCATATTTGTCTTTAGGTCAGGCTAGAAGCTTAGCATTGTTTTGCTAGAGTTATTAATTATGTTGACTGCTCTTATAATCACTTTTGCATGTTTAGAGCTCATCATTAGAAGAAGAGAAATAGAACAACAATCATTATTCAGAATATTGGAAAGGTCAGAGCAGTGTACTGCACTTTTATTTTATAAAACATATGCGCACTATAATTTTTGAAGTTTTATTTTAATAGGAAAACATTAATTTTATTAGCTAATCGCTTCAATCAAAATCAAAATAAAATTGATGCACTTATAACAGTTCTAAATGATGGCTTTATTATCTACACCTGAAATTAATCCCTTCTGAAAAACTAAGATTTAGAATGAGGGAAAATTCAGTGGAAGATCCAGTTTGCCACACGTAGAGCTGTGTTTTTTATCTGAGGTTCACAAATACCTAATTTGCAATGGATTCATATAGTTAAGAAAAACAAAACAAAGTGGGCACTGAATTACAGTAACATTACAGAAAGAAATTCTGAAATTTTTGCCTCTGTGAATGACTCTTTCTACTTGGTTGGAGCAGCCTATTCAAATATTAGAGCTTTTTAATTTTTCAGAACTCATTCCCATACTTCCACTATAAACTTGAAAATATTTTGATGATTGTTTTTATGATCTTAATAATTCATGCTCAAAGAGGTCAGAGTCCTTTTTAAAAATTTATATTCCTAAAATTTTATTTTTCCTTCCTCCCCACTACCCCTAGGTAGTCCAAAATTGTTGCTATATCTCATGTCATTCTGTTCATACTCAGACAAAGCCCAGTCTGTGAGGAAGTGATACAGGATTAATGTGTCAGTAATTGTTCATCAGTAGCTGACATAAGAAATAGCTGGACTGACAGACTGCAGGCAGATGAATTTCCAGCTAAAGGAGCTTTCAGCTAAAAGGGATTAAGGCTCAAGTTAAGCCTCTGACTGCCAGCCTGAGAATAAACTAAGTAAATGTACTTTCTTTGTGTAGGAAGTTTTTCTTTTGTTTTTTCCAAAGAAAAATTGTTTTGATGACTAAAAGTCTTCAGTGATATTTTTTGTGAAAATGATTTGACTAATATAACATTCCTGTGGTAGAATCTCTGAAGGCAAGAGTCTGGTTGTTTACTTGCCATAATAAAAGAAAATCATTGATCTTCATCAGCTTGCAATGCCAATTATCCTGTCATGGTTTGTTTGTCATTACCTGGGGTGAAACTGGTAGAAAACCTTTGGTATCCTATCATGAAAATAATTTACTTTATAATATGAGCTTTCTGCTCTGACTGAGATGACACAAATAAGTGAATGTAATAATTTAACTGCAACACATACTGATAATCCTTTGCTGTGAGAGTTACTTCAGTTGAAACAAAAAAAATAATAAGACGGAAAGAATAAAGTTATCACAGCAAAAGGCAATGGAGATTTATACATAGAAACATTGTCAAAGTAAAAAAAAATGTTAGAATGGGATGTTCATTTCTTATGCTCATTACAATTTAAGAGCTGCATTATCATAGTAAATAGTCTTCATGTTCAGGACCATTTACAGAAACTAATCTTTGGAACAGTCATGTTTTAGGATGAGGTATTTCAACTAGTCATGAAAGGTGAGTGTGAAGAATTTTATATTTTTAGTGGTCAATCAGGGGTCCAATGCCTTGTGAAAAAAGTCTGTAAAAGAACTGCAAACTTGCTCTGAACTAGAGTTCCTTGCCTTTAACTTAAATTTTATTTACCCAGCCTAGTGAGCTATGATATAGGTTGTATAGGTTGTATTGGTTTCTATCAGATAAAGATGCCTAGAAATTCTAAAATTACAACAAATTAAAGGATTTTTTTCCAGAAAGCAAGGATAACATATGTAGTGGGGAGTATAGGAAAAGGAAAAATATATGATGAAGGTTCAGTACACCATAGGTGTGACACTGTGTAATACTTCTTTTAAAAAATGTGTGCAATCAAACTTTTTAGATTAAAATTGTTAAATTAAATTAGCATTTTTATATTAAATTGTTAAATTAAATTAGCATAAATTAACAATTTAGTTGTTAATTAAAATTAGATTAAAAATCTTCACTAAAAATTGCTTGGAAGACATAAAAGTGTTTAAAATTGTGCAAAGAGCATAATTCAAAATCACTTGATATTTGATGTCTATGTTTGTGACTGACAAAAATAAAATATTCCAGTGTGTGTGAGCTTAGGGCTCAGATTAACATAGGGAAGAAACCACATTTATTATGGAAGATATAAAACTTAAAAAACCAAAGAAACAATTTTATGCTCAGGGCATCTTCATATGTGAATTGAATAATTTTGCTCACAACATGCATCCTATGTTTTTCATTACCTTGGAATAACAGACTATTTTTTTAGAGTACATTTTAACAGTCTGCATACATGGCAGAAAGTTATGAAGCATCAAACAGTTGGTCCTTCATAAAATTACTGAAAAATTATTTTCCTAAAGAAAGAGGAAATTGAGTCCCATATGAAGAAGATACAGATATATAATTATTAACTCAGTTTCCAATATTACCATTTCAGTTTAGTATTTTTGTAATTTACAGCACATCTTCCTTATGGTATCAAAACCAATCTATTACATGTACCAAAAAGAGAACTAGTACATCTGATTACTGTTGATAAAAAGACAAACTCAGATAAAGAACATTTGGCACACACTCAAAAAAACCCCATACTATAAAAATTATTAGGATGGGAGAATGCAGCAATAGTAGTTTAAGATAACTTGGAAGAATAAAAAGCCAGAAACTATTTCAAGAAGAAAAGGAAGTGAGTGGTACTTTCAATAACAAGAATAGATCTTTGAACTTGATAGTGAATGTGAGAAAAAAATTAATGGCGGCATTCAGAGGCAGAGGAAAAACTCTCACAGATCCAAAGAGAAGAAACAACCTTAAAATAAAATTTTCTCTAGTTTGAGGGCATAAGGTATGAAAGAATAAAGACAAATTCAAATACATTTAAAATTAAATATTTAATTTAATATCCATTCACTGTCTTTGTGTTCTGAATCAGAACATATGATGTAGGTACTGCCAGGGTTTCCAGAACTGTTACTAATGTATAAGAGTGCAGCACTGAAATCTCACTATACAACCAAGTATTTGTCAAACTTGTAAGACAGCATCCAAAAAGATGAAAAACAAGGGCTGAAAGCCATGTGCATCAAGCTAGAGATGTGTTCCTACTACCTTCTACATTGTGCATGATGTGACCCCAAAACGTTCAGGCTTCTAAGTGACAGTTTCGAACTTCTCAGCTGAAATGAAAATAAATACTTCCAGGAAAACAGCTGAAATATATATTTAAGAATAGAAAGGAATTGAAAAATTTACAAGAGAAAAAAAAAATAACTGATCTCACAAACATAAGAAGCTTCTAAAGCAAACTGTGAAAGTGCACTGGGTAATTTGTTTAATTTATGAATATTTGTCATGAGAGACAGACTGAGCTTTTCATAAGCCTAAAGAACGCATCATTTGTCAAAAGACAGCAACCAGCTTAGTTCCAAAATATGCTTTCCAAGAGCTAAAAGAAAAATACCAACCAAAATTTAAAAAAAACAACCCCAAAACCAAAAAAAAACCCAAACAAAACAAAACAAAAAAAAAAAACCAAAAAAACCAACAAAACACAAGATATATCAGTGTTCATCAGATGCTGTGGTCTTATATGTTCCACTATCAAGAATTTAGCTGGGAAGCATGAAAGGCACAGACAATGACAGTAATTAGTAGAGCTTTTATTTGACAGTTTTTGTCTGATGAATGTAATCTATTCCTTTTTAGTTTTGTAATTTTTTCCTGGGTGGTGTTTTGAAAGAATGCATTTTTAATTTGTACTTCTTTGAGCAGGTTGTTCAAATATGTTTTAATGAATGGGTGGAGTATGAAGTCTTTCCCATATTTTTGCTATTCATATATAAATAAATGGCCACCCGAGTCACAACTTATTTTTTCCTGTCTTCAACATGATAGATAAAATACTTCAAACAAGATTACAACATATACTGAAAAACTTTTTCTTTTTTTTTTTTTTTTCCTCCTCATACTGCCATTTTCCTCCTCACTCCTGATGTTTAAGATGGGAAAGATGTCATTCCCTCCCTGGAAGAAAGGGGGAAGAGTGAAGGGTAGATTGTACAAGTCAAATGAGAAAATACATCAGACATTTAGCTGGACAGTGGAAAAAGGTATCATTCTGTGACTCTGTTATAAGCTTGAAAAATCAACAGCTCAGTATTCATTGTCACAAACTAAAGAAAGCTTGAAGAATTTGGAGATGAAGGAGAAAAAAAGATGAGAGATAAATTGAAAGACAAAAAGGGGAGGTTATAGACAGACAGGTAACTGCCTTAAGAGGATAAGGAAAACACCAGTAAATCTATAGAAAGGTAAGATTAAATAATATTGCAGATAATATTAAGACAAGTAATAAGGCAGTCATAAATGTGGGACTTAAAAGACAAATTTATGGGCTATCAAAATGCAGCAGTCAATATAGCAGATATTAAAAATTAGTACAACAAATAATGAGACAGAAGTCAATAAGGAAGAAAAAGCATATAATCTGACAGAAAAACATTCTGATTTCTAAGTAGGACATTCTCCTTTGCACATAGTTTTTCCTGAATGCAACAAAACAGAACTTTGTTTAGTCTTAGTAATGAACAAGATATCAATAAACTGGTATATATTCACTGTCAGTTCTTCTTCCTAAGAGAAACATATCAACAAAAGGAAAAAACAACCCCATTATTTATTTAGCTAACTAAAAGCACTTCATATGCAGGAGATGTTACTGAAGAGTATACCAAGGGTGTTTTGCTCGAAGGCAATGTGGGTTTTGCAAATGGCAGTTGTTACATAAATAAGTCAAATGAAAAACAGATGGTTATTTTAATTCTTTCCAGCATGTAGTTCTTATTATTAATAAATAATAGAGAATTCATGAAGACAGTGTTACAGATGTTAACAGAATCTACCTGAATAAATATTGTTAATAAATTTGATTTATCCAGATAGTTTACTGTTCTAAAACATGTACTGACTAAAGGGTTAACAGAAATAATAATTTTTTAATCACAATTTATTTAAGTGTGGCAGTTCAATGAGATTAGCGATTAAAAAAATCATCCTTAAAAACAGCATTTTGGGTTTCTTCATAAGACAGCTCTGAAACTTGTGGAAAGGATAAGTTCAAATACTCAGCTTCTCAGGTTTTACTGAAGGTTTTCTGTAATATTCTCAAAATAAAGGAAAATAATAAAGATTGTGCTCAAGGAGCCCTAACTCGGGGAAAGAGATGACAGTTCACAGACACAGTTTAAGAATGCCCAATAACAGACTATCTAAAGTACTTCTTCAGCAACCCCAAGGCATTTTGTCATCTGAGCAAATTTCATCACTAACACAGTTACAGCAGGAGCAGTTGGATAGAAGTCTTAGATAAAAGAGTACGGAACAAGGAGCCTTAGTACTCCTGGGCTTTTGACCTATGGAATGTATGAAGTCAATAGAATCTTCAAACAGTCAAGGAGTCCTACAAGCCACTGGACATGAGAACTAAAGAGGTCAAAGACATGAGAGGTGATTTAATCTATTTTCCTTCTCCATTTTTTCAGAAAGTGCATTGTATTTTCCAGTCTATGCAGGTTTAAAATGATAGAATAACAGGGTTCCTTGTATGACAGAATGAAGGAAGATATGTGGTAAACCTAATGATAGCCTATTTTGAATTCTGTTTTCTCTATTTTTCCTATCAAGTAGTGATATCAAGGTGTGTACCTTAAGCATCACTAGAGCTGGTATTTTCAGCATTTTTATTTGCAATATATTATGAGATCCCTGACTGCATATTAAAAACAGGACTACTTGCTGAAAAGAGTTCAAAACCCTAAAGAAAAGTTTAAATGTAAACATAAGTATTACTCAAAAAAATTGATTTAACAAGACTTATCTCTTTTTCCTTTTGTTGATATGTTTCTCTTAGGAAGAAGAACTGACAGTGAATATATACCCTTTTTTTGATATCTTGTTCATTACTGAGACTAAACAAAGTTCTGTTTTGTTGCATTCAGGAAAAAATATGTGTAAAGGAGAATGTCCTACTTAGAAATCAGAATGTTTTTCGTCTGTAATAACTCTGCTCAAAGGTTGCTTTGTTTCATGACTTCACCCCAGGACTACTGCTTGTTTGACTTTCTCCTGTGACTCTTAGAGGCATACGCACATCCATTCCACAACCCCCATATTGTTAAGAGTCTGTTACCAGGGAAACATTTTCCTTGTATGGCTTAGGTACCCATCAGCTGAACCAGGTACTCCATCTCTATGGCAATAGCCTCCACTTTTCACCACACTAAGGTAAATTTTAATATTCCTCCTACTTAACCTGGTAGAATGATGCTTACAACAGGTGTACACTTTAATCACATCTGTGGCTGGCAGCAAGTAGTCTCCTAAAAGCAGAACAACAGTACCATGCCAGCAAATGCAAGGCATAGATGTCTTGAAGTGTATTTTGTGTGAGATTTGCTTCAGTAATGAAGGACTCCTTAGTGTGAATAGCAGAAAAACATCCTGATCCAAAAGAGTATGTAAATAGCATACAAAAGTAAGACAACGATGACAGCCAGAGTATTTATGTGGTCCATAAAGGAAAAAAGTCTCAAGTGATTCTATCAGTCACAGAAATTGTATTTAAATTACTTAAAAGTAAAATTTCATTCAGTTTTTCCCTGAAGAGATTATGTGTCAATATCACAAATCTGTGTTATATCTTTGTGTCTGTACTTGCAGACTAGACAGTGCTCACATGTTTTCACTTTTATGTTTAGCCAATGTCCATAGGAACCCAACACAACAGCTTCCAGTACAGTGACAGAATATGAGTAATTCTTATCTTAGAATAGATGTAACGAAAAAAGTAAAACTCAGGTTATTTATCTAAATAATTTGGGTGGCAACTCCAACTTCTATAAGAGCATTCTTGCTCTGTGCATTACTAGTCTGTTCAGTGACTGGCTTGGAGTATGTATGGTGTGCCTTTTCCAAATTGTTTCTAAGCACATTGAACACATTGTGTCTTACATTTTTAGAAGTACAGCACTCAATGCAGCCAGTTCCCAATGAGAAAATGGAAGTACATTGTGTTCCATTTCAAAGTATGTCAGGTGTGAAAATAATACATCTACAATTAACAGTGCCTGTAGTGAGGTAAATTCATTTTTGCATTTGATTTTTAATACATGCATTATGTATATTTAGTGATTAAGCATAATAAAATTTATAACTGCAACTCTGCTATTTCTTTCTTTTCTTTTCCAGCATATTCTTTAAATGACCCAGAGGTTTTTCTTTCCATGTTTTTTGTTTCCTTGTTTGTCTTTAAATGAGAAGATAGGGAAAACCAAGAATTTTATCCTCTTGTGTTCTTAAGAGGTTGCTGCTTTTCATTCCTTTATAGTAACAGTCTTTTAAAAACATTCTGCCTTGAGTGGAATACTCATTCCAAGATTTCACAGGACAACCCTTTCCTAATAATATTCCTTTCCTAATGAAGCAGTTAGTGAGTTCTAATTCTAGATGACCTTGAAACTCAGTTTGTTGTACAAAGAAAGCATTAGTCTAATGATTGTCTTTCTGAATCTGGATTTCTTCAACAGATCCCTACCACAACAATGCCTTATTTATTGTCTTCTTTTCAATATTCAGAGACCATCAGCGCTTTGAATAGTGAAGCAGATTTATATATTTATATTTCTTTGATTTTTTTTTCACTTTTAAAAATCTTCTATGAGATATTATATCCTTCTTCATCTGCACCATAATCACCTGAATAATGGCCTGAATTTAGTCTTTTTATGCCAATTAATTTTTCATTTTACTCGTGAACTTCTAGTTTCTTCTCTTTGTTCCAGATACTTTTTCCAAAAATATATAGACCTTTAGACCAAAGGTATATGAAACAAATATATGAATCAAAAGCATATGAAACTTTTGTGAGCAGTTCTTCTCAATTCTTGATTAGATTTCATATTACTGTTGATTTCCACCTATGGTCATATGCGTCTGGTTTGATTCATCGATAATTTTCGTTTATATTATTTTTTCCATTCAACATATAATTTCCTATAGGTGGTTGGTCAACCTGGACAAGGTGTCCCATTCATTCTGTTTTTAAATCAATTGTGTAACATAGTAAAATAAATAACTAAGATTTATTTTCCTGTTGTGGTAAAGAATTTTAATATTGAGATTCAGCTATTTTCTTCAGTAAGTGATTAGACCAGGGTATGTTGCAGTCTATTTACCACTTTTTGTCTAAGCTGCATGCAAAATTAGAGTGACAGTTCAGTAAGGTCTTTGAGTCAAAGACTTTAAGTAATTGCTTTGATATTACTCTCAGTACATTTTACTTTTATATTTCTTTATTTATAGTTGTCTAGCCAATAGTAAATTCACAAAGATGTTTAAAAGAGAAGTGGAATTTGTATTTTATCTGCAAGGTATTTTTGATCTGGATTAAACACTTGCAAGTTTACTATTTTTTTCCTCTGTATCATAAAGTGGCCTCAGTTGTAAAGGATCTTAAAGATCATGTGGTTCCAAACCCTCTGCCATGGACACCTTCCAACAGACCACATTGCTCAGGGCCCCATCCATGGTGGCTTTGAACACTTATGTGGAAGGTACACTGTATCAATGTATTCAGACTAATTAAAGTAAATTTGAGGTATTCACGTTCAAGAAATGCTTTACAAGAGTTTTTTTCTTAGATCTGCGAGTTAAAGCAAGCAGATTAGATCAAGAAGCTTGATATATTGCTATTGTATTGAAAATTTTTTCTTATTTTGTCACCTGTACACAAGAAATCTTTTATTTTAGCTTTTTAATGTTGATTTGAAATTTTATATAAATGAATTAATATTTTAAGATATTAAATATTTAAGTTTAACTTTGCAATTACTTTCTTTAATTGTTTATTAATGAAATAATCTCCTGTAATGGAAAGGGGTGATTAAACAATTAGACACATGTAGTGTAGTTTCAAAGTTCAGATACGAATTTGGTTTGCCTTTCAGACAAACAATTTATTTGAAATTACTCTCTTCACTTTGCTGTTGTGCAGCTCCATATCTGATAGCTTTTCTTTAAAAATAAGTTTGTAAGGACTTCTTGTGCTATATATTTAGTAATGTCTTAACTAGGAGTATACAAAACTATAAACTTTTGTTCATTGCCTGAAGAGGAACTGATGTTTTAAAAAGAAAGTTATGCTTTGACTGGTTTAATATTATGGGGATAAAATAAATAATTATATTAAATGCTGCTTTTAATACCTACAGAGTACCTTTTTCTCTGTAAAGTCTGAAGCTGCGAATGTCATAACTTCTATAGCACATGTTATTACCTTGGCACAGTTTTGAAGTACATTCTCTTTCAAAATAAACTGTATTAAATGTGTTTTCTGCCTTCTAACTTGTCCTGCTACAGGTAAAGCTTAAAATCAGCATAAATATTGTGCTTTTTCTAGAAAATGCAAAATGCTGTGTGAATTTTCATGTGTTTTACAACTAGCTGCAATGATGTAATGAATACTTTAGACTAGACTAGAGAAGACTAGAATAAGATATTTTAGTTGGAAAGGATCAACAGCCTTGATCTAACCCACATGTCTGACACCAGCAATGTCCCCCCCCCCCACCCCCCCCCCGGCCGGTTCCTCTGCTTCCATCCACAACAGGGATGTCTGAGGTGATGCTTCTCCATGGAGCCCTAAGACTCTTTTATTGCTCCTTGGACATGAAGATTGTCAGACAGGAGGGTCTGAGCAGCATCCCTGTGCTGGGGACCCTGCAAGCACCACCAGAGATGGGACAGTATTGATGACTTCCACTGGAGCCATCCCCTTAGGGACACTCCCAGGAAATTACATTCCTCAGGTGGCCATGCCCCTTCCAAAGCCCTCTATGTCTCCCAACATCCAAGGCCTCAGGAGCTCAGCAGGTAAGCCTGTGCTGCCCCAGGAGGTGCCTCTCAAAGAGAGCCTGAGTTCTTGCACTCCAGAGGTGGTGGCGATTAGTGAAGATGGTTTTGGCAGCAGCCGCAAGCCTTGGGACCTTGATGGTGCTGGGGTGCCAGCCCCGGTGTAGCAAGCCCCATCTGAAAATTCTCCTCATGAGGAGCTGCTCTACTTCAAACAGAGTGTCTCTCAGACAACCTACACCATCTTTATGGCAGTCCCAGCGATGCAGCTGGGGTGGTGAGAACAGCTCTGGAGCCCAGACAGCCACAGTCCTGATAGCACAGCGTGGTGTGACAGCCCCCAGTGCTGCAGCTGCTCAGCCTCTCACCTCACACACTGACCCACCCTGAGCACTGTCCTTGTCCCAGACCTTCTGTCCCTGACAGCAGCTGCATGACCATTGCCTACAACTCTTGAGGGCCAGAGAGAGTTAATCTGTTCAAGAGAAGGAGGAAAACAAAAGATAAGAAAAAGGCAAGAACCCCAACTTCAGGGCTGACCAAACACACTTTTAAGGACACTGTTCGACTCTTAAACACAGAGAGGCTTGGAGTATCGATCACTTCTCAAGGGAGCCTGTTCCAGTGTCTAACCACCATCTCAGTAAAGAGATACTTCCAGATGCCCAGTCTGAAACTCCCATGGTGCAGCTTTGAGCCATTCCGAAATGCCCTGTCACTGGATCCAAGGGAAAAGAAATCAGTACCTCCCTCGCCACATCCTGAAAGCTGCAGAGAGCAATGAGGTCACCCCTCAGTCTCCTTTATTCCACATTAGGCAAGCCCAGAGTCCTCAGCCTCTCCTCAGAGAACAGAGGCCATAGAGGCCAAAGAGGCCTCTTTCCAGCATAGAGGCCCATCTGTTATTAACTCCATAGGCAGTGGGAGGAGATGATGTTTTTTCTGTTACTGTTTTTTGCTTTTGAGGTGAAACTATTGGACCTGTACAGTCTGTTTTCCTCTTTCACTTTTTGGATTTTTTTGACATTTTTTAGCTGATACAGTACACTTTTAGAATAGTCATATTTTGGTTTTGCTGGAAGTTCAGGCATAATTTTTTTCACAAAATATAATGCCAGGTAATGACATTTTTTCACAAAATATCTTTGATTTTTTTAAGAGTCCTGTTTCTCTTTCACACCTCAAGCTAGATAGAACAGAAAGGAAAAATTAGGCTGGAAGGGACCTAAGGTGGACAAGAAAGCTGCTCATCAATTAATTTTTTTAGATAAATCAATAAAAATCTGATTTTCTTACTGTCTTGTACGTTTTGCTGAGGTGCTTAATATGACAATAGGAGTTGAAGATGCAGTAACAGGTTAATTGAGTAGATTTTTTTTTTAATTACTGGAAGATTTATATTTTTATTTGTGTGCTATCTAGCCCTAGGAACTCTCATTTCTTAAACTTTTATAATTTTCTAACTAATACAGAAAGTAAATGTTACATGAAATAAAAACACAGACAATTTTGGGGATGTTTTCTGTAAAATACAGCTGTTTCTAGGAGTCTGGTGAAAATAATTTACTGCCTGTCATATAACAAAGCAGGCATATATTTGTGTATTTTGATACTGTCAAAATGAAAGCAGGACTTAAAAAATTTGCAGGATTTCATTCATTGGTTTCCTGCGTCAGAAAGGTACTTTGTCATGAACTCATAACACAGTTACAGAGTTTCTGACAAACAAGAACTCCTGATAAGCAAATGGTACTTCCCAAAGAATGGGATATAATATGTTTGCAAGTTATTTTACCTGCCTGACTACCAAATACTCCTTTCTTTAACTTTCTCCAGTCATAGCTAAGTGAGGAAACATTCAGAAGCATTCAGAAGGGAACATTCAGGATAGGATAAGAGAATTGCCTGTCAAAATGATGGGAATGGGAGACTGTGGAAATTGTTTCAGCAAATGAATATGCACATCCCAAGTTCTGAATTGATGCTTCCTCCTTTGTGAGGGCCCTCGTGGAATGGAAAAAACCTGTTTGGCACTTGTAAGGAAGCTCTCTCTGTGGCTGTGTGTCGTATTCTAGATTCCATAATTGAATTTCTCCATGTACTTCACCTTAATTTCAATTGCACTGCCGGTGTGGTTTAACCTCAGCTGACACCAAATCCTAAGCAGTCGCTCCTTCAGTTCCTCACCAGCAGAATTGGGAAGAGGATCAGTAGAGCAAAAGCCAGAAAACTCATGGATTGAGATAAAGGCAGTTACAATAAAGGCCACACACAAAGTAGGTAAACCAAGGAATTGGTTCACTGCTTCCCATGACAGGCAGATGTACACCTATCTCCAGGAGAGCAGGGCCCATCAGAGATGACAGTGACTTGGGAAGACAAACACCACTACTCTAAACATCTCCCCCTTTGTTGCTACATTTCTCCTCACAGAGAAAAGTAGGGCATAGTTTTCCCAAGAATATTTTCTGGGATTCGCATTCTCTGAACAGCAGAGAAAGAAAAACACAGTTCTTATCACTTGCTGTGCCTGTGTTGTGCCAAAGTAGAATGAAATGTGGATTGTTTACCCAAAAGTGAGGATGTTTTGTTCCCTGGCCCTATCAGGGCCAAAAGTGTGTCTGTGTCGGATTGTCTGCTGACAGTCACGAGCAGTCAGCGAGAGAACAAGGATGGGTGCAGTTGTGAGCATGTGAGTGCATGGCATTTTCAATTTTAGATTTATAGAATAAAGTACTTCATCAGCTTTCTGAAGATGGAGTCAGATGCCTTGTCATTTTTCTCTCCCCTCGGCATCAGGGGTTGCCCATGATTTTTACAATACCCCTTCCTCCTTCTTCCCCCCAGTTTAAGCACTGACCATGATGTCACATGGTCTGGAATATCCCTTTGGTCACTTGTGTCACTGGCTGTGTCTCCTCCCAGCCTCCCAAGCATAACCAGCCCTCTCGCCAGTGTGGCAGCATGAGCAGCAGAGCAGGCCTCGGCTCTGTCAGAGCCCTGCTCAGCAATAACAAAACATCTCTGTGTTATCAACCCTGTGTCCAGCACAAATCCAAAACACATTGTTTTGAGGGCTCATATTAACCTCTGTGAGGTTTTACCCCAGCCAAAACCAGCACAACTGACCAATTTTCAAAACAACTAGACAAGAAGATTTATAACTAATCTTCAAATTAAGTCTTTTGGCAATATTAACAATTAATACCTAATTGCTAACATTATTTATCATGCTTTAAAGGTATCTGGAGGTTATCTGAAAGATATGAGGCTTAGTAGCACCAGAAGAAACCATTATCAGCATTAACAAACAAGGAAGATTCACTGATATTCTAAAAAATGCTTCTAAGTTGGAGGGGACAATAGAATCTGTCATTCTAGAATGTGGCCATACCTCTAAAGAGGTGCTTACTGATACTGGGGACACATTTCTGCAACACTTTTCTTTTTTCTTTCATACTGAAATAAGAAGATGAAAGTGAGTTTTTCAGTGTTGAAGTGTTCCATGAGAATTGAGCTGAACAAGCAAAAATTCTCCATGTTATGTTTGGTGCATGAGAATTGAGTGAAGAGCAGCACGTTCTTAAAAACTGCAGCCTATATTTGAATATCTTCTTATTAAAATGAGAAGATGAAATGTAACTGATTTAGAAAGGATTACACTGAAGCTGAAGTTTCTTTCTGATTGTTTGACATGGGTTTATTATTTGTTTTTTGGTAATTTGAAACAACATTTTCATAGAATCAATTATTATGCAATCCTAGATGAACTGTTTATAGAAACAAATAAATCAGTGAAGGATTTGACATTTGCATATTCAGGGGTTTCAGTGAAGTTTCCTGGTCAAACATGAAGTATTTATGTCTATCTCTTGGATAAATTGCCTTTCCCTGAGTTTCTTAAAGCCTCATGGGATTTGTAGTCTAGACTAGGAAGCTAGCTGTTAAAAAAGAGTGATGACATAACCACATGTGTTAAACCTACTGGAACACTGCAGGAGTGTTCAGTAGTATTAATATTCAATTAATTTGCCTTGAAATCAAATAATTAATTCAGTGTGTTTAAAGTTTATTTGCCTGAGGATCCAGTGAAGGGAATCACATCTCCAAGATACTGCACAAAGAAAATGCCTTATTCTGTTTCCTGATTTCAACACTTCAGCACAAATAGAAATAAAACTGAAACTCTGAATGTAGCTTGGCATAGCTATTACAGAAAGTAATTTCTGTGCTATTTATGTCACTAAAATTACTAGGAAAGTAGTATATAGGTTTTTCTGTCAGGAGACAGATAAGTTTGATCAATTTAAAAGTCATAACAAACAGTATTTTTTGCACTGAATTACCTCAGTGCAAAATTAAACATAAGGGGCAGAGGGATGCCTGTAAAACTCCTTGTAGTCACGTGGCTGTCATTGGGACAGCACTGACTTTGGATGGTATCAGTCACTCCATGCTTTCCTTTAGAGTACCTCTCTCTGCAACAAGCTTGAAGAGAACATCCATACAGCATTGATATCTGCTGGGAGTCAGAAGTGAAGAAAAGGGAAAATAAGGCCAGGCAATTAGGTATACCTGCATCCAGAATTGGTGACAAAATTAATGTTAGCAGATGATGGCCTTGGTGGTGGAGGTCATGAGGCTTTTATCATTTATCTTCAGTTATGGCTGCTCTTGTAATTAGGTTTCAGTTTGAAATAATGACATTTCACTCCCCATTGTTTTAAATGGGAAAACAGTTGTGTAGTTAAGGAAAATTACTATCACAGCTTTTCTCAGACTTCAGACACAGTAGATTACTTGAGAAAGAAAAACACATGTAAGCAATGCCTTTAGAAGCCTACTCACAGAGTGGGCTCAAGATCACAATGAAAGGATTTAAAATTTATCCTAATTCTCCGTTACATCTTTGAAATGCAGAACTGGGACCAAACTTTTAAACAAAATGATGAATGGATGCCTGCAGAGAATTTTTCAAAAGTTTAAATAAGATTCAGACATCAGGTGCTGCTGAAATACTAATAATGTAAATCTTTAAGCTTTCAAATTACTTTAAAGAGCTGACTTTATCTGCATATTCTTTTAAAATCACTAAAGATGGGAAATATGATCTTGGACTACTCCCTTTACAAAGAGTTCAGTTATATTATTTTCAGTCCTGAAGATCTATTCCTCTATTCTTGACGAAGATGTGCTCTTGTCAGCTATCTTATCACTTTAGGTGTTATTTTAACACACACTGAATGTGTAGGACAGTGGTTTAGAGTGACTTATTTGGTACCCAGAATAAAAAAGAATTTTTACACAGTAGTCAGTGAGTAGCATTCATTTTTATATTTCAGATGGTGCCAAAGCAATCGTGTTTTCCCTTAAAAGAGGTTCTCATTCTGGGAATTTGAGAGAGATCTTTTACTGACCTGTGGCTTAGTGGACCTAGACAGTCCCACAGCATGAAGACTAAGAGCTCTGAATCTTTTATAGCAATAACTTGATGTCATGGCCTTTACTCACATGAGTAGCTGTCCTGAGTGCAGTAGGACAGTGTCTTGTATGCAGCTAGAGGTGTGCTGTAGAGACGGCCAAAGTTTTGCTGGAATGGAAAACCTGGCCAGGTCCTCACACTACAAGGATGTACTGTATGACAATATAATCTTTTTGGAGGTCACAGAGTGGAAGGGAAAATTTACATCAGAGAACTTCTGCCATCTCAGAGCTAGCTGTACTTCTACACTGATAGCACTGTATGATGCTTCATCATTCAGTGTAAATGGAACACCATGATGAAGCTGCCATGTCTCTACTACTGTTAGCATAGCTCAGAAAAGCTATGGGCTAATGAGCTGCTGCCATGCTATATGCCTCTGTCGCCCAAGAAAAAACTTAGGACACAGAGGCATGGAAAGTGCTTATTTTCCCATTCTCCTTTTCCCTTTCTCTTCATACATAGACTTTACATCTGTTCCAAAACATGCATGACTGCTGTATAGATATAATGTTACTTAGCAATAATCTTCTACTTTCTCAGGGGAATGTCCAGTATTTCATATCACTCTGTAAACAGTGTTAAAAATATTATGAAAACAACTTTTGTTCCACTAGCTTTTTTCTGTACTTATATCTATCTCATTTGTTTCCTTGTAAATTCTAACAAAATAATGTTTTGCAGAACAAAGTTTAAGCTTTGCATAGAAAAAGAAGTATAGAATCTCTGAATGAGCATATTTTTGTATATAAGAAATTTTTTTTTATCTTCTATAGAAAATGAAATGAAGATTAGAAAGTACCAGAGAACTGAAAGCTGTCTGTAAGAAGCATATAGTAATACTGGTTGTTTAAAGCTTAATTTATATCTCTTTCCAAGTAATACGTTAAATACATAACAGAAGTACTCCTTTACTTTTTTTAATGTATTAGTAAATAATAGGCATATTTACAATTATTATTACTTATTGCACTGACTTTCCATAAAGGAACTCCCATCTGCTAGGTGTAATACAAAAGGGGACACCAAGGGTCTCAGTTTCCTGAGTAAAAAAAAAAGATTATTCAAAAGCTTTTTCTTGTTTATCCTACAAAATCTTCTAATCATAGGTCAGTTTAAACTAAGCTGAAAAAGAGAGGATGGCAGTTCCTGTAAATTTAATGAAATGGCGGGGAAAAAAAAAGATCAAGGAACTGGATTGTTGCTTTTGAACCATGAAGGACAATGCACATATTTTATGTTCAGAGAAGTCTCAGTAAGTGTATTAGCCCATTCAGACCATGTACATATGTACACATGTCTTTATGCAAAACATACAGTCATAAACCCTGGGTAGTGTTCCCTGACTCACTGAACTCAAAAAAGAGTTGTGGAATATAAAGAATATGTCAATGCCAGCACAAATTGCTATATTCAAGGGTGAAATGCTATCATTTGCAGATATGGTGCTTCTGTGTCGTCTGTGCTGCAGAAGTTTTTTCTAGGGGAAAAAAGAATCAACCATACTAGGAGTAAATAAGAAATAGAAATTGTGGCACACAGAAGTAATCATGTCATTCTTCAAGCTGCACTTGGGCGCTACACACTAGTTCTAAATCCCCCTTACATGATTTCAGCTTTACACACTTTCCAAGAGTCTTACATTTTTTATATTCCTACAAGTACAACCTGGCAAATGCTTTAGAAGCGAATATGCAGTTCTTCATGCTTCTTGAGGATGAAAGTTACACACTTTGATGGTAGCAGAAATATAACAACACTGATCATGGCAATAGCTTTTTTTTGTCCTAGTTTTAGAATTAAATCTTTAATAAGTTACAATCCCTACCTTGAATATAAAGGTTGAATAACTCTTTTTTCTAGTAATGTAAATATATACAGAAAATATTGCATCATCAGCTATTACTGGTTGATGCTTAAAGCTCTGTTAGGCATAGAAAGATCTTTAATGGTTTCATTATCCCTTGATGACTAAATTCTGTGCCATGAACTGAAGTAGCCGCAACATTTAAAATGCTAGTTAAAGACTGATGAGAAGTGACTGAGTTATCATAAAGAGTAAAAACATATTCTCAGTTTGGCAGAATGTGAATTGACAGGTAGGAACAGCTAATTTAAAAGAAATCTGTGCATGAGAACCTGGGAACCAAATGAGCAAACAATGTCCCCCACTATGTGGAGAGGTATTGATAAGCTGTGCATCCCTACTTTTAATTTTCTTTGCTGTTCTAATTCCTTTACTAGCCCCTCTCTTCCTGTCCATTCTGCCTTTTCTGTTTATTTTTTCATTTTATTTATTCATGCAGTGCCATTTCAGAAATGTCACTTTTAGATCTTGCTACAGGTGACCTTGACTGTGGCTCTGTCAACCAAGAGGATGGCGAAGCTTCAGCTGTAGTCTCAGAGTGTTACTTGTATGCTGTGACATTTTGTTGAATGCTAAATTGGTAAAGGTAGGTGTGTGTCTGAATGAAGAAGTCTGTTTAAAATAACTGAAAATGAGACAAAGACAAAACTGAACATTTGTGGGTGGATTGTTTTGTATAAGGAGTTACCTACTTCTATGATTATCACATGATATTGTTATTACTTGGTCTTGGGTGAGATACAATAGGTCATCCTCCAAAAACAAAGGCTGGGTATCTCTGGAGACAGGAAAGTCCAAGTGCTCTTGTGACTTTGATGTGAGGATTGACAGGCTGCATTAAGCTCTGAGGGACAAGATTCAGCATCAACAGATTTTCAATGCAGAGAATTAGTATCTCATGCAACAAAATTGAAAATTTTCCTGCTGTCATTGAAGAGGGTAATTACCTGCTCAAAAGCAACAGAATAGATGTTTTGTCATCCTGTGGAAAATGTTCTTACCATGGAGAAGAAAAAGAAATACCTCTGTTGTGGTATTTTACTATAAGAGATGCATTGCATTACAAAACTCTCTCACTATGCTGAATTAAACAGTAAATTTGTAGATAAAACTGTAATTTCCTCATTAGAGGACAGAAAAAGTGGGTATTTAACAGGAAAACTTGATTTCAGTGTACTTTTATATGAGTTTTTTCTAGTGTGTCTATTTTCTGATATCATGATGCAAGTCAAAATATTAGAAAGATTCGGGTTTTTTCCTACATCATTATACTTTTCCAATCAATTTATCAAATATTTTATTTTAAAAACAGTTCTTTAAATTGCTAAAAAAAATCTCATTTGAACTTTAAATTTTTGTCTTTTGTCATATCCTTCCTTCAGAATAGAAAAATGGTGTGAATAAAATAATGCAACAAGAAAAAGGCTTTCTTATGATTTTAATGTTTTCCTTACAGAAGATAGGAACAGGATCAAAGTACTAAAACCAATGTACTTAAATTATAGACTTATATTTATCTTCTTCTTCTTTTTTTTTTTTTTTTGTGAGAAGGCAATAACTTTCCTTAGAAATAGTTGCTATATGATAGAAGTGGAACAAAATCAAAAAGAGGCATATTTCCACAACAAAATACAATACGAAGCACATCATTGGTATTAAACTGAGACTAGTTTATTTGTTTGTTGCTTTTTATCAAACGAAGATGTATAAAAAGCTTTTCTGCAGAAAATCCTAATTTGCACATGAGGACCTGAAATAAGATCCAAACAACTCATACACTACTGGATTTTGCCTTTTTTTTTTTACAGTCCAATCTAGATCTAATGGATTTTTGCATGAAACATATTTTTTGAGAATTTTTTTTTTCTTTTTTAAACTTTTTTAAACTTCTCACAAGACAAAGGTTGTTTCCTTGATTAGGCCAGCTTCAGTTTTGGCCCAAAATTCATATAATAAGCACATTTACAGCCAGTTGTCTTTCTGAGAGAAAGGCATTAAAATGACTTGTATATAAAGGTCTCTCCTGTTTGGATCTTTGTATTCAGGTAAATGTTAATTCAGAACTTATCCCTTTCTAGTGTTATTAATGAACTATGTGAGAAAATACATTACTTGTTCTTAGAGTATCAAGCATGAAACAGAATTTTCAAAGATAACATTAACAGAGCAGTTACTGTTTTCAGTGAAAAGTAATCTAGTGAAGAGATTTTTTTCTGTATAGCTTGTGTTTATTGATGTTAGTAAGTAGATTCAGATGTCTGTATATGGTCTACTGATATTCCTTTCCCATGTGAAACAAAAAATGACAGGTCACAGCATTGCTACTGTTTGTCTACACCTACATAGAAATTCCTTTGCTTTTGTTTGAACTAAAATATTGCATTACGGTCTGCAGCTGAAATCTCTGTGCTCCTTGTCAAAATTTATTTTTCTTACAGATGTTTTTTCTTTTACTTTCTGCTTTTTCTTTCACAGTGTTACAAAAAGTATATTTATGGAAAAGTAAAGATAAAGGAATACTATATTAAAATATTTCACTTTATTTATTTATCTGCTCTAACCTGAGTCTGTTGCTCAGACTACTTACTTTGTGAAGTAATAACCTCCACAAAGACTGGCAAGATGCCTTCATAATTTAAGGTACACAAGAAAAATAAACAAGAATGTTTGCTTTATTCTGTGCCCCTAGAAGCAAATAGTGAGGGTCAGTTGACTATTCAGTCAAGTTAGTGCTGTTTTATTTATATTAAGACCAGAAGAACTGCAAACCACAGAAGCAGAGAAAGGGTAAATATTCTTGTTGATCACAACAAAATAGATGAAAATGAATGTTTGGATCTGTAAAATCAAAATTAATGTTCCGCCTAAAAAGAACATTAACTGAATTGTGTCAGCTGAATTGAGAAAATAAATTTTTTAGAAGCTGATAGTTCAATTTGGACCTTACTGGAGACAAAAAGATGCTATTGTTTCTTTGCAACATATTTTAACACATGAATGTAAAAGGCAGGCTCATCCTGAAAATACTCTGCAATTAGCAGAAGCAGGTATGAAATCAAATTAACACATCTTCATGTGTTAGAAAAATAATGCTAATAAAATCTTCTATAAGGTGCATCATACCCGTATGACACAAATGCCAGGCTGTTGTAATTTGTTAAAATGCTGTGTTCTGCAGAGTTTTGTTTTTGGAAGTGTCTTACTTCCATAAGGGCCCTGAAAACATATTGGAGACAGGCTTTATAAGAAATAGGTGGAGAGTGGAAATGCTGTTTCTGGTAGCGGAACAGCATGGGAGAAAGTCAGGAAATAGGTCTGTGGGAAACAGGAGGGCAAGCAGAGGTGACCTTTTAAGTTTTTTTCCCGGTGGTTACCCTGGGAGAAGCATCTGGACCAAGCTCCCTCACATAACCCTGTTTTTGCTGGGGGACGGTGGCTTTCTGTGCTTGCAGCTGCAGATCAAGCAGGGTGTGCAGCATCCTACTGCTCTAGGGCAGTGGCTGGGTAGCAGGAGGGTCTGAAGTATGTGAAATAACACACAGATGGCCAGGAAAGTTGGTTATCAAATCCTTCTGCTTTCCCAGAAAAAATTATCTGGCTTTGTGGAGTGAACATCCAATGCCTTTGCTACTCCTCAGGGGGCAAAGACATGCTGCTTCTCTGCTCTTGATCATCTACCTAGCTTGGTTTTCTTATGGAAAAATGCCCTGTTAATCACACTTCTATTTTATTCATTAGGTGTTTTACCTTACTGACAGTGTAGAATAAATATTAGTATGATTTATACCACAGCATTTGCAAAAGCCTGTGATATTCTTTTGTGAAATAGCACACAAATCTAAACAAACTGAAATATATTATATATTAGCAATTGAGGTAGATTAGCCAAAATTAATAAATATGTATATTTTTATATTGTTAACCATCTCATCTTCTTGAGCCAATAACCATGAAATCTCTCAGCAGTGGTCTGGTATGCATAATGCTGTCAGTACCTGCAAATGTTCTCTCTCCAGCACTGTCTAGGGTCCTTATGGGTTGTGGCATCTCCTGGTGTTTCTAGAGAGCACAGAGCAATGCCACTCCCTCAGCTCCAGGAGTAAAACTAGGAGATTACATGTGTGAATAACATAGAGCTTAAGTTTCAAGTGAAAGGAGATGGAAAGTGGTAGAAATAGTTGCAAAAATGTGGCCTGCAATATTATACAGGACTGCTACTGTGGAGAAAAGTATTCAAGAGAAAAAGAGAAAGATTTATGTGCACAGTGAGGATGGTGGTGGGGAAGGGAGAAATCTATTGCTAGCTGTTAGATCCCCACATTTCCTTTTCTGAATTGTATTTCAAATTAACTCTTGTCTAAACTGGCTGCCAGGAACTGCAATAATGTCAACACTAGTAAGGTTACTTTTTTTTACTGTGGTCCCAGCTGACAAGCTCCTATATAGCTAAGTCCTTACATACTTCTCAGGCAACTCAAAGAAAATGCATCTGTGCTCTTAACATTATAATTAATGTGCCAGTAGTTCAGTTTTCAGCATGGATACCCCTGCAGAGCCAAACCACTGACAAAAGGAAATAATCACTAAAGGGATAGATTTCAGTTTCTATGTTTATATTTTTTAAATATCATAATTATAAAAAAACCCCAATCTATAAGCAGAGAAACAATAGCTAAAAGTATGAAAAATACTTTAATGTGACTGTTTTAATGATAGTGGTGTAATTAAACACTGTTATGAGAATGACTTTAAAAGGTAGCCAATAGTGTGAAAGTGGGTTTGTATAAATATGGGAATTTGGGCTATATATTTTGTTTGGATTCCTGGGAATTAACGTGTCGTGTTCATCTGAAAACGTTCTGTATTACCTAATAATAAATCTTCTACATGACTCTAAGCAGTGTCTGATTTTCTGGCTGCTATGCAAAAGATGGCAACTGTTTCAATTATTTCATACAGTGATAATTCAAGATAAAAAGAAAAAGGATAGTTTCCATCCTGAAAACTTACTTTGTCTCTGTGTTCACAAATGCACCTTTAAAACAAACTTTTTCAATTTTCACAACCTCCTGTTTTTAATTAAATACTGATTCTTCAAACATGCAAGCAAAAACCTGTTAGTTATGTCAGCATGACTCTATCTTGTTGCAGGACAGAGCTGAGAGACTAAGTGAAAATGAAAAAAAAAAAAAGAAGGAAAATCCAGAGTGAGTTTCACAGGAATTTAAAAAGTTATGGGATACTTATGTGCAAATGAAGGCATTTAATGGTAAGGTGTCCTCAGTAATAAATGGTAACCAAAACATGTTTGAATAAATTTCCCATTCTAAAATGAGAAATTATGTAATGACTTTGCTTTTTCCATTGATCCTTGGGAAAGGTGAATCTCTTTAAAAGTTATACCACCAGAGCCTCGGGTCTTTTGCACTGCTAATGAACTGAGTAACTGAGAGTATAATACCTCTGCAATTAAAGAAATGCAAAAGCACAGCTACGTGGTAAAACAGACAACAAAGAGGGATTTTTAAAAAATTTATTAGTCCTAAAGCATCTATTTCTTAAATCCAGAAAAGAAGCTGTCATCACTGCCAAGAACTATGTATATAAAAAAATATTTTCTTTCTTAGTAGATATGTTTGAAGCAAGACTTTTAAGTACATGTATGTCATCCTTTGGTTCAGAAAATGCCCAAATAACCAGTCCTAACTCAAAACCACCCACAGCAAATGTTGTCTGATGGCAATATATGAAAAGACACCACAAGCTAATATGCTAGGCAATGATGGTGAGGTAACTTGTTGCCATTGCCTTATCCCTGCACAAAAGCAGGAACTGAAGATGCCCACTGTCAGCTGAAGATGCTCACTTTCTTCTGCTAAGGATGTGTTCAGGACACTGATGGCCTCTGGGTACAATCCTCTTACAGTCTGTCCAGGAGCAAATCCTTGCTCCTTCTATGCCAAGCAGGCCACCTGAGAATGCAGGATTTGTCTGTGGCCAAGAGGCCACCCTTGACATTTCTAACTCCAACATCACAAGACAGTATGTTGAAAGCTACTTACATTACAGTGAACAAGCTCTTTGTATCATTGTCCAAGTCCTTTCAACTTTTGTGTATTTTCAATCAATGGTGCAACTTATTCATGTGGCAAATAGCAGCCGTTCTAGATCAGACGGCATTTGTTCAGAAATGTAATTTTTTCAAAGACTGTTTCAGTGGAAATCTGAAATAAGCTTCAGACGATATTCCATTGCTCAAGAAGGGGTTTCGGTGACTTTTTTCTTATCTGTTGTGGTGCTGTGAGATGAGAAACTATGTACCGAGAATATTGTTTATTCACTAACACATGTTGCCTAATTAATGTCCATATAAAAATAGGTCATTGGAAGGATCATTTTTGTGGTAGAGAGTAGGTCCAAATGAAGATGTTCCTAAAAATAAAAAAAAAATGGCAACTGTTTATTTGATTCAGTACTATATCCTGATGTTATCTATGTGGAATAGATGCTCAGGCCTCGAAGTAATATTTACCAAATATTTGCCCCACTGTAAATTTTTTGCATACCTCAGCATATGAAATGCTGTGATGGTCTCTTTAATCTAAGGATATTAAACTGTAAGATGAATCTATAGGAATAGTTTACAGAACTCCTTGTATAACTCCTTGTATAACAGCAGGTTTATTCCATGAATGCATATTGCAGATAATCTTTAAATTTGCTGAAAGTGCTTGCTATGGACTATAATAAAAGTCAGTTGTAGAAAGGAAATCAACTGCAGCATTGCATATAAAATGCTTTTGCTTTGGAAAGCCAAGATTTTATTGTCTTGCTGTAGGCAAGGTATAATGTTAGCAATGGTACATTCCGTGTTGCAGTAAGTTATACTGTTCTGCTTAAATGGATCCAAATAATGATGTCTCTGACTAGGTGATATTAGTTAAGGTAAATCAAAAACTCTCTTATAAGAAAAAGGTTTGAATAGGCCATGGAAAATTAATATTAAATTTTGTGTTGTCTACCTCATTACCTTGTTAGATGACTTGTATTAAAAGCAGTGAAGCAAAGAATCAGTAACCTGGGCTTTTGCCATTTCTGCAGTGCAGCCAATACACATATCACACAATTTATACAGAAATTATGTATGTTGAGTATACCTTCCTGGACTATAAGTGCAACAGACTAGAAATTATGACTTTGTTATGATATTTCATGGTTCTGCTTTTTGAAGTTATCCCTGAAAGCCATTATTATTAAGATGCAGGACTGTTGGGTATCACAAGAAATATTCTTGTTTGTACATTATCCTTAAATAAGGACGTATGTTTATATTTATACTCTATGTCCACATGAACCTGTGAATGCATAAACTGCTGTTCACAGAGACATGACTATACCTGAACAAAGAGAAACAATCACTGGTTTACAGTATAATTTAGTTTACGAAAAAAAAAAAAAAGGAAAAATATTTTGACTGCTGCTCTTATTAAAAATTATATTGCTGGAACATGTAGTCTTTCGCTGAGAATATATTTCAATTCCAGCTTTGGCAACTCATGGGCTTGCTGAGAAAGCTCATTAGAATTAATGGAGTAATTGGGAAAAAAGGGCTTGTAGGCCGTAGGAATGCATCATGAGATGCTAGCTTCAGTGGGGAAGCTGTTTTAATGCTTCCTAGAACTCCTGGAACTGTTCCTATGCAGCAACACCACATGCTTGTCAGCACAACCATTTGTGTGTGGGGCTGCATCATCAAACAAGTAGGAGAAGATAATCCAAGAATACAGTGGATTGTTTGACTTGCTTTAATTAAGCTGTTTTCCTTATTTCAGTGCCTCTGAAAATAATACTGCCATGACAAAGAAAGGTATAAGGTGAAGACATTCAGGACCCATAACCTCTTCATCCACTTTTGTTAAAATCTCCAGACTCCTGCAAATCAACACCTTGGGAACAACAACTAGCCCCCTAATACATTTGATTTTGAAGGCAGTATTGTGCTGGTATTCATAGTCCCTCATTTTCCAAAATGGAGGGAATTTTGTTGGTTGGTGTCTTGCAAAATGAAAATGCAATTGTTCTTATATTATGGTTTAGGGGTGGGTGGAATTACTTCACTATTCAAAAGCCAAAGAAAACTTCCAAATTACTCACAGATTTTCTTAGAAGAAAATTTTAGAGGAAAACAGATGTTATCTGATTTGCATAACCAACAATTGAAAGTACAAGTATGAATCTTTCTTAATGGAGAGATGAAATTGAAACAGCCAAAACCTTTGTTGTGTACTTATAGAAACAAGTTTCATGCTTTTCTTATTTCTGCGGGTAGTAAAGTCCTCTACTGGATCTGTACCTATATTAAAGTATTATATGGAATATCTTTTTAAATATTCATTGCTAATGGAAAACTCTGGTAAAATAATGGTGTTTTTTTCTGAAAGAATATGCACTGAGATGTTCTTAATCATTCTTATCTAGGTAGTATCACCTTAGTAGCTACTTTATTAGAAGAGCAAATACAAAGTAGCAGGATTGTTGAAATCAACAGTGATGAGTTCAGTGTCATAGAGAAAGTCAATGTGTTATTATCTTTATAAACAGTAGATAATTAATATAAAAATTGCTGTTAAGTTTTCATAAGGGTGATGTACTTTAAGTATACTTTAAGTGAAAGCTCTCAGTAGAAATGAGGAAGAAAAATAACTAGCACTGAATGTTGACATAAGACCTGTGCAACCCCATTCAGTCTTGCACAAGAGGACAAAAGACACATCTTTATTCAACAGTTGCTTAATATTTATTTAATAGAGGTACTCAGGGAGGGAAAAGAGATTAGGAGATGCAGCCTTCCCATTCTGACAGATAAATATAGTGCAATTTGGAAGCTTCAAGGAGATATTCATTTTACCTTTACAGTGTTGCCATGTATAATAAAATTAGAAGTGTTACTTATTATTACTTTAACAAGTTAAAGACAAAAAGCTCATGTGCTAGCTCATGTACATTTATCTAGTTCATAGATTTCTTAGTTTTCTCAAAAGAGAAACCCCATATAGATGATACTGAAAAAAAAAAAAAGTATTTAAATATCTTTTTCTACATTGTTACTGAGACATGGATTATCTTGAATCTGTTGAGTCCCTCACAAGGAGACTCACACTTTCAGACTTGTTATTGCGCCTTATTTCCATTGTTATAATGTTACACAGGTGGAGAAAGTACCTTTCTCCCTTCCCTGAAACGAATACTTCTGCCTTTCCATTTTCTAAAGCTACCCTTATTTATCTCACACACTCTTTCTTTTTATTTTTATTTTTACTTCCATAAACTAACACAAAGGAAAGAAGAATAAAAGAAGATGATCAATTTAATGTTATATTTTTGTGAGAAACATAAGAGATACTGTTTTTTTTTTTTTAGAGAAATAGAAATCACCATTGAAATCTACAAGATAGTAGGTAAATATGGCCATTCTCTTTTGGCTTTATTTCAGATGCTATGGTTTCAACACTAAATCAGAAAGAATCAAGTCTGGACACACTTCAGACTAAACTTGTTTTTAGGAATGCCCAGAGGAAACATAACTGCATTTTATTTTCTGTCTAGTATCATTATTACAAAATAAATTTTTACAGAATTTTTACAGAATCACAGAATATGCTGTGTTGGAAGGGATTCACAAGGATTGTTGAGTCCAACTCCTGGCCCTGCGCAGGCCACCCCAAGAGTCACACCATGTCATGTGCCAAATGCTCTTCATACTCTATCAGGCTGGGCTGTGGCCACTTCTCTGTTCCAATGCCCAGCCACCCTCTGGGTGAAAAACCTTATCTTGATATCCAACCTAAGCATCCCCTGACACAACTTCAGGCCGTTTCCTTGGGCCCTTTCACTGCCACAACAGGGAAGAGATCAGTGCCTGCCTCTCCTTTTCCCCTCAAGAGGAAGCTGTTGCTGCAGTAAGGTCTCTCCTCAGTCTCCTCTTCCCCAGCCTGAACAGACCAAGTGTCCTCAGCTGCTCCCCGTATGGCTTCCTCTCAAGGCTCTTCATCATCTTCATTTCTTCACTTGCCCTCCTTTGGACACTTTCTAGTAACTTTAGATCCTTGTATTGTGGCACCCAAAACTGCCCCCAGCGCTCAAGGTGAGCCTGCCCCAGAACAGAGCAGAGTAGAGCAGGACAATCCCCTCCCCTGCCCACCTGGTGATGCTGTCCCTGATGTGCCCTAGGACATGGTGGCCCTCCTGGCTACCAGGACACTGCTGGCTCATGTTCAACTTGCCATCAGCCAGGAACCCCTGGTCCCTGTCCATGGCACTGCTCCCCAGCCTCTCATTCCCCACTCTGTCTGTACACCCAGGATTGCTCCACCCCAGGTGCAGAATCTGGCATATTCTCTTGTTGAATTTCATACAGTTGGTGACTGCCCAACCCTCTAAAATGTTGAGGTCTCTCTGCAGGGCCTCTCTACCTCTGAGGGATCAACAGCTCCTCCCAGCTCTGTATCAGCTGTGAACTTGCTTAGTATCTGTCCTGGTTTAGGGCAAATTTGAGAGGAAACTTTTCAAGTGGTCTCCTCTGTAAAGCAAATTTTAGCTGCCCTTCCCCCTTTCAACATGCATCTTATGTTGAAAGACATAATTCTCCTTTGAGAAAACTGGAAAAAAACTGTTTATTTGACAAGCAAAGTATTCACAAACCTGAGAAAATGAATAATATTAAACACTGGAACCTCTTGTTGTTCTGAAAAGATGGCCAATTCAGAAAGGCTTCTTGTAGTTCAGAGTCCTTCTTGTGGATGTGTCCTCAGCTGTCTCTCAGTCTCTTGGGGGTTTGGGTCCAATGTCCCAGATGCAGTGCTGCTTGGGGGCCCAAGGACAATAGTCATGGTGTTCCCAGACTGAGCTATAGTTGAACAGTTCCAAAAAATTCTGGCCTCAGCTAGCTAAAATATACTAACTAAAAGCAAAAAGAGCTCTCTCCTGCTCCCTGTCCATGCTGCAGACAACATGTACCCAGACAGAGAGCTGAAGCTCTTATCTCTATGTTTTTTAATACAAAAAAAAAAAAAATCCACTGCTTTTCTCTCTCTGCCCCTTTACTCTCAGAACTAGCTTTAAAGACACAAAACTTATTTCTGGGCTAAACAGACAAATTGGGATACAATTCAGCATCATAAAGTCACCCCAGGACAGTATCCTTTCCAGTCCTGTGCCCAGGCCATTGCTGGAGATGTTGAAGGGCACTGGGCCAAGGATGAAGCCCTGCAGAAGCCCACTAGTGAAGTGTCCCCAGTCTGATGTCACCCCATTCACTGATGTCACCCTTTGTGTCTGACCTGGGAGCCCGCTGCTCACCTAACCTGTGATGTGTTTATCCAGCTGTGAGTTGGATGTTTCATCCAGAAGTATACTAGGGTAGACAGTATCAAAAACTTCACTGAAATCCAAAAAGGTTATACCCACTGGCTTCTCTTGATCAGCTAGGTGGGTTACCTTGTCATGCAATAAATTCAGGTTTGATAAGCAGGACTTTTCTCTTGTAAGACAGACCAACTCTGACTTGGATGGGGAAAATAAAGTAAGCTACTTTTCTGCTGTATCTCTACAATAATCAACAGTTACTGCTGTTCAATCAAAACCAGTAAAAATATTTGAATAATAGTTTTGCTGAATATTATTTTACATCTTTTATGTAAGACTATGTTTTAGGTCTGTCAAAAATTCCAGAAATTTTACCAATTGGGTTAAATTTTCATTTTAGGAAAAAAGAAAAGTTGTAGAGCATTTTAAATATAACCCTACTAGTACTGCAACACAAGAATTTGCTGTTATCAAGTCTAAACCAAGTGATCTGAAGAAGCTCCCACATATTTTCTTCCATGCTTGAGGGGTAAGTGCTATTATGGTAACAGATCTTCCATGCTTGTCATAAGAAACCAAAAAGGTAGCTCATATTTAAGGATGTTTTGATGACTTGGCAACCTGATGATGATTTTTGTAAAGAGACAGTGTGTTTCAAATAGAATTTGAGTGAACTCTGTTACCTTGATAGTGTTCTGAGTTCTGGTAAACAAAACGATGGAAAAAGCCATTTTTCATTTGGTGTAAAGAAATGATGCCAGCATAATCCTTAAAAATGTACTTTCAATATTCTTGTGAGAGAAATAGAGCTTTAGTATTTCAGCAGTTATGCTCAACATCAACTTTAATAATGGGGAAAACAATTTATCTTTTAAGTGAGGGGAAAAGTTACTTGGTTAAATAAGTAAATATCATTTTAGGCTTGGGCAAAATCTCTGTGTCTTCCAAAAGAAATCCTCAGTAAGATTATGAAACAGTATTTTCAGTGTTTTCCTCTTTTATATCTTGTTCTTTGCAAACTGTGTTATTCTAACATGTGGAAGATTGAGGTGGACTAGTTCTATAAGATAATTGACACCATCATAGTGCGTGACATAGCCTTATTGGGAAATGTTTGAAGTATTACTGTTACTGAATGTAATTGAGTCAAGTAGGCAAGAAATACTTCAACCAGCAGTTGCTAACAGAGGAGAAAATTGTTGTAAAAAAATAATTTCCATTGAAGATTTCTCCCATCTCTCAGGGGAAGCAGCTACATTTTAACAATTTGGTGTATGACATGGAGCACTTGATTCTGCATAGGTTTTGATCTATCATCTGTTGTACTTGAGCTGTTGCTTCAGACATATTTTAAGGTGGATGTTGCATTTGATCCATTCCCCACTGCTTAGCATCAGTGCTTAGCATTTATTTTACCACTTAACCATGGAAATAATCTAATTATATGTTTCAGCAATTTCTCTGAGAGAGCTTACTCTCCTTAATTTTAGGTAATAAATAAAAATACTTATAGTAAAAAGATGTGATAATAATTTAAGGTTTTTCCCTCTATAAAGAAAATAATATAAAATACAGTTACATGTCAATAGTTATCAAGATGTAAGACTTTTTTATATAGTCAATACTTAATATTTATTATTTGTGTAGCGAATAGCCATTTGGATTAGAGGATCATTGCCCAGCAATAACATTGTGACATATTAATTCTAAATTCCTACTCCAAAGTTTTAAGAAAGGAGTTCAGAAGCTGATTAATGTCACAATTATAATTCCACCTCCTGTCTTTTGCCTTTTGTTATTTTGTCTAATGTCTTGTGAGGAAATAGTCTGAAGTGCTGCTGTAGGCTCATCACTACTAGGAGGGTAAAAAAAAAATATATGGAAGGATTAGGACCAGTTGTCCCAGATATAAATACTCTGTACCTTTAAGTTCTGCATTTAAATTTTTTATGTGACTTGGAATGACACAGGGAATAAAAACATATTTGGGAAATATAAAGGAAAGGCATAAGCAAATGACTAAATGGATTGCAGACAGGATAGTTATGTTAAATCCACATGTATGTGTTGGCCTTCTATTCACTGGAATGAGAAGTTCAGGTTTAGGCTGGATAAACCTAATCCTGCCTTTGATGTGCTTGTGCTGCAGTATTTAGAGATATTAGCTAAGCTAACAGACAAAAGGAATATGTAGGTCAATCTTGTACTTAAAACTCTTTAAAAAAATTGAAAAAGTGACCTTTTTGCTCAGAAGAAACAATTTCATAATATCACTAGTGACTAATAAATGTGTTGCAAACAAGGAGTGAGTGATTTTAACTTTATTGCAAAAGCTATGAACATTTTAATGCAGTTCCCTCACAGAAGTTTTTGTTGTTTCATTTTCCAGTATTGCAGTGTCTTAAACACAAGTCTGTTGCCTGTAGGATGACATTACAGATTCACAGAAATATACAGTTGCATGCAGAAAATGATGCTCGGGTGTGTATGTGTCATAAAGAACCACATGCAGTTGGCAGACAGAATGAAGTTGTTTGGTATATGTCAAATGACGAGGTACTGTCGTTTGTGGCAAAAGTAGTGAAAATATACTTATTTCTGTGTTTAGGCTGAGCTGTTTCCTCAAACTTCTTCAACTGCCCACAGCTTAAGAGAGTTTGTTGGAACTTTCATATTTTTTTAGTTACTTGTCAATGCAAAAGTTGTTTTCATCCAAAGTAAAATATTTGATATTTAACCATACTCTTCATTCTTTCTAAGGTTCTTCCATTATTGTCTTAATGACTTTTACACAAAATAACTAGGAAAACTTATGTTAAGACATCTTTTTTTGTTGTTCATTTAATTAGAAGATGTTCATGAGCCTGATTTTAGGTTGGAAAGTGCTGAATTCTAATTTTATTTTACCTCATGCTGAATTCTAAAACCAACATTCTTTCTTGAACACATAATGCTTTTACAGCACCGAGACTCTGAATTTCAGAGGCTGCTGTTCACCCACTTTGATGACAACATATGGTATCATAAACTATACCCTAGTAGTTCATTGATTTCACATTTTTCTTCAGGCACATTCAATCCATTGCTGCACATATGAAACCTGGTCCCTTTCAATATTCAATAACAAGCACTGCCACAGATCATTTAACTCATCTGACTTTATATAAAAACTGATGCTAATCAAGGGAAGTAAGAAAAAAGAGATTAGGAGACTCTTCCCTGTGTCTCTGGCAATTGAAAAGTTCAGGACTTATATTTGAATATGGCATAAAATGACATTTTGGCAGTCTTTTGTAACTGTATTCTTTGTGCCTCATAAGAACTTGTTAAATGGGATACTCATATAAGTATAATTATTTTTTCACACGGTAGAATAATAGTAGCAGTTATACCTTCCTTTAAAATGATTAAATTATAATTAATTATTATTAGATACTTTGTCAGAGTTTTGTTTTAGCAGATAAGTTACTAACTAAACTCTTCTAGTTCTGTAGGTAATTCCTGATGTTATTTCTTTATAGACAATTTAATTTTAGATAATTCATGAATTTTGCCTAACACTATTTTTGTGACTGACACAAACAGATATTAGTAAGAATTTGTTTTGTTGTAGACTTCGTACCTGAAAATCTGTGTTTGAAATATACATATACCTATGTGTGTGTGTGAATGTAGGTATATGTATAAATGTAGATATATGTGAAATGAAGAAATGTAGAAGTTCATAAATTTGGAACAATATTACTGTAATCTTCCAACTCTTGCATATTTAGCAGTTACCTTTTTTTTTTAAATTTGTTTCATGGTCACACATTTCTTTTTAAACAATTTATGTTATCATAAGACACCTTGATAAGATATCTTGAAAAACATCATATGTAATATTTTGCTTTCTAGGTACATATTGCTTCATTCTTTATTTCTGTAGTCCTTTTTAAATTAATTTTCATTTCTTATTAATTTCTTGTTATTCAGATATATTTTCTTCTGTTTAGCTGCAGCATGATTTCCTCCATTTTTCCTGTTACTTAAACTGAAGCCTGAAGAATGGAATCAGAATTGGGAGGGAAGAAGTGAGCTCTGTGCCATGTAAGGCAGAACAGCAGTTCCTTGGCAGGGTCTGCACAGTTTGAGCTGTTCCTGTGCCACTGGACAGGTCCTATGGTACCAGACTTCGAACTCAGCTCTGCCCTGGCACTTGCTCTGCCATGCTCAGGTCCAAACAGCTCTTTAGGACACCCTCTAAAATGCATCATATTTTTATTTTTTAAGACTTGTTTTCCCAAGGAACTGATCTAGTACATTTTTGAATTGATGCTCCTAAGTTTTTTTAACTTAAACTACTTTCATAAGAACATGATTTTCTGGGAAGGTAGAAAGGGCTAGAATCCTTTTTTTCCTGAATGTCTCTATGCCAGGCAGCAGACAGTTGTAAAGATAGGACTGTGAAGACATTGATGGAAATGTTTTTTTCTGCATTTTGAATTCCAGCACAGGGCTGTGAAAACAGGGTCTCTCACTGATCACTCCTCTGGGGACAGTTTGAGAGGACAGGAGGCATTAGTAAAATCTCTATATTACATAACAAGATATTTAACTGGGACCACAAAAAACAGTTCTTGTTTAGAAGTCATATAATATATATTCTTTATACAAATAACGGAAACCAACAGCCTATACATAAAAAGAATGAAAGCTTTTAGGGCAATTATGATCTTGGCTGGAATGCATATGGGAGAAATACTTAAACTGTAAGGAGTAACAGTGAGTGAATTTATTTGTCACAGAATCCAGCGAAGTCATGAAGAATTACTGAAACAAATGGACGAAAAAATCAGAAGACCCTCCTTTCATTGGTTGTTTATTGCTGTTTATTATATGTTCCCTCCTGTAGGAAAGCAAGAGATCTCTGCATAAACACTGTGTTGGCTTATGGTCAGAAGCATGAGAATGGGTCTGTGCTTGGTACCTCCACACGGGAGAAGAATAAATATTACTTAAAAAATGTGTCCAAGGTAAAGAAAGAAAATAGCTGTTGTGGAGCTTTACATTGAACTTTTTCTAGGGCTGCATCACAGTGAAGTTAAATACAAATTTACCTTACTTATCCTATGGGACAAATAACCAGAGCAATAGTAGGGCTTTTTCTAAGTCACTTGGTCCCAATCTGCATGGTTTCCCTAGCACCATCATTAAATTACAGATACATCCTGAATTTTTTAAAGGATAACTAACACATTATCTAAAATACTTCTACAATTGCTGTATTTTGCAAATATTTTCAGAATTATAAAATATCAGTCATCTGAGACCACCAGAACTTGACCATATTCTAAATCCTCATAGTGACTGCAGTGAAATTTTTATGCGCTTTTTTTTTTTTTTTTTTAGCAGACTGTCTTTTTAACCACATAACTATTTCTACCAATGGAAAAGCCATCCTAAAGTCTAAAAACCACAGTTTTTTGAGGAAAATGTCTGCTGAAAGTAAACAAAATTAAATTTCATTTTGTCAACATCTTTGATATTCATACTGGATAAAGATCATTCTCTGAATACCATCCCGAATTATCTCACTGGAAAATAATTGCATCTATTGATTCTCAGCTAAGGAAAAGCTGATGGAGCCATCCTGAAATCAATGACCATGTTCTAAAATACAACATTTATATTAACATTACAAGGGAGACAAATCTAGCACACATAAATAATAAAAAGAAAATCACAGAATACAATAAGGCAACTACTCAGGAAAATTTCTGTTCTCCCTCTGTTCTCCCACATCTTCTAAACTCCTTGCTGCGTGCCAGTCAGTAGTTGTTTTCCATAGCAGCTTTTGCCAGTCAACGCATAGCTCCAATCTTCTCTTCCCACAGAAGAAAAATCATTAATTTTGATCTGATGTAAAGGTAATAAGAACAAAAAAAACCCTCTAAAATCCAAGCATAACAAAATCCAGGGAGAAGAGAAGGGCACATCTGTAAGAGTAAAAACATAAATTTACTTGAGTTAACCTTAAGGCTTGGTTGATACAGACTTTAACAAATGTTAAAAATCAGGTCAGGCTGTGTTGATGTTAAGCAAATTTGTTCCAGAGGAATATTTAAAGAAAAGTCCTCTGACAGTACTAGGATATGGAAGAAACTTTATCTCAGAGTATGAAAAATTACCTGAAATTCTTATATTAGGGCTTTAATGTTTTCTCTTGTCTCTGTTTTCAATGAAGAATATATGTGTATATATATAAAAGCACACACAAACGCACACACACACACACCCCCCACACATATATATGTATATGTGTATATATATGTATATGTATATGTACATAAACACCGAAGTGATGTTCTGTTTTACATTGTTCTAGGAATGCATTTGACGAGTAAGGAGCTCACTTCTCTCTCAGGATGACCCTTGCTGATGTCTTTGCCAAAACAAATGTCTTGCTTAGCAACCCTCAAAAGGCAAGGCAAGAAAGAGGGGGGAAAAGAGAAATCCCTGTTCCTCTTCAATGTCCTTTTTTCAGCAGCTCAGCTACTGAGTAATTTCCATTTATTGTTTCACTTAATGATTTCCTGAGTTCAAGGCCATTTCCACTGGGAATGGTAAAGGCTCTTTCCCTCCAGCAGTACTATCAGCTCTTAGTCTAGAAAAGGCAGACATTTCAATTTCACTTATTCAGAAGTTAATTCAATGCCTAATTATTTAAAGTTATATATAAAACAGGTCTCTTATTAGAGTAAGTCAGGTCAGAGCCACAGTATGCAAGTCTAGCAGGGCTCATAGGGAGACAGGATACATTTTATTTTTGTTTCTATTAAAACATCTAGTGCTTTAGGAATCAAAATGATGTAATGCTTTATGTTATGAGTTATCAGAGTAGAAGGAGACGGTTTATGCTCAGCCTTATGCCAGTACCTTGCAAGTAGCTCTTCTCCACTTTAGATTCCCAGCTAATGTGCCAAAACAGTGTAAATGTGCTCTAGGTAAATGTTGAGCAACTAGCCACTGTTAGTATGTAAAATAGCTTCTTACTGTCGTATTTAAACAGGAGAAATTGGGCAAGTGTATGTGGGCAACAAATGCTGGAGGTGCATTTGGAGATATCTACACCTGAGGAATGCCCTTCCCGGCTCCTTTTCTGCATGGGATTGTTTCTTTTAAAAAGGAAATTGCTACAATAAGACTTGTGCCCGATAAGGGTGTACACATAGAGCTGGGTGTACACTTTTCCCTCTGTCGCACAAATAACTCATACTTTGCTAAAAGAAACAAAGAAATTCTGAACGCAAGTGAAACACAAAGGAAAGCAGCAGTCTAAGCTGATGTCTTCTGACATGCACTATGAGTTACCTGTAAGAAATGAGATTTGCTTCTGGGCTTAATACAGCTATTAAAACAATGTACTTTAATTTCTTGGTTGGAAGCTTAATACTAGTATTGATTTCAAATGACAAAACAACATCTCCAGCTATTTTTTTTTTTACTTTACATTTCAATACTTCTAGCACTTTTGGCAATTCTAAAGATCTGAACTTTATAGGACATGACAAAATATCTAACAATTTTTGAAGCTATTATTTGTATCTAGATTTACAAGCACTTCCTTGAAAGTGGAAGAAATCTCTTTTACAGTAAAATTATACTGAATGAAAAATACAACTGCTTAGTATCACTGCCTATATTTCCACCACAGTGTAGACTTATCTCCTGCAATCTTACCAAATCTTTGCCATCCCTGCCCTATTGGCATCACCACATTCCTTTCTGCTCTTGCTAACTGCATAATGTTTAAAGCGGATTCTACAAGGTATATGCCATTCACTTTTCTATTTTTTTTTATTTTTTGTGTGCTGTATGTGACATATTTGTCATCATTGAGCAAACAGTAATATTATATTATTTACCATAAACATTTGTTAGGTTTTACAACATAATTTTTAAAGATCTGGAAACAAGTAAAGAAAAGGAAAACACTTGGTGATTCTTTTCTTGATTGGATCAGCAGGCACTTCCCAAATCTCCTGCATATTTTGTGCCAGTGCCTTTTCCAAATCAGCAGCCTCATCCTCATTTTCTTGACTGGACTTTTGTTCCTGGGCATAGTTGGGGGTAATTTTTTGAGCTACAATTAAGTAGCTCTTGAATTTTGGGCCCAGGGTGGGGGGAGTGTGGGGGAGGAATTGCTATTTTATTTATTTATTTATTTATTTATTAGTTGTTAATTGCAATGTTTTGTTTTTTTCCTTGCACTGACTTCTCAGTAGTTCCCTTGCTATTTTCTCCCATCAGAGAGGACAGGAGGGAATCTGTTTGAAATAAGTCTTACCTGACAAGATTTTCAGAGAGGGTCATAAGGTGAACAGCAATGACAATGGAAAGTCAAAAGTGAAGAGCATTCCTGCTATAAATACTTAGGCGTTTGTGTATGTTCACATACATTGCAGTTGCAGGACTATGTTTTTGTTGGGATGATGGAATTATAGTGAGTTGGCCCCCATGCCTGGCATGTTGCAAAGGAATGATACAGGCACTTTCAGAAAGACAGGAAAGTGTGATGGGGAGACAAAGTTCCTTTTATGTGACACAGCAGCCAAAAGTTTTGGAAATCTACCTAGTGGTGGATGAGCAGCCAATGGGTATTTTACATGTTAGAATTAGGCAAAGGTAGCATTATAGTGTGTATCTACAATAGGCCACCTGACCACAGAGTCAACTATGGCTGACCATAGTCCTTCAATTAATGGTTCAGACTCAATACAAACCTGAGGTTTGAAGGTTCTGGTCTTCACGAGTGTCTTCAACCGCTCTTATACATGTCAGAGGGCCAACACATCAGCCCATAAACAATCCAGGATGTTCTTGCACTACTACTTTGATGATAACTTCGACTGCCAAGTGATAGAGAAGTCAGCAAGGACAGATGCTGTGCTGGGCCACAAACTCACCAACAAGGAGTATGTAAACACCAGAGGCAGCCTTGCTGCAGTGATGTGAGCTGAGTGAAGGAGGAGCTTCAGAATCTGGGGGAAGGTAGAAGGGTGATTGAAGTAGTGGTGTACCCCTAGGGATAGTCCCGGCTCCACTCCTGTTTAACATCTTCATTAATGATTTGGACAACGTTGCAGATTGTACTATCAGTAAATTTGCATCAGATGTAAAACTAGAAAGAGTGGATGAATCACCAAAAGCTCATTCTGTCTTCCAGATGAACCTCAACAGGCTGGAGAGGTGGGAGGACAGGAACAACCTAAAGTTCAAGAAGGGGAAATGTAATGTCTTGCATGTGGAGAGAAAAAACCACAGGCAACCGCATATACTGGCAGCCATTCAGCTGGAGAGAAATTCAATTGGATGAGTTTCAAAGTCCAGCAAGGGGTCATGAAGACAATGAAGGGCCTGAAGAATCTCTGCTATGAGAGATCTGGGACTGTTTCACCTGGACAAGAGAAGACTCAGGGAGGGTTTCATTAATTTGTATAAATTCCTGGAGGGAGGGTACAAAGAAGGAGCCAGGATCTTTCTGATTGTCCCTAGTCATGGGACAAGAGGCAATGGGCATGAACAAAAATGCATAACGTTCCCTCTGAACATCAGGAAATATTTACTGACTGCAAGAGACATCCAAAAGCTCCAGATGGTCTTGGGCCACTTGCTCTAGGTTGTCCTGCTTTTGTAAGTGGTAGATGAGCTCTAGAGTCCCTTCCAATCTCAGCCATTTTGTGATTCTGTAATATTTAACAGAACTTTTAGCCATGTTGATATGCTGCTGTATACTAAAAATTATTTGTTTATGTGTCATGGGGCAGGATTTGTGTGCAACTATTTTTGCTTTTGAAGTTCTTAACTCTTTAGGTATGTAATGGTTTTTCATCTGGATTGCGATAGTGATGATAAAGGTAGGTTCAAATCATTAGTTGAAAAAAGTGCTGAACTAGACAGATATGAATTTAACCAAATTGGAAGATCTATGATGTCTCTAAGGTACTTATACATCTCTTATACTTATACATGTACTTATATAAGTACATATACATGTACTTATATATACTTATACATGATGTATTCTAAGGTACTTTAAGCTATAAAGAAAAGACTGGTAAGAAAATGCAGAGTTTTCCAATTTTGTTGAAACACTTTTCTCAGAAATTCATATGAATGCAGTGACTTTTATGGTATTAACTACATCAGCTTAATAAATCCTTTACATTTATTTAAGATAATGAGTTATAGAACTAACTCCTTCCCGATCTAACTTACCTGTAGGATTATCACTCTTTATAAACCTCATAAAAATATATTGAAGGATTATACATTCCAAATGTGTGATGAACAGATGCTGTCCATCACAAAACAAAGCCAGTCTGAAAGATGATTCAGAATAAAACATTTGAATGCGGACCTAAAGGTAATTGCGGTATCTATCCATTTTGGCCCGTGGCTCGCATGCCTGCAGCTTTGGTTTACACTGCATATCATAACAATGGTAGAAATTATTAATTTGGCTGGTTTTGACAGCTGTAGTACATGCAGAGGAGCAGAGATACAGAAACAGGGCCAATATAGAAAAGTGCACTACAGTAAAGTTTGTAAAGAATTTACAAAATACCACAGCTGGGGCTATCACACAGAGCTAGATGAAATAAATCTAATAGGAAAAAATTTGAAATAAACTAACTCATAGCAGCTCAAAGTTAAAGCCCCATTAAAAACATTCTTTGGATTTCCATTTGTTCAAGTTGTATTTAGGTTATGTATTGGACAGGAATTTTTTACTGTAAGGGCAGTGAGGCACAGGTACAGGTTGCCCAGATAAGCTGTGGATGCCCCAGCCCTGGAAGTGCTGAGGGCCAGGCTGGATGGGATCTAGTGGGAGATGTTCCTGCCCTGGCAGGAAGGGTTGGAGTTAGATGATATTTGAGGTCTATTACAACCCCTTAACATTCTATGATCCTATGACAAACACAGCTTCTTGGGTTGCCTTGCAATAAAAATTGGGAGGTGAATAACCTACAGTGAAGCTGTATTTTGACTTCCCTTTATATTTCCTGAATAATTTTATGTGCTTTGCTGCCAAATCTTGGTGCAGAATTGTTGAATGATGAAGAGATGTTTTTCATAGTTAACCCTGTCAAAAATAATTTTCTTATATTTTAGTGACTCCTCTGAGTGTTGTATAGTATTAGAGATACAGAACACCTAAATTTGTTCATTATTTGATAATTGAGTTTCATATATTGAAGAATTTTCTTTCAGGATGTCCTCTTAACTTTTAGTTTCTTTGAGAATAGTAATGTGACAGAAGCTCAAGACAACTGGGTGAACAATCTGGTCTCGTGAAAGATATTTCTATCCATGGCATGACAATTGGAATGATATGATGTTTAAGGTCTCTTCCAACCCAAGCCCAATTGAATTCCATGATTCCCTGTTTAATGATATGCTGGCCAGGGAGTCTCAGCAGTCCATGGTGCCCTGCTTCTGTCCTTACCTTTGCTTCAGTGACTGTTTTTGTGTTCCAGACTACTGTCTCTTTATTTATTTCTTACTATCAGAAGTCTGACAGTAAAATATTAAAAGCATGATTTTAGCAAGTGTTTTTATGCAATTATTTTTCTACTTCACACTTTCCCCAGGTCTGAATCTAAAGAACAGTAGTTCTTTCATGTCTTCTAATATTCAGTTATAAGACTTTCTAATATATACTCAAGAGCTTACGTGACAACTCTTACTGCTACCATTCAGAATATTCTGTTATGTTCTTGTTCTTAACTGGATTTTCAACAATAATTAATAGAAATACCACAAAAACTTACATTTCCAAATTTCCTTTGTCTGTTGTAAGATCCATGACCCAGGTATAAATGCAGACTCTGTCTGCTGAATAGTTCATTAGACATGCTCCATATGATGTAATTTTAATTTTTTTTCTTTATTAGTGAAAATTTTTATTACATCTTTATTACTCATGTTAGTGGCTGGGAATTGTTTATAAGTTCATCCTCCACATCTCAGTTCACTGTTAATTAGCCTTTTTTCACAAAATACTGTGACAAATTCACCTATCGCAAACTTGGAGGGAGTCTTGAAATGTACCTTTTGTTAGTGCCATGTTCTTAAACTGTGCTGGGAAGCTCTCATGGTGAGATACTACCCCAATTTGCGTGCAGACTTGATGTATTAGAGGTATGCATGCCAACTATGTTTACCTCTAAACCCAGTTAAAACCTTCTCCTGTTAAAACAATCTTGTGCTTTACTTTATTAATTACATATATTGTTTTATTAAATGAAAAGTATGTATCAATCAAGTGATGATGACTGCACCACAAGAGTTATCTTTGTATTAGTTTAGTATATCAACTTGATTAAAAAAATGGTACAAATAATTTATTTATTTTTTTCCAAAGTTTAAAATTCTTTTTAAAGAGAGACAGAAAGAGCACCTTACAACTTGCATTATGCACTTTTTTGCATGTAGAAATATTACCTTGCTTGCCAATACCAATATTGTTCATGAAAAATAGTGCCAAAATTAGTTCCCATAGGGTTATTTTCCATTCTTAGAATTCTTACATTGCTCATATTACTATGACTCCTCAGTATCCTTAAATTGAGCTAAAGAGCGTATTTATTTCCACCTGTAACTACAATTGAATATTTGCTCTACTACAGAAGACAGAATCAGAGAAGTGTGTTTCATTCAAAGATTGTCTCGCAATGGTGATGTCCTGTTTCCACAATTTGTGCAGGGCTGTTGATAAAGCTCTGTTTGACTGTTGCATGCATTTCCTTTAATTGGTTGTAATTATGTAATTCCAAAACTATGGAGGCAATGGACGACTCTCATTTATTCTGCTCTAATCATGTGTTCATTTACTGGAAATTATTAGACCTTGCTTACAGTAAAATATTGGCTTTTGTCCTGCAAGTGTCATTTTGAGCTGCAATATATGTCATCAGTCCATCTTTTTACTCTGTGACTATAACTAAGCCAAGTAGGCTTTACTTCACTGGCCACCAGTGTTTTAATGTGCATAAGTGCTGAGAAGAATCACTTTGGAATAGATACAGTGGGTTTGGTTTTTTTTTTTAAATTATATTATACATCTCAAATGCTTATTTGTGGAGGCTGCTTTCAAAATTTAAATACTGGAACACCAGAAAATCCCTTGTTATATAGCTGCCTTGACACCTTTGAAAAAGTGTTTATAGTATGTATTTAAATAGCAAAAGAATTCTATAGCACTTTCAAACTATTTGCTAAATAGCCATATTCAGGATTTTTCAGTTTTAAGCAAATCATTTTTCCAACAGCTGGAAATGTTTTTTAGCATATGGTGTATTTATGTGTATTGAGCTGTCTGGCATGCAAAGTTGAATTTCTCTAAAGTCTTTAGAAAGAATTGATAATGTACAAAATAGGAGGCTGATCTAAAATTTCAACCTGTAGTCAGCTGAGAATTATATTGTAATAAAAAGAGATGTTCTTATTAATAATTTTTTTCTCATAATGTCTGCATATTTCTGGTGTCACTGGGGTTTTCTTCCTGAAAAATGGGAAGTGCTGAGTGGTTCTTTTGTCGTAGGTGAAAGTGTCACTTGTGATTACATTCACTTTTGTTGTGCTGTGTTCCCAAACTGTCAGTCCTCAATGATGAAGGGGTTGCATATCTTTATTGGTAATGAGGGACAGATGGGAATCGCAGTCCCTAGATAATGTTTCAAGAGACGACGCTGGAATTTCGGATTTTGAGAAGTCTAGAGAATTTCCTTTTTTTTTCCCCACGCCAACATATAACCAATGCTCCACTTTGGTTCTCTGCGCTGTCTATTCACTTGCACATCTGTTGTGTTCTGTCCAGGTAGTCAAGGAACAGATTTACCAGCTCTGTTGGACTTTTAACTCCATGAATACACTTCATTATTTCACTTTCAGTAGGGAGAAATGTGTTCATTGTGTGCCGTTAGCAGAAAACTCCAGGGAGATCAGTTTGACATTAGGAAACATCAGTCAGAACACTTGTGTTCTGAGCACTATTAAATGCATGTAGCTAGAAAATATAAGCTCTAGTACGTCTCTGACTGTTTTTCACTCAGTCATAGAGGATCATAACATCAGTGAATGGCTTTATGTTTGAAGAATCCTTTCAGACTGCACCTTACAACATGAGATGTCAGCCTATTTTCTGCAATGCTTAGTCAACAGTTCTGTTATCTTCCCCAGAGATATTGAGCAGAGTTTAATAGTGACAGAGGTTCTCTTAGCAATTTTCTTTTGCTTTCCAGGACTCAAGACTGCCAAAAGCATGTTGTGTCTACTTCATTAACTGATATACATACTGGAAAGTTAAGAAGATGAGACACATTCTCACTGGAAGGTACAACCGAGTTCAAGAGTTTAAGCTGCTTTGTCACCCCCAGTGATCCTTTTGCTGCTTTTCCACTGATATTTTTTCTGTTGTCTCAAAGTGATTCCATGGTATGTCCAAGAGAAAATCTTCATCAGAGCATTTCAAGAGAAACATGATCTGTAATATCATGAAAGATACTGTTAATCTGGAATACTGATTAATTTAATCCATTCTTCAAAAAGAAATTTTTCTATGATTATAACAAAAAGCTGTGGTAAAAGGCAGTAGTTGTGTTAATACTAGAGAGGTAGGAAGGGAGTATTCTTCAGTGATTTTTGAGATTTCTTATGCAGCCAGAATAAGAAATTTATCAAGTTATTATCAGTTTTTCTTTACAGTCAAAGGAAGAAAACTAATGCTGCAATAGATTCATATAGGATAATCTTAAGCAGGGATCTTTCTCTGTTGCAGGGAAATATCCCACCTCTTAAGTCTCAACCCCTATCAGTTTATAGTTAAAACGTTATTCAAGTGAGGCTTCTCTATTTTGAAGGTGCTTCACCAGGGAAGGCAGTGAGGTGGTGCCATAGCAGGCAAGCCACATATTTTTTTATCCATTTTCATGAAATTGCTTGAAATTTGTAATTTCTAATGTGAATGATGAGAGAGAGAGAAAAATATGTCTGTAGGAAGGTCAGAAGCCACCTTCAAGGAGGGCTAGGCCTCCTTACTCGCTGCTCTTCATAAAAATTTCAAGTTTTTCTATATTTTGACTTTTTATTCCTTCTTTAATCTTCCCAATGCAGAAATTTTGTCTTTTTTTTTAAAATTAAATTATCATATTTTATATAACAACAAAAAATTACAGTGAAAATGGTGCAGTGAAATGGTGAAAATATTTACCTGCACTCTGCTACTGTAAATTTGGTTTATATTTCTGCTAACCTACTGTAATGACTCATGTCTGCCTAAGCATAATCTAGAAATTACCAGTCTTTCATTATCAGGCTTAAGTATCAAAGCCAAGACAAAATATCTAATGTTTGAAACCAATCAGAGATTCAGTATTTACCAGGCATTCTGGAGTAGTGGGTATTGCAACAATTATTATTATGCCATGTTGGATAGTTGATACCTTTGTAAAGAAGCTGTTGGTGTTCCTCCTGTTTCAAAATGAGCTCTCAGCTTTTCAGACATTTAAGCAATCCTGGTTTAATCAAGCTTTGTGTTCACATGAAGCAGTTTGAGAAGAGGTTTTCAGACTTTATAAAGTCAGCAGAAGGCAGGAGGGAAGTTGAAAATAAGGAAAGAACTCCCATATACCATTTCAGTTCTCTTTGCTTTTCACAAGCACATGTAGATGCTGCAAGTCAGTAAAACTGAACAATTAGTGTGTAGCATTTTTTTCTGAGAAATCTGTGTGAACTGGCTTTTCAAAGAGCCACATAAGAGCTTTCTCCCATTGCTAGACTTGATATTACAAGTATTATGCCTGAAGTTAAATGGAGACAAAAACTATTTTCATCTCCTGAGGAAGGTTTTGCTAACCTTTATTTCTATGTCTGTGTAGTTGTCCTTACTCCAGATACTGAGGTCAAAGCTAATTCAGTTTATGAAGACTTCGTTGTAAAAAAGTGCTGATTTTCCAAAGTAGGAAGATTTTTAACCATACACAGAGGTACAATTGTATATACCTGTATGTCTTTTCTTATATAGAAAGTGAACAGATGCAGCAGTACATATTGTTGGTAATGCAGATACCAGTTTTTAGATTTATCATGTATATTTCAAAATAATACTTGTGAAATACTCGGTCTTGAAATATTTTTCTGGATATAAATCATCAGTGATAATACCCCACTGATAATCACTCCATGGAACAGTGACAGCTATTTTCATATTTTATCTTTTATTGTATTATAAAGGTTTTATTTCTGTAGACATTTCCAAGTTTGTAGATTTATTTTAGGGTTATTATTTATTTTTAGAGTTATTGGATTTTTGTCTGATAACAGGAGCTATAACTTTACTAACCAACCCTCTAGAGGAAAAACAAATTCTGTCATATAGTTAGACTTTGTTTGATTTCCTTCTGCTTTTGTATGATGTGAAAGATAAGTGACAATTTGAGTAGAAACCAAACATCTGTCAGATGCAGAAACTCCTTTAAGTCCATTTGTATTTATTCAAGAACCATGGTAAATGACTAAAGAAACTTACATCCTATAATTCCTTTGAGAAACATTCTTATAAAATATATGTGCTATGAATAACTTACAAATCAAAAGGAGGTTTAAAATGTAGGAAATTAGAGGTGAATGCAAGAAAAGAGGTCAAATATAGAAAATTCCCTATTCTTTCTGGTAGTAGCAATATGCATTGCATGCTGCTTTTTTTTCCTTGCAAAGGTATCAGGCAGGTTTGGTCACTGTTTGGTAATATGAAAGAAGTAAAGATCTACATAAGCCTGTTACTGTTCTTTTCATTTTTAAACATCTATTCTTTCAAGGCACAGTGTTATACATTCTTCAGCCTATTACCTGTCATGATTTTTCCTTCTTTGCATTATCTATGTTGCGTTAGTGGTGTCAAAAACTGTCAGCTCCTGCTTCATCACAGTGTAATATTTTATGTCTGTATGATACGTCAGGCCTTTTCTTACTTTGTTTTGTGATATGTGAATGGATGAGAATTATTATGAATACTATATAACTTGGTGCATGGGAATGGGCTTGCTTTTGCTCTCAACACAAAGAGACCATTGATAAAATTCTCTTTTAAGATTACTGCAAAAACTAAATCAAAATACTTCTGCCTTGTTTGTGTAACAATTGTCATAGTCCCCATAAAAATAACTGACGAGTAGCCTGCACAATTTCACCTCCCATTGACCTTTATCTATACAGGAAAAACACTTTTTTTCTAGATTGAAATAATTACAATAAATAAGGCAATTAATACTGTACACTGTGACAAGAACCTATTCTCTTTTTGATGACCAGCTGGAAACTGTACATTTCTTTAGCACATGCAGTTTGGATTTTAAGAGTAATGTATGGATCCTAGATAAGAGTACCCTAAGCTTTTCTTTTATGGATTAATCTTTGTTATCAATGGTTTTCTAGGAAAGAAACATTGATTAGAAAATTAAAACTGCAACGATTTTCTTGGATTTCTGTTAGTGTATTCAATAATATGTTGTACTACAATATTTCCTTTACTGAAACGCTTTATTAGTTAGATGAGAAAAGTCTTTATTTAGATGATAGCTGATTGTCTGAGGAACATGGGTTTTTTGAAAGCCAGTGAAGTCCTATTGGCAGCTCATGTTTTGGACAGGGGCACTCCGCCCTGGGTTAGAATGGCTGGATGGCCAGGCTCAGAGAGCGAAGGTGAATGGAGCTACATCCAGCTGGAGGCTGGTTAGCAGTGGTGCTCCCCATGGCTCAGTACAGGGGCTAGGCCTCTTTAATATCTTTATCAGTGATTTGGATGAGGAGTTCAAGTATCCCCTGAGTAAGTTTTCAGATGACACAAGTGGGAGTGTTGATCTGCTGGAAAGTAGGAAAGATCTGCAGAGGGATCTGGACAGGCTGTATTGGTGGCCCAAGGCCGGTTATGTGACATTCAAAAAGGGGATATGTGACATTCAAAAAGGGGAAGTGCTAGGTCAGAAGTTTGGGTCACAAGAACCCCAGGCAGTGCTAAAGGCTTGAGGAAGAGACACTGTAAAGATATTGATGGAAAAGGACCTGGGGATGCTGATCAATGGCAGCTGAACATGAACAATCACATGCCCAGATGGCCAAGAAGGCCAGTGGCAGCCTGGCCCGTATCAGCAATAGTGTGGCCAGCAGGACCACGTAATGACTGTCCCCCTGTACGTGGCACAGGTGAGGCCACAGCTAGAGGACTGTGTCCAGGTGTGAGGCTCTGGAAAGAAGGACATTGAGGTGCTGGAGAGTGTCCCGAGAAGGGCAATGGAGCTGCTGAAGGGTCTGGAGAGCAAGACCTACAAGGAGCAGCTGTAGGAGATGTGGTTGTCTAGTCTGGAGCAAAGGGGAAGACCTTATTACTCTCTCAACTGCCTGCAAGGAGGCTGTAGCCAGGTAGGGGTTGGTCTCTTCTCCAAGGCAATCAGTAACAAGACAGGAGGACAGTTTCAGGCTGTGTGCCAGGTGAGGTTCCATTTGGATATCAGGAAGGCTTTTTTCACTTGAGGGTTGGTTAGGCACTGGAATGGGCTGCCCAGGGAGGTGGTACGGTCACCATATTAAACACCAGGTGTTCAAGAAATGACTAGATGAGGTGCTTTAGTGACATGGTCTTTTTTGGCATGGTCATGTTTGGTTGTGGTTGGGCTTGATGATCTTGAAGGTCTTTTCCAACCTTAATGATTTTATAATTCTATGAAATTAAAAGGAAAAAAGAGTCCTATAAAATACTCCTTAAGTATTCTGTGAAGAAATACATTTTAAAATTTTGAAGGTTATTCTGCTGAAAACCCAAAGGACCTTTATGAACAGAAAGTAGTTAGAAATCTTCACAGTACAACACTAACCATGGTATTTATTTTAGCTTTGTGTTAATGTGTCACTGTCTAAACATTGGAGATTTTGCATATGAAGCACTGATTTGATGGATTTTGTCAAAGAAATACAAAACTTCCTAATGTTCCTATCCTAATTAAAACCTTGCTGTCGTGACGTTCTTGAGGTAGAAGATTATATGAACGAATTTGCTCAAAGCATTTCAATATGTTTGTGTAATTTATCTAGCATATATATATAGAGAGAGAGAGAGAGAGATAGAGTTATATATGAACACATGTATATAAAATACATAATTTTTCAAGGAATTATAGAGAATATAAAATAATTTTCTCTTGAAAGTTGCATAAATGAAATTGATTCCTGTAGCTCATCATTCTCAAAATTAATATTATTGTTGAAAGTTGGCTGACTGTTCTGACTCTTGCTTTTCTCTGTCTCTCTGCATCTATATTTGCTGAGGAGGAGCCATGCAATTAGGCCTGCAAAATTATTTCTGCTCCTGATGGGGATGGGAGAAGATGTAATGAATCAGAAACGTGCCTACATTGTGCTCCATTGCACAAGCAAACCAATGAAGTGTATGTACTGATTTGCAATTACATCATGATAACATGGCATGATTTCCTCACATGTAACCTGCTCTAAGGCCCACAAAAAAACCTAATTTCAATCCACTAAATGTGACAGTGAGTGAAGCATTTCACTGACAGACAGTGAAAAGTATTGAGGGAAACTGCTATGTTTACTTTTATGTTGAAGAGTGGTAGTGTTATTTGAACACATTTAATTTAAACAAGAAAAAATTTCTCTGGGGTGTGTCTTGAACTGCTTCTCTTAAGGTCAAAGGAGTAGCTTCCATTAAATAGTGGGAAGAGGGGCCACCTGAGTGTTAGGGAAAGATTTCCGCAGAGAAGCTCCTTGTGACTTTCTGAGGTGCTTGGTTTTTGGATGGTTTCTTTTGGGCTTTGTTATCATATTTTGTCACAATTTCTCGGTTTAGTGAAGCTTAAGCTTTTTTGTCGTTGTTGTTGTAAGAAATATTCACTTTTAATCATTGCTCAGGGAATGTCAGAGCTTAGCGTATCCTGTCTATCTTTTCCCAAGTTTAATGTATTTCATCCAAAAAGACCTTTTCTAGGGTCCGTGTGGATTCACCACTACATTGCTCTGCCATTTGGAGACTGAAATTGGCCGGAGGGAGAAAAGTTTTTTTCCTTAACTGGAAACAGTTTCTCTAGTTTATGAGGGAGAGCAATAGTTCATCTTAAAGGATAAAGGTTGGTCAGAGAAGAGAAAAAACAGTTTTCTCTGAGACTGAAATAATCTAGATGTAACAAAAGAAAAAAAAATCATCCACCAATAAATAACCACCTCCAAAATCAATTTATATCAGTTAGATTCTGAGTATACCAAATTCATGGGAAACTATAATTAATTGAGGTCTTGTACTCCATTGCAACTCAGTACATTAAAATTGCATTTTCTTGAAAGGGATGGGAAAGGAACGTTTTCTCTCCCTGTCTAGAAAAAAAGGTATTGTCTGAGCTTTTTTGATTCTTGCCAGCTACGTTTCCTTTCTGCAACTTTTGTGTTCCATCTCATTTTAGGTGCATTATTTTTCTATCTTGCTTGTTATCTAGTTTATTCTAGTTATATTTTCAACAGCTAGAAGGCCAAATTGAGAAGGTAAAACTACTAGTTTAAGATGCAGGCGGAAAGCAATCATAGCTGCAAATAATGGCTGCAATAAATAGATTCATTCAACTAAATCCTTTCTTTATAGCTTGCAGGGTAGACTGAGACTGTTTTAAGGGTATTGAATAAGGGCACAATTTTGTTAGCAGTATTTTTATTTGATTGCTGTGTATATTCTCTAAGAATCTCAAAACTCTGTGAAAAAACCCTACCCTTTTCATCCATTTGAGCAAAATCAGTTTGGGTTTTTTGCTGAGTCTAGAAATGGTGAGGCAACATTTGTGTATCTAAAATTTATTTTGTTTCTGTTTGCTCCTGAGATGTCTTTTTTTTTGCAAATCCTCCCTCAGATAAAACAACTTACTCTGAAAAATATAGTCTGGCAGGGAAATACTAATTAATGACAAATTATTTATTGCACTTCTGTAAGAAGTTTGATTTGAATTTGAATTATTTAATTGAAAATCTACATTTTAAGTGGGTATGTGAGAATATTCCTCTGGAGTTTTCAAGAAGGTTACGTATATGAATATGTATATGTATATGTGACTTCATGATTAAATAAAAAAAGAAAACTTGAGGCGATGAACTTTTGAAATATAGAGTAAATGCATAAGGAAAAGCATGGGATAGACTACTTAATTAATTAGTAGCATGCTATAAAATAATAAAGTATTGTGCCTCAGTTAGACTACTATTATATTTTGACAGAAAGAATTTCTGCAGTCTAAGAGGCTACAATTTCTTTTTTTCTCTGGCTTATGAAAAGGAATTCTTCCTGACACTTTCAATGTACTTGGGCTATGAAGAGTCATTGTGGGAAGAGTCAAGACTCACACTCTGAGTGGGATTTGCTGACTTCCTAGACCTATAATGTTGGATGCCTTTCTCCTCAATATCTGAATATTTTTGCTCTCACCAGGAGTAGTTAGCTGTCATGCAAACACACCAAGCAATGGTCATTGTTTCTGTCAAGCATAGTTGCTGAGACTTCACCTTTCTTTCACTTCTTCCTCTTTGCATAAGGCACAGAGGTTTAAAACCACTTACCACATATAAACTCAGCTATTTTTTGAAAACTCAGAGAAATTATGTGATAATAAAATCCTGGACTGTGAAAGGCAAGTGTTTGTTGGAGTTTTATTTTCTCCATATCTGTAAGTCTGAAAACGTTATGGATATGTGTGTAGGAATTCCATTCCAATTTTTCAAATACCTTTTTTCTGCCATAGAAAAGTTTCCAAGGTCATATTGCTAACAATGACATGGCGATCTTTAAAGAAAGACATTTTCACTACAGTAAAACCTGCTGAAAAGGCTTTGAACTTGAAACGCACTCTAAGAACAAGGGCTTCTCAGTAATATGAAGACTTCAGAGTAGTAGGTGGAAAACTGCATTTAAAAAAAAAAGAAAAAAAGTTCAATATAAAATAATAGCGACAAACTTGTTCAAAGATGGTGATTTGGAGCCAAGTTCTCCATGAAATGAAAATCAATTGACTGGTTTGCAATGTTACAAAAACTATGAGTTCAAAGCTCTGACTCAAAAATGTGCCTAACCTTGTCTTCCTGTATCCCATGTGTCTAAAATTGAAGCCTGATTTTCTGAGTAAAATAAGAGAAGAGGAAATCTGAACAGAATGCCAAGAAGCCTTTGAGCCATGATTTTCCTGATGCATTTTCTGGAGTGTCATTCTTAAAAAACATATCTTTTTCATCTTGAAAGCCAGCTTTAATTTTAATCCTACAGGTTATATGCCAGTTCTGGTTTGGATTTGTTTTTCTTCCCCTATTTGTCTTCCTCTGTAACATAAAAGGTAGAACCCCTCTTTATTATCAGGTAGATTATAACCCACAATGTGCAAAAACTTTTCTGAGTTTAAAAAATGATGACCTAAATATTTAAGACTTGCAGAGGATAAAGGATTCATTCTGGTACAATGAACACCATTTCATACTCTTCTGCTTTTATATGTGAAAAGTTATATCTCAGAACCAGATAAAGTCACTTTTTTTTAATCTTCTTTTTTTTTTCTTTAATGAGCTAAATGAAAAACTGTGCTTCACAGTGATAACAGGAAATTCACATTTCTGCCCAGTTGACAATGTTTTTCATAGTCATTGCAGGTGAAATTTGCTGTTGTGCAGAGAACTGGCACAAGATCCAAGGATTCCTTAAATGTTGCCTGAAAGCATTGTGTTCTGGCCTGCTTATTGCCTCTTACATTCTGCTGTGTTTTTAATGCACCACAGAAAATGTGAGTTCTTGTCCCAGGGTTAATGTCAGGTCAGGACTGGAAGTCAAGGAGCCCAAGCAGCTGCTGCTGCAGAGTTATGTTTCAATCAAGCTCAGCTGCTTGAGGTGCCGTGAAGTTTTTGGCAGCTGTGGCAAAGAGTTCTTACAAGCTACTCTAGTGAAATATTGCAGAAACATATTGTCTTCTGGTATGCTGGATAAAAGACAAAGGAGAGAGGCAGGTGGGCAGGCTTTTCCAAAAAGAATTGGGATTGGAGATCTGCAAGATTGTATGGGACACATAGGCTAGACAGAACAAGTGGTGACACTGAAGGGAACACATCACATTTTATAGGCCTTTAACAATACCACCTTTGAAAGCAGTGAATCCATCTGCTCAATTCATTGAAGTGACAGAAACAGTCTAAACTCATCTCTACTTTCTGGTTTATAGGGAAAACACATATTGCTTTTGAATATCTCAAGCCATTATTATACCAAATAAAAAAATATTTGAGCACATTTATTCGTAGTTGTTTTACCACAATCCTCAGTCCCCATTTCAACCTCAGATATTAAAAATATTAGCAATAATTTGGAAAGATATCAATTACCAGGTGGAAAAGTGGTGGTAAACTTATTTTATACAAACAGAATGATGACTTTATAAGAATTTCTTTTTTTAATAATGAAATCTGTTATGTGGACACCAAAAGCTCATGCAAAACTAGGCCTTGTCCTTTCTGAAGTTCTGTGGGCAGACAGACACAACAGCAGTCTTGCAGAAGGCTAATGATATGCATATAATGGCTTTTTCTTTAAAAGTGTTCCAGATTTCAGGACAAGGTAGCAGTTGTGATTATAAATAGTTTCAACTCCTAACAGTATGGAAACAAAATTGCTGAAGAAAATAGGATATAGGACTCAAAATGTATGCTGTTTCTGACTTTCTTCTCTCCATCTCAACACGTGTTTTTTTTGGTTTTTTTGTTGTTTTTTTTTTTTTCCCTCAGCCATTTGGTTCATCTATTGCCTATCTGCTCTTCATGAGCTTCACTAATATTAATGTGTCCTGCAGTGACCTGATGCCTTAGGGTTCTTCTGGAAACTTTTCTGTAAGGCCATCTGTGAAGTCAATGGTCTCCCAAAATCTTCCATATAAAGTGCTATTGTATTTGAACAGTGAATTTATCATATCTGCTATTCTGGATGTATATAATCTTCCAGATTAGACAGCATATTCTCTATTTACCTCAATTTTGAAGGAAGAATTTATTGCAGAGTTGGAACAGAGAAAACCCCACATGCACTAAGCCTACAGCTCCATCTGAAATGCACTCTGCATTACTGTGCTGGGTGCCTGATGCTGGAACTGTTCACCATTTCAGGTACCTTCCTTCTCCTGGATGTGTTCTGCAACCATGTCATGCTTACAAAATATATATAGAATAGATATGGGTTCTTTTAAAGGCAGCTAATTTTGGCTGTTGGCAATGGAATGCTGGGTTTAATTCTAATTGGATTTGTAGGCTTGATACTTTCCTCCCTCGTCCATGCTGATCTCATTCATTTCCATTGTGGGAAATGCTTCCTTAAACTTAGCTACCAGAAGAAAGAAATTTTAACCTTTAGTTGGTCAAGTACTTAACTGTTATTCCTGCTTTTTTTTTTCCCCCAACTCTTCTTGACCTTGTCATACCTAAATGTTTTACTCCAGTGGTGGTCCCAAGCAAATACATGTGGAATTTCCTTTTCTCAGCCTGAGGAACACAGCTTGACTTAACGCATAAAAACTGTTGCACAGCAGTGCTCTAATCCAATGGTTTATTCAGCTGCATATCCACTCTATCACCTGTAGACTTGTTTCTTTTGCTGCCAGAATTATGCTGATATCTGCTTCACTTTGTTCAGACAAAAGAAAAGCACACCATCAAAACCAGGTATAGTGGTCACATGGATGTTTATACATTAGTTATTCTTTTATTTTAAAATTTTCCATTTCTCCATAAATATATTTTGCTTGCAAATAGTTTATTTCTTGGGTTTAGTTTTATGATTTCCTCATATTACTCCTTAACTGTAACAGCTTCTCTTTTGATTGGAACCCAATGTTGTTATTAATGAATTTATCTTTGCAGGGATTATTAAGCAAAATATTAACTAGAAGCTCATTTATTTAATTTCTTCCTCCTTTCACTTCTTTCAATATTTGTTTTTCTGTCTAACTTTCTTTTCCAGCAGCTAAATAAATGTAGTACAATAAACCAGCCCTCTGAGCTACATAAACCACTCTACCCTCTTTGTTCTCCTCATTTTGTAGTGTCCCACTTTTGCAGAAAAATTGCTAGAGCACAAAATCAAAACTGCCAAGCTGATTTTTATCTTTTTTGTGTTGTCGTTCTGGGTGGCACTGAACATCTTTGGTCATCATTCATGGTCACTGGAGAGCACTGAAGCAGAGCTGTTGACTTTTATGGCAGATTATTAAGCTTCCTCCTAACAATTAAAAAAAAATTCAAAGTAAAGGTTTTTCATGTAAACACAGTTTTACGTGCAGGTGTCATTTTGTTAAAAAATTACTCTTCTGTCAAGCACTCATTTTTAAGGTGTGAAACTGTAGCAACTGCCAGAGATTTCTAAGTCTAACACCTTGAAGTACAATCTGATTTGAAAATGGAAATTATTACATAAATATTTCTGTCTTTCTTTAGTCCTGTCCTGCTCTGACTTGTGTCTCTTTGCATTAAGGGTTGTTAACAAGAAGAAATAGCGTCTAATGGAAATTTGGACTGACTACTGGTTTTCATTCTATTTAGTTACTATAAATGTGTCTTCTGCTGTTTCTTTTGAAATTGTTCTGCCTGTATAACAGAAATAATATAGTTTGTAGACAAAGGGCTATATAATTGTGATTAAATAATAATTAGTATCAGAAATTAATGATCATATGCAAATCTCTAATACAGATAGCAGTACCTTGCATTAAAAGCTACATAATTGATCTAAGAAACATATTTCATTCTGCTTGCAAAACTGTATTATAAAAGACCTAATCCAAATAATGAGTTGTATCAAAATAGAAGAAAAATACATGAGGCAAAGCTGCCAAATTATTTATCTTTCATTAAGGGAGAAAATCACACATAATTATCTATACTATATAAGCACATTTGCTGCAAGTAGGCATGGAATTTGAACAACAATAACCATAAAAAATGCAACCCTAAACAAAGCTGGATCTAACTAGCTATTATGAAGAAAATGCTAGAAGATGGAAAACTGAACAAGGAGAATATTCACTAAATAGTACTACATTCTCCATAGTCAGAAAGGACTACTCATCATTTCAAAGTACAGAAGCAAAATTATATGCTTAGAACTTATTCAGTGAGTGGTTATCATGGATATCTTCGTAGCTTTCCTATAAACAAATAACAGTTTAAACTCTTTTTAAATTGAAGGGTGTTCATGCTTCAAAATTAAATAGGGCTATGATGCTTTGTGGTTTTATTCAGACATTTTGGAAAGATTAAATAGTAAGTGCAGAAGGAAAATACAAGCTCTGAATTCGCAGTTCAAAACATCATTTGCTTTTTGTTCCTAGTTAAAATCTGTTCAGTAGCTGACACATCTGAGCAGCATGAGGTGATGTAGCACCATTTCTGAGCTTACAAAACTGTAATCAGGAGTACAGCCACCTTAAGAATTGTCCATTACCTGTGATTAGTAGGTGAGAATTGCATTTTCTACACCATTACCAGTTCATTGGCAGCTATAAATATATAAAAAAGCAAGATGTGTTTTGAACAGTTTCAGTAAAAGACAAATTACAGGGCTTTATAACCTTCTAGTGGGAGTACATGCTGTAGGACATAATAATAGGATAAACCCCTCAGTTTGAACACTTTACAGACCAGGATGCTTGTTCCACTAGCTTAATATTTTAATATGTCTCTGCATTTTAAGGTGAGATTGCAGAAATTGTTTAATTCCATTGACATATCAAGCAATAAAATGAAAATAATCCATTATTATCCTGAAAGAAATTGTAGTAAGCTCTTCTGGAGTTCTGAACCAAGAGACCCAAAATTTAAAATAATTTAACAAAGTATTAAATTTAGATGAAAACCAAGGAAACTTTAAAATCTTCAAAGTTTAAGAGAACTATAAAAGGTATTAGCAGAATAAAAGGCTATAAAATTTAGTGGTGCCTCTTCTGTACAATGGCTTAGCACTTTCTTTATATAGTTATCTGGGGATGGAATTTTCTTCAGTTGATCTTCTTGTCTTATTTTGTTTGTTGGGCAGATCCTCATTGAAATAACGCATTTTACTCATCACTTCTTTGATGGTGACTGAACACCTAAGATGAGCCTGAAAGAAAATTCAGTATTTTTATTTGCTTGTATTTCTTGTTGTTCCATTGTTAGTGACTGAATGTTCTTAATTTTATATTAGGGCTGATTGCACCTCGGATGCATAAAAATCAGTTTGTGGGAACCCATTCCTTTCTCCAAGCAAAACCTGGCAGAAATGTTTTAAATATCTTGTATTAACATTTTAAAAATCCTGGTTATGCAGTAAATTTTAATTATAGACCAAAGCCTGCTTCATGTTTTGGAATTACTTTGTAATATATATATATATATATATATGATTTTTTTGCCAGTAAGTTTTTGGAAGTGATCTCGCTAATGGTCTAGGTACTCAATTTATATATAGCAGCTCAGAATGAAATGAACTACAAATAATGAAGATACTTAAAATTATCAAATATGAGTCATATTGCTATATTTGGAAGCTTTCAAGAGCATGAGCCATACCTAACAATTTGTACGCAGCTGAAAGTATTTGTGTCAGCTCTCCTGCAGCCAGCAGGGATTCAAAAAGATGGTTTGCAGGGAAGACTTAACCTCTGGGAAAGACAAAAAAGGTGATTGTACATTGCTATGACTTGGATGATTATTTGATTCACCATCATATTCCCTCGACAACTGCAGCACATACAATGAGGGTTATGAATAGCTTGTGTCACTGCAGCTGTGCTCTAAGAAGGCTTTCCAGAGGAGCAGTATAGGCTTGTTTCTGCTCGCTTATTTGTCATAGTTTGTGTTTTGTGTTCTCCTAAATCTTTGGTCTGTGGATCTGGGTTACTCTGGATGAAATCCTGCAGACAAAGCCCACATCTAGCTGACTTTGCTGAGGATTTGCATATGAAGATGAAATTTGTGACTCCATGTGTTAATTTTCAGTGTAGCTTCAGTGATTTCTCGGAAGAACGCTGATGAGGGTGCAATTAATAATAAAATCCTGGTCTACACAGCAGAGCTGTTTCTACAATTCTTTGAGCTTCTACTCCTGAGGGAATACTTGATATTTGCATCATGTTTGTAGCTGAAGAATAATGTCTTTATTTTTATTTGTTTAAATATATTACCAAATTTATATGTTATTACCTATTTATATAAATGCATAAAATGTCACCAGTTTTTATCAAAAACCAAAATAAAATCTATTATCTTCCTTTCTCTGATAGGAAACTTCAAAGGTAATTTCTAGCTGGCAGTCTATGGAAAGAGAGGTAGAAAATCCTAAATAATTTTCTCCATCTGTCTTCCACAGTCCAGATTTTGGGTAGACCTTCCTTATTCAGTGATATTTATATAAAATTTCTACAAATTCTGTTGCTTTTTTCAACACACCCCTCTTAAGTTACTGCGTGAATGGTCTTGTGTCTTTATCAGAAGATAAACTGTATTCCCTTAGTTTTGCTCCTCTGTAAGGAAGGACAATCTATACACTGTGTATGAAGTGCGTTCTACAGAAGGTTCCTTGAACAATACAGACAAACAGACTGCAAAATCTTTTATAGCTGCTGATGGTATATCTACATGTGAAGGTTAAGTTATGGGGGAAAGGCTAAGAAGGCAAGAGATGAACAAATGTGTCTCTTGCTTTGGGTAAATCTTGGCACATCTGTCAGTCTGCAGAACCCAGCAAAGTGAGCTTGCTTTTAAAGTACCTGCTATTGTGGCTTTGTTCTTGCTCCCTCATTCAAATGTGAGGATTTTTTACTTCTGAGGGTGCAGTGGAGGATCTCTAACACAAAAACAATGGAATAGGTTCTTTCATGTGACTGCTTCACTTCAAACCCACCAGTAAAGCTCTCTTTCTGTCAGTGCTCTCAGTGAACAAATTGTCTTGGGCTTGTACAAATACACACAGAGTTCAGACAGTTCTGGTGTTAATATGAACCATTTGGAGAAGTTCTTATCAAAACAAAGCTGAAAATTATCTCCTCAGACAAAGCTGACTAAGGTGGAACAGTATCTCTTTTTAATTGCTTGTATTCTAGGCAGGGGTAGGATGGTAGGATGGGTTGCTGGGTTGGACACTCAGACCTTAGTCTGCATATCAGTTTTTCAGCTCAAAATTTTATGATTTTAATACGCCACAGCCAGGTTTAACAGGGTTTGTAACATTTGATTTATGTAAAGAAATATATTTTTAACATCTTAAACTAAAGAGTATTAGAAAATTAATGCTTATCATGGTTTTAAAGTTCTTTCTGGGAATTGGTATTAGAATGATATTTTATTCCCCAAATTTAACACAAGATGTGGAGCCCTTTTCTAATTCAGCATAGAAAATGGTGTAAGTAGGATCAATCAATCCCGATAAGGCTCCTTGCATTCTTTTGAATAAAGATATACTGATGTGTGGAACTGTTAATTGCTACATGATGTAATTCCAAGAGTCCGACTGACCTTGAATTTGGAGCATCCCTTCTCCATGCGGTGTGTACTAGGGGGCAGACTGATTCTTTACATTTTAGTTAATTAAGTGGTCAAATTATTTTTAACTGGCCCTTGAAATGAATTGAACAAAGAAACCCATTCCAACCCTCTTCCATATGCCAAAACACTTAAAAACACATTCTGGAAGGGGTAAAACCCACCTTATTCTCTTTACTCCCACTGCCTCTGGGGGAAAAGGCTGTGAAGCACGACGGCCTGCTTTCTGTCACCTGTCCTGGATTCCGAGCACTGGGATAGGCTGCTGTTGGTCAGTGTTAATTTGAGATACCATATTACAATTTTTGAGTATGAAACTGCAATATACACAAAAGATTATTGTTGCACTAGTAATGACAATTATTAATTTTAAAATATATATTTTGAAAAAGAACAAATAATTCACAAATATATTAAAGTAAAAAATAGCTTAACTTCACAGGCTAGTTCAGGAAGCAGTGATAGGACCTTTGTATTATTGCTAGAAAGGATCCTCTAGTAATACTGCAAACATGAGACTTTTCAAATATTAATTTTTTCAAGAAGCAAGAGGCACTCATGTTCTTCCAGACTAACTTTTCATTGGCGTTGCTGGAGAGCAAGCTAACCACTTGCAAGTGATGCCATCTGAGTGTTCAGAAACTTGAGAATGTGTATAGCAGACACAAATAATTGATAGAAGGTCAAATCATCTACATCAAGGTAATGCTCCTATAAATTAGGACATAGGTAGATTAAGAAACACAAAATGTGTTAAATACAGAATACTACAGAATAAAACCTAAAAATTTAACCTTGCTGACATTGCCTCTCTGTCTATAACTTACAGTCCAGACAGTAGGACAAATTTGGGTGTCAAAAATTTTTTTAAAGACACTCATGGTATTTTTGATCCTGGAAAGGATAAATTAACCATCTATTAAGGTTTTGTTACAACTGAAATACCATACTCTAATGTAATGCTTTTCAGGTGGGAGCAGATTCTGACAACAGAGTTGTCTAGGGCAAGAATATAAATTCAACTTTATAAATATCACTAATGAAAAGTAGACTACCAGAGGTGCAATCTTCTTGTAAATATTTACAAGATATAGCTAAAGCAGACAAATTACTAAAAGCCATACTTAGGTCCTGACTGTGGGTTTGCTGTGTGTCTCTGTGTCACAGCTTACTGTAAGGGCAAAATATCTCTCCACAGATGAAAAAAGCAACACCTGTTCTTCAGTTAATAAAAACCTAAAAATTTGCAGTTTCAATCAATTGAAAGAATGTAACTTTTGGAAATAGTAGAACTAAGGAAAACAATTCCACACCCAATTGAAACTTTTCATGAAGAAGAATATACAGATTTACTGTTTCATAAATTTCCCTTAAAATACAAATTTTGGTGACAGCGATGGAATATCCAGGCAGTCAATGTTTTCCTTATGTTTGCAATATCTATATCTCTGTCCCTTGAACTTGTAAGTCCAGACTTGACTTTATTACATAATAATTATATGAGGCACTCTGGAAAGTAAAACAACTTCCAAACAACCCCAGAGTGCAAGGTCTTCATCTGCCCTCTTCCTCATTTCTGGCAAACAAGACTACCAAAGGAAGCACTTGAAAATTTTAAAGCTTAGCTACTTTTTTGGATACTATTAAAGTATTGAAAGGGTTAACCATGTAACTAGACACGTGCATAAATATTCATATTGATGGCAAACACCTTCTTTTGTCAAGGGTTTCAAAAACTGGCAGAGGTGCATAGCCTCAGGGGGCTGAGCTGAGGTGTTGAAATGGCCTCTGAGTTGAGAATAGGAGGACTCTGTAGTCCCTAAAACAAGAGCTTCCTGAAAGAAAGCACTGGCAACACTAGAAAGTATATGAATCAACACTCTGGGTCCCCATATGATCTGGACATGGTAAGGAAGAATTCTCCATGCAAAGCCTAAGAACCATAATGGATTCACTTTGCAGGGCACTCATCTGCAATTTTTTGACTTCACATTTTATGTGTTACAGTAAACTTTCTTCGGGTAGTACTGAAACATCAGCTTTGATTTTAGTGTGTTTGAGAACAACAGAAGTTTACCAAAAGACCTAAAGCTTAGAAGATGCTTTACCGTAAGTCTGATATTACAAGGCGTTCTAGGCTCAGTAAAAAATAGATATGAAAAGTATGATACAGCCCCTAAGGATGTATATGCAAACAATTCCAAACTTCTCTCTCAAGAGGGGAATTTTCGAAATGTCTCAATAATATTTGGACTTCGCTGTCACAATAGCCTCAGACTATAAAGGTGTCCTGTGGACACTAAAATATTCTGTCACCCTTAACTTTGCAGGGGTGTATTTTGAGTCTGTTGTAATCCTGTTCATTTTCATTCAAGTGAGCTGGAAATTAGTAATGCACAAGGCTAACTAAGGATAACTATGAATCCTCACGATGCTAAATTTTTCCACTTTATACATTTTAACTTTTTCAGATGGCAGCATTTCAAAATTCCAGAGGAAAATAATCATGTTAAAGTTGTTTGAGAATTAATAAATTCTTAAGTCTAACATTCTCCTCTCTCACTACTCATGCGTTTGCAAGAATTTTACCCATTTATACGCTTTGCTTTCTTAAATGAAAAAGCACAACCTTTTCAAAACCTCTTCCACTCATCTCCCTTCAAAATAAAGGAATCACCAAACACATCTGGTCTGACATACCAGATTTCAATTTAATGTCATTCAAATGAAGATAAGTGCTGAAGACAGAAGTGTTTAGAGCAAAAATACAAATTCAGCTTTCCTATACATACATATGCTTCTGTCTATAAAACTGGGAATAAATCATTAATTATATCCCTTGACTATTCAGAGCTGCCACCTTTATTTGAAATAGACTTTACTGAGATTAAACACTTTTGAAGTGAGAGGTTAATTTAGAACTTGCCCCCACCAATACTATTTATACATCCATTTTAACTGGCATTGCAGCTGAAGTACCCCTAATCAAACAGGGCTTGACTATGGCAACATTTCTGGCCTTTGCTGATGCTTCAGCTTTTGGTGGGGTACTAAAGATATTAACAGAGAAAAACCCCACCACACGTGGCATGGAATTTTATAGTAAAGATGTGTAACTCCTTTTGGTTTGACAATTTGAAAATTATTTAAATATGTTCAGGAACACCAAAAACTTTCACAACTTCAATGCTTTCCTTAGAAGTTTATGGATTATACTTTATAGATCAGTGATCTTGTTCAGGTGTCTTTTTAATTCTGTGTAAAACTACTGAATGCAGGATTATACTATGAAGTTTCTTTCTATTCTGTCAATAAAAAATGTGAATGAAGTTCTATTTGGTCTGACTGACATAACTTTCTTCACTAATGATTAGTGGAAACTAATTATCTTAGGTTAGTTGGAAGGGAATATGGTTGGAAATCTGATAGATGGTATAATAAATGGCATGTTTTTTCTCTTGTTATCTTGGATCAGTTTACCTTACAATTCATCACAAAAGGAAATAAAAAATTGCAAGAGATTTTAAAACTCGAGGCTTTTGATTTTACTTCTTCCTGAAATTTAGTGCAGGTTAGTGGGACACAGTGTTACCTGGTATTACAGTGCTGGTTTCCCTGACTCATAGTCAGGCTCAGGCTGTAAATCACCTCAGATTACACAGTACATGTGTGCATATTTTTGTGGAAGTGAGCAGTCTATGAAAAACTCACCTAGTATTTAAAGTTTAGTTTTTATTACTTGTAAAGCAAGATTTTCCAGACACAGACATTTCAAATTACTACAAACAGGCATTAGAAAGAAGAAGTTGGCACCATTATTTTAGTTCTTTTTCACATCAGCTTCTTCACAGAGTCTAATAATTGTAGAGTTTGATTCAGCTTTCTTGTGGCAGTTTAACTTTGTAGGATTATCTTTAACAGACGATTGCTGTCTTGAAAAAAAAAATCTAATCTAGTGGTCATTAAAGTGAATCAGAGTTTTTCATTTTTTAATTTAGTGAATGAACTTTCCTGGGTTTTTTATGGGTTCAGAACACAAAAGTGTTGTCAGAAATACAAAAATTTTTGGTCAGAAATACAGCAGTATTCCTTGTGAACAGGAGCAAGTGATCTCACAAATTCTAGCATCTTGTCTAGGCCCATGTTTATATTTCACAGTGCTCCCACTTAGACATTGCACCTCCACATAGTGTCTGAAATCACTAAATTTGAAGCAGGATTTTGGAAGAAATCTATGTGAAAAGTGAAGTGTACAAAAACATTTGAAAATACACACTGCTTTTCAAAATTTCTCATGTTATTTGTTAAATATCCGCCGTCAGAATTTTGTCTCTAAAGCAGCTTCGTGTAAGTGATCATATTGGAAAGTCTTTTTGATTTTTAACAGTCTGCAAGGCATTCAGCCTTTTTTTTTCTTTAGGAAAAAGATGAAGTTGTGCTGCTAAGATACCTTCAAACATTTCAAGGAGTGGTGCTGAGAGCTGCAATGCCAGCTCAGTCAAACCTCTGATATTTGCTGTTATCTCCATGCATGTTTACAGCAGCTGACATATGAAAAGCCTAGGAATAATATGAGTTTGCAGGCTATGAAACAAGCCCCTTTTGGATCTGAATCTGGCTGTCAAATCACTTTGTTGGGTTAATCTGACACAAAATGAAAGCACACAAATGAAAGCAATTTTTGGCATGCCTGAAAAGATGGGCACACATCTGCAAGGCGAGTGATTAGCTTAGTGGTGTCCTTTCAAAAATCACCTAGGAACCCTTTCCCCCACCCATACAGAAAGTAGTCCTTTTTGTTCTTCAAATGTTTATTTATAGGATTATAATGGGGAACCGGAGGAGAGAGAGCTTGGGACTTTGATGATAGTGGAAGTCTGTACACCCCAAAGGTGGTAAAGCAGATAAGCATTATAGGATTAAATGGGCATGACAAATTTGTGTTTCAATTGGGGACACCATTTCAGGCAAAGATTTTCCTATGGCTGCAAAGTAGAAGATTTAACTAATATATTCTGCAAAGGAAAAAAGTCAGCAGAGGTGGGAGGGTTTTCACTGACAAATGATTGATTGCCTTTGGAAAACAAAGGAAGGAATGGTGTGCCAGGGGGTGTTACTGCTCCTCTGTGAATGCTTGGTGGCCTGGTCTTATGTCTCACACTGTTGTTTATTTTTACACAGTGCCTCTCAGGCCAGGATGTGCAGACCACTGTATATCAAATAGATGAATGTGTATTTGGGGGGTTAGAAGCAGATTAAATACAAAATTCCTTTCTAGCAGTAAATAGTGCTTTCTCAATATCTTGCTTAGTGTTTGAAAAATTTTGCTTAGTGTTTGAAAAAAGCAGAGAAGGCAGAACAGGAGGAGGAAGGGTAGGTACAAATGCATTGAAGGTTATAAAGAAGACTGTGAAATTCAAAAAATGAAGAGTGAAAAGATCATATTGGTAACCTCAGTTATTCTCAAAATTTAACTTTTCATTTCATGGTGGCTATGAATTCCCACAGGGGTGGTAAATGTTTTGCCCTAAACAAAAACCAGTGTCCTGCTCCTGAGTTATGTGCATCAAACATCAGCCTCGCTGTGACATTGGGTTCATGCCACACCTACTGCAGCAGGGAGCTGCTCAACCAGAACAGAGTTTGTGGACAAACTTGCCTGTGCTTGATAAGGTGAACTATTGCACCGAAGGTGTGATCATCTTTTGGGAAAACAGAACATAACAGAAATACCCTATGTCGTCCATTTCCAGTGCCTGCTAAGAAAGAATGTGGATATTATGGGCTGCAGCAATGGCAAATTAATTCAGCGGACAGTATACACAGAGTAGGGACTTGGCTACCTTACTGCTGAGTTGAGTTTGGCTGGTTGTGCTTCAGTGTGTTATGAGTAATTTAGTAATTTGTGCTGATTAAAACCGTATGTGTATGGAATATGTCCGAATTATAAAAATCTTAATAAACACTATGGTTGGGGACAGAGAGTAACCACACAGAATGGCAGAATCTCAGCTGACAGGAAGGAAATTAACATATGAACAGAACCTAGCCTGGCACAGGAGACAACCATCATGGCTGGAATGACCAGGAGCCGCCCAGCTATGGTGGCCCATGAGGATGTCCAGTACAGATAATCAGAGCCATCGGGTACATCTGAATGCCTGATTCCAGTAACCAAGCGATATCGTGCATCGCTTCCGGACAAGGTTTTGTGCAGCACAGGACACTGAAAGAACCCAACATGAATATGGAAGACACTGAAAGAAGACAAAGAACTGAGCCTCGGGCTAGAAAAAGAGTATAAGAACGGACTCTGCCATGCAGCACGCGTGAACCGTGGGGGCTTGATGTCATAGAGGTCAGGCCAGTGTTCATCCAGCTCCGATCCCAGGCTCAGCGCTGTCTCTCGATTGATTGGCTATTGGGACTGTGTAGCAGTTGCGAAATAAATTCTATTTTTTCATTTTTTTATTAAATTGGCTTGCTCAATTTTTACCTATAGCAAGTGTAACAGGCAGACACAATAGGAAAAAACAAAACAGCACAGTAGATGTTCTGTACACCCTTAAGATGCCTGTTCAGCTTGCTTGGAAATAAGGGGAGAAAACTTCCCACATTTGCTCTCCAAAACTCTGTTTTTACAGCAGAAGAAAACTTTTTTTACCTCATGAACAAATATGCTGTTAGCCACAAAAAAAAACCTCTAAAAACTAAGCCACAACCAACCAACCAACCATAAAAAAAAAAAAAAAAAGGGGAGGGGAGGGACAGAACTTGGGAAAAAGTGCTTAAACAAAAAAAAAAACAAAAAAAAAAACCAAAACAAAAAACCAATTAATTTTGGTTTGACTTGTAGCAAGTCCATGTGAAACTAAGAGTTAAAAATTGCAGTAGTAAGCAGGCTTTTCTGTCTTACTCATAAATAGATTTCATTATATTTTGTTCAATATTGAACAAAACATTTCATGTTAATATTAAATTCTACAACTATTTTCTAGACTTTCAGTTTTTAGGGGTAGTGGGAAAAAGAAATAGGTTTTGCAGGGTTTGTTTTGACTGCTCACAATTGTGTGTAAGAATCAGATGAACTTTCAGCACATTTAGTTATTACAGCACATTACATCACCACGCTATTACCACTGCAAACCTTCCTCATTCTCTAGTTTTATGTGGCACACCATCAATTTGCTTACAAAGACACACTGCAGTTCCAGATTCACTTGAAGATGGATTCCTAGTACACTGGATATGCTGAAGCCATGATCAGTACAACGAAATAAAAATGTGTCGATTGTTAAACTGGTTATAGCACAAAACCCTACATAAAACATTAAAAAGAAAATAATAGAACACATCAGATAATAGAAAACACTAGAAATAATTGGACAGGGGTATTTCAGGAGACACATGCTATTTTTTCAGTCGGCTCTTCCTTCAGATGTTTATGTGCTTGCTTTTCTTTGTTCACTGCACTGAGTGTCTTGCTCTCACTGACTCCTGTTTCATTTCACTTGCTTTTACTGGGTGAAATGGGGCAGGGAAAGAAATGAGGATAAAATAAGCGGTTTTACTTTCCATGAGCATTGCTTCAGGTCTTGGCAGGGGGTCTTACTAGCTTTCTGCAGAGTTTTTAAGCTTCTCCTAACATTATCCTCTAAAGAGGAAATGTGTGCAAAAGCTATTACAGACAACAACAAGGGAGAGAAAAAATCCAAAACAACATATTCTGCTTTATGAATGTTCTGTTTGCAGCCTTCCTGAGGAGATTGTTTGGAATTTCTTTGTTTTTCAGGAGCAGACTGAAATATCTGGACTGTGAGCCCTAAAATACAGTCAATATAATCTGAAATTTGCATGCCTATGTGTCAATCAGGATTACTAACATTTTTGAGAATTTTATCATTAACTTGCAGTCTGTCAGAATAAATATCAGGCAATGCTGTGAACATATAATTGAAAGAGAAATGAAGACAACAAATAGCCGGATAGATTTATCACAAATGGTAAGCTAGTTATGTCTAGGACCCTGAGAGAACTTAATTCCATCTTATGGTATTAATAATAGAAAAGTACACACTCTGCTTTCTCTGCTTTTAATGGAAAGATTGGTATTTTATTTTGTGGTCAGTGATGACATTATTAAAAATAAGTATTTTAAATTCTATATCTATAACTTCTCTTAGAAAAGCTGTTATCTTGGCTAATTTTACAAAGGCTTTATAAAATTATCTTTGAGCAGCTTCATACACTTCCAGGAAGTCAATTTGCTTTTTCATCAAAACCAGTTTCAGGGTATATTCTGAAACTTGATTTTGCAAGAAACAGGGTTTATTGTAAACCTGCTTTTGGAAAAGCAGTCTACAAATCACAGGCCCTATTCCCTTGGAGGCTCTGTTCTGTAAACTGAGTTGGCATGGATAACTCCATGTCAAATTCAGCATCTAACTCAATAGTGTGGGCTAGAGTGTGCTTTCAGTTCTCAACCTGAGGCAGCACTAAGAAGCTGTGTGCAGCTCTGCATATGAATAGGATAAATAAATTAGTGCACTAAGGCATACCTGTCAGCTCTTGAAAGCTGTACTGTAAACAGAAGCACTTGTCGAGGAAGAATACATTTTGAAATGCTCTTAGAAGTTGCTGGACTGGAAAGGCTTCACAAAGCAAGAGAATGGAAACCTTGGGAGGGATGTAACACAAACAGGTGTCACTTTCATATGTCTTCAAACTCACACTTCAGTAACCTTGTTTTTATGATAAGCTTGTGACCCTGGTGCAAATAAAAAGCTAGGCTTGGAGTCATATTGTTGACTAATGTCTCAGATACAACAGTGAATTTTAGTTTCTTCAGTGATAAAAAAATTGAATATCTTTGAAACAAGTGCATAGTCAATCTAGCAATTTATTCTTTTGACTGACTGTGAAGCTAAACCTGTCAACATATATCAACTTACTGCCAGGGAAAGGAGGTGTTAAAAAAATCACGTAAGGATGAAATATGAAATAAAAAACTAAAATTGCAGCAACAGACACCCATGGTTATTAACCCACAACACCCCCCAAGGTTAAAGTGACTTCTGCAACTATACACAGTCAAAAAATTTCCACAAATCAGCTGGGGCCAGTAGAGAGCTGTCAATCTTTCTGTCAAAAATCCAGACCTTGCTTTCATGTCAAAGCTGTAATGCTTTGACCTGCTCAAAGGAAGCATGAATATTTGTATACAGGGCCTTCTTCTGTGCTGATACACATATTGTGCCAGCAACATTTGATTCAGGAGAAATTATTCCTGTGGAATCTCTTCTGGAGAGGGTCTCCACTGGATGCCTCCAGAAGCAAAAAACTGCACTTACTCTTGGATGCCAGAGCAAAATGCAGCAGTGAAAGGATGGAGCCTAAATAATAAGTAGAGTCTTAGGGTTTTAATGGACTGAGAATCTGTATTTAATGTACCATTTTTTTTCTACAGAGCCTAGTAGTTGTTATTTCTACTTACAGTCTTACACCAGATATATCAGAAATTAATTAAAAAGGGTAGTGCATGCCTTAGGGCAATATTTAGGGTATGTAGGAGAATGTAGATTTGTCTTGGACACCCTCCACTTCACTGGCACACAGCCAAAACTCCAAAGATTTCTATCCATGAAGGTATGGGAAGGGAACAAAATTACTTCAGATTTACTTTGTAATCAATTTATTAAATGTCTCTTCTCATAAGGACTATATAAACACGACTGGAAAAAGGGCATTTGTACAGTGAGAGAAAAGACTGTTTGGGTCTCCTTATACTTGCAGAAATGGAGTGGTTAAAATACCTTTATTTTTGATTTGATGCCCTTGGTCTCTTCTCACACCTCCACTAGATGAACTTTTAAGTGTGCTAGAGAGCACTTACCCTTACTGTCATGCCTGCCCCATCCTTATTCTGATATATCTTATTCTGCTATATCTTCTCCTTCTGTTACCATGAAGAAAAGATGTGATACAAGTTTGAAATTCATAAAAAAAATTACAAAATGTTTTAATTTTAAAATTATTTATGACCCTGCAAGTATGAGCTTCTAAGTGCAACCAATATAACAGCCAGCATCTTTTTTTTTTTTTTTTTTAATGGGCAAGGAAAGAATTCCATTAGAATGAGGGCTTTGATTATGAAAAAATATTGTTATTGATTTTAACTGTTTGTGTCGATTATGGTGTAAGAACCTTAAAAACAAAACTTGAAATGTGTAATACTAGAAATACAGCAAGGGAGCAAAATGTACTGTTTGAGATTTTCTTCTTGACATAAATCTGATTTATATTGAAGTTAACATGAAGCAGTATTTGCACATGCCAGACCAGGGAACATCATTGTATGAAAATCTAAAACTATATAATGCCAGTTAATAAGATGGGAGCATTGCATTGTGTTAGACTTTCTCCCAGGGAAAGTCACATCACATCTCGTTCATGTCTGAAAGAACGTTGCACAACCATGAACTGCACACTATTCTATGCCCAGGCCACATTTTACATCCCATAAAAATGTTCCTTCTCACCAATCTGCTTGCACAATGTGTGCTATTTAGCACCAAATCAATCACCACAGTAAGAAACCTGAAGTACACGTAATTTGCTGAGTGCCGACTCCAAAGAGCCAGCCAAATTACACAGAAATGGAGCATGGAGACAATCTGCTCCAGAGGAACTCTCCTGTCCCAGACAGCAGGAAAATTTTATGTAACATAATTTTTTATTCTCTGTACATTATTAAGGCTTATTTATTATACTTGTGCTGGTACATACATTTTTTTCTTTCCATCAGGACTGTCACATGGGAAACGTTGTTTGCATGGTGTTTCTTGATAGTGCAAAGCATTTGGTATTATTTGCCATGTATGATATAGACAGATAGTAAATATCATTAAAAGTGTAAAATGTTGTGTTTGCAAAGCTAACATTTGCATCCCAGCTTATGGTAAAAGCCACAGAGACCTCTTTTTCTCACAAAGTATCTAAATAAATATACACAGAATATAGCAGGATCTTCCAAATTTTCCTTTCAGAGGAAACTGTATTTCAGGCTGAACTTCTGGAACAGTAGGTCCCTTCATGGCTTTCACTTGATGTCGTAGGAACATGTCCTGGCTCTCTTCTCTTTATGTCATCCAGATGAGGAATGTGGTAGAAGAACTTATCACATTTGTCCTATGGATCTGCGCAGCACCAGGGAGGAGAATGGGAAGTGAATGATGTAGCTCGTATGAGGATTCAGAAACCTTAACACAGCACTAAATATGGATGTGGGATATTGGATTAGCAACTGCATTTTGTGTCATGTCCCCATCTTGACATTCTTTTCTCTTTCCATTATAATTCTGTTGTGAGGTCCATTTATTCAAAGTTTTCTGGTTTTTTACACAGAGACAAGTAGCGGGCTGACAGTTTTCAACCCCAAGGAATTATGTATTGTATAATAAATGTTGGAATTGTCAGCATGGAGATGTTGTGAATACATGCTTGCAATTATGATTTCTATGTTAAAGCTACCATGCTAGAGCAGGGTCCCTGGGAATCAGAATTTTTACATGTGTACACATATATAGAGAGATTTTTTTACTACTGCTTAGGAAAGGAAATAGTTCTGGAATTACTCTGTTGTCAGGGACATGTGTCCTTACTTGAGTGCAGAATGTAGCTATACTCACTGAGCCTTTATTCAAACTTCTCATCTGATTCTTAGGGTATATAGCATATCACCTGGTAGGAAACAGTACACCAGGTGTGCAGGACTTAGATCTGACAGAAATAGAGTTTGGCAAGTCTCATATCCACTGCTTCATGTAGAATATTAATATCTGCTTAATTTACTGCAATTTAGGTTTAAAGTTTTAATATTTTTAACATTAAAAAAGAAAAATCACCTTTGACAACAGGGAAAAAAGAAAAAATCCGCTTTGACTGACTCATTTTCAGTAAGAGGAAACTCCTTCTCAGGGGAAATCTTGAATGCAGACTTTGTTTGGAGAAAATTTATATCTCATATTTGCACAATTCTCAAAATAAAACCTTGTAACAGTAAGCCTGACAGGCCTTTAACTACAGCGCAGTGGTGCTGCCAAACGCAACACACATTGCTGCTTTCCTCTGGCAGTAAAACTGATGTTTTAAATGAGTCTTACCACAGGATTTCTCTACTAATTGCAGAAATAGATAACATGTGCCTTGAGCAGCCATTATTCACTTGACAGTAATTTTTCTTAAACTGTAAGTGGCATTTCGGCTTCAATAGTGCTTGAGCGCCTGATATTCCCGAAAGAAATATTAAAACTCTTTCATTAAGGAAATCACTGACTTGTGGATTCTGGCTTTTATAACTAAAATTACCTGAGGTTGTGTGTACTTGGATTCTTTTAATCAGAGAGTCCCATATGCAAAGACAAATACTTTCAGAAGCATTTTTTTCCTCCTTTCAGAGTATTTCCCATCCTATTAGCATACTATATTATTTATCCTGAAAAAGTATTTAAAATACAGGAAGCAGAAACATCCATGTCATTTTTTTTAAAAGGTGAATTTTTTCAAAGATTGAAAAATTATTCTTTGATGGGAAATGAATAAAAATCTACTCTGCAGAGAGGATAATTTGGTACTGTTGGATCCCAGGAGTAGCAAGATAACTATCTTTGCTCCAGAAGGCTCCCTCAGAGGTAGAAGAATTCTGTCTGGTGTGGAGTGATGCCTCAGCTCTCAAGAAGCAAATCAGGTTTTCTGCCCTTGATTTTCAGGGCCCTGCACTACTACTGCCCAAATGTGATCTGCAAGACCAAAGTGTTTTGGATCAATTTTTTATCTCCATCTTTTTAACTCCTTTTGCTTCATTGCTTGTGTGATTTGAGCTGTTATATCATATATGTTAAGAATATGAAATCGAGTTCACTTGTTTGCTCAGCTAAGAGCTTGAATTTTTAAGCAAGCAGATAGAACATAAAAAGTTTTTTTTATTAAAAAGTTTTTTTTAGTAAAACATAAAAAGTTTTAATATGCATTAAAATCCAATTAACAGAGACCTTTTTTTAATTTTGTCTCCCCATTTAAAGAGAGGAAGACTCAATTTGAGGGAGACATAGATATGAGTATAAACTGCCAATGACTCTGTGAAGCACTGTACTGCTCTTTTACCAAGGGTATGAGATGCATGTAATAAAATTAGTTTAAAATTAATTATAAATGACAGTTCAGTAGATTAGGAATAGAAAACTTGCATAAGAAAGTGCTACAGGGGAATTAAAAGTTACATAAAATAAAAGGAATCTGAGTAAGAAATCACCATCTTGTCATTAAAAAAAACTTTATTGGTGGATCGCCTAGCCAATTCAAAATATACATTTATCTTAACACTTGAATCATTGCTTAAGATGCAATAGTGGAGAAATGTTATGTATGATGACTAATAAAATTTACATGAGGAATGATTAAATTATCTTCACTATAACTCTAGAGAGAGACTGAAACACTTTAAAGTAGTGAATAGTGAAATGCTGCATTTTCAGAGCTTCTGATTGTTATTAATTGGAAATGTAGCCATAGGATTCCATGTGATAACATCCCTATTTGAAATCAGGACTAAATAAGTTATGGTTACTTACAAGAACAGTTGGTGATTAAAAGCAGATTTAATTTTTTTGCTACATCACTTCAAATAAAATCTTCATGTTGGAATGGCTCTAGCAATGTCAGTTAGTCTTTAGCATTAGAATCTTGAAAAGTGAACACGGCATGAAATCTCTGAAATAAAGTTTGTCTTAAAGAAGTATTATTATGAAACAAAACTAGCTGGTAAAGCAAGTAACCACATGGAAACCAGGGGAAAAGACTACCATGCTATGCTCTAAAACATAAACTTTCAGCTAACTGAAAGCACATTTTGAATATGTATCTCAGAAATCTCAGTACAAATAAGAAATTATGGGAAAATATGTTTTAAAGCATGACTTGGCAGGTAGGTGCCTCAATGTGTCTCGTATCTGTTTAACCTGCATTTTGCCTTGGCAGCTGAACCCAAAGCCCTCTGTGCAGAGTGCCATACAGCATGGACAGAAGGATAGTCCTTGTCCTAGAAAGCTCATAACTACAGCAGAAAAGAGATGCTTCAGGTTAACCATTGAAGTGTGCTATTCCAGACTGAGAGAAATATTGGTGTTGATTTAGTGTGACGTCTTACAGTGTTGCCCACCACAATGTCTGCTGGTGTCAAGAGCCATCAAAACCAAGAACAACTAGTAAGGAAAAGGCTAAAACCTAGAAGTATGTCTCTTTGACAACGCATCAAGGAAATCTTTTAAATTAGCACAGAATCTGCTGAATAGAAAAAACAACTCTAAATTCACACCCTTCTGGAAGCCATGCCCCCTTCTCTGCTCAAAAAAGGAAGTCCCTGCTTGAATTTGCAGAGAGAAAATCCCCTTCTGGATTGTCCTTTGTTCCCACAAGGCATAAGATGGGCCAACAGAGAAAAACAAATAAACAGGGAGCAAACACATTTTACTAAATATTCTATGGAAAACTCTGAGACAACTGCAAGTGTTGCATTTATGACAAGTGTGAGTGAGATCTCTTGTTTAGAAAAGATAAAGTTATTAATTTACCTAGAACTTAAACTCACATTTTTCTGACAATGATTGTGAGTTTGAAATTTATGGAGTTGGAAAAGCCTTTCATTAAAGAGTTCATGTCTTCAGAAAAGAGAGTTCCTGTAAACCCTCAAAAGCGGCTGTATCTCAATGTTTCATCGGTTTCTAGCTTCTGACATGAAGCATGAGGGTACTGTGATAAGTAATCTGTATGAGGCCAGGCTAATATTGTGCCAAAAATATATTGGTGAGATTTGCTCATATGAAATCTCTGAAGGATATTGTGTCTATCATGTCTCTTTAATTTGAGTCTGGGGCTAAGTGTGGAAGTGAAGGCTGTCTGGGATGCTGGATGGAGAAAATTTCCAATTTATCACATGATGAGTGAATGCTGTTACCAATTCTGAAATTCTTGGTATAGGCATTTACAATCTGATTACCCTTTTCAGGCCTCTTCAGCTTTCTAGGGACTACTTAGGTGTTTTGATAGGAGTTGGCAAAGTAGCATTTAATTTGCACAGTTCCATGAAACTATTATAAAAAATAACCAAAAAATCAGGACTCTGCATCATTTCTAACCCTCCAGCATTACAATCGAAAATAGATTTGCAGCTTAACAGCCACAGACACTCACAAGCAAGATCTGCAAGGAGAAACTGTATAGCAGCACACCCTGAAAACTGCACAAAGAGATGAGGAGTACTGATGGGTGACTCACTGTTAAGGGTTGCCAAGGCACCCACACCGGCTGGGCTCACAGGCAGCCATGAGAGGTATTCTGCCTTCTGGGAGCTAAGGTCCGAGATGCTGCTGGGAAGGTGCCACAATCTCTTCAGAGCACACTTCAAACTGGAATTTGGGCAGATGAGGGAAAGTTTCAGACCCCAGGGAGTGCAAGTGAGAAGAGTTGGTGTCCAAGCTACCTTTTCTTCTGTTTTATGAGTTACAGGAGAGGGTGTAGTCAGAAATAGACACGTAATGCAAACCAACTTCTGGCTTTGTGGCAAAACCCTCTTTTGAGGGTTTTGGTCTTTATGTCAATGGGGCCTTCTACCGTGATTGTAGACTGTCAGGAAGGGATGGCATCCACATGTCTAGAAGATGCAGCGGAATCTTTAGCAACACACTGACAAACTTGGTGAAGCAGGTTTTAAACTGAAGGACTTGGGATACAGGATCCAGGGTGGCAACACTCATGATATTGCAACAAACTGATGAATAGACCAGGCCAGCCAGAGCTGCAAAATTGTGCTACTTAGCTGCCTCCCAGGCTGAGAATCAGAGGACCAGCCACCTCAAGAGTATTCATAGTGAAACACTCAGGCTAGGGAAGAAACCGGAGCAGCTCGAAGATCAAACACAGTGAGAAAGCTGTATTGTACAGCTCACATGACCAGGTGGCTACAAGTTGTTTTGTAAAGACAGGCTAGGAGGAATTGACATAGGAATAGCACTTTATGTTAAGGAAAACCTTGAATGTTGCAATGGATTGACCTTGGCTAGACACCAGGTGCCTGCCAAGCTCATCTCTCACTCCCTTCTGCAGCCTGGACAGGATCCCCTGTCTCCTTATACAGAAAATACAAGAAAAGTTTCACGACTTGAGATAAGGATGGGGAGAGACGACTCACCAAATATTGTCACAGGCAAAACCAGCTAGAATTAAGAATATTAATTGAATTTATTACTAACAAAATCAGAGAAGGATAATGAGAAATCAAATAAAACCTTAAAATCCCCTTTTCCCCACCCCTTCTTCCCTTCCAGCTCTACCTCCTACCCCAGCAGCACAGGGAGACAGCAAATGGTGGTTATGGTCATTTCATCACCTATGGCTTCTCTGGCTGCTGAGGGAGAAGAATCCTTCCCCTGCTCACTGTGAGGCCCCTCCCAGATGACGCAGCTCCTCCATGAACTTCTCCGGCATGGCTCCGTCTCACAGTCCTTGCCAAACTGCTGCAACATGGGTCACTCTTCCATGGGGTGCAGTCCTTCAAAGGCAGGGTGCTCCAGTGTCAGCTCCTCTCTCCACAGGTCTCATATGGGGTCACAGTCTCCCTTCAGGCATCCCCTATGCCCAGTGTAAGGCTCCTCCATGGGCTGTGAGTAGATCTCTGCATGCCTGAGATCCTCCAAGGGCTGCAGGGGCACAGCTACTTCACCATGGTCTGCACCATGGGCTGCAGAGGAACCCCTGTCTGGTGCCTGGAGTACTTCCTGACCTTCCTTCTCCACTAACCTTGGCATCTCCAGAGTTCCTCCCATATATTCTTGCCCTGATCTTCTCTGGCTGCGATTATAAGTGCAAAATAATTTTTTTCTTTTTCTTATTCTTCTTCAGTATGTTGTCACAGAGGCTGTGATATATTGCCACCATTTCTCATTGGTTCAGCCTTGAGCAGTGGCATGTCCATCATTTCATAGGTACCAAGATGGAAATATAGACAAATATCCTTAAAAAACTACAAGGTCATTGCCAGGGTGTGCAGAGATGCAGTTAGAAAAGAAAGAGCTCAACTTGAATTGAAATTTGCTGTACGAAAGGGTTCTTCATGCACTCAAATGACAAACAGAAAGAGAGGAAAGTATTGGCCTACTGTTAAACAGGAGATGTGAATTAGTCAACAAAAAGGATGAAAAGTATGAGATTCTTTATACTTCCTTCGCCTCTGTCTTTGCCAGCACTGTGGGTTCTCAGAAACTGGGATGATGCAAACACAGACCTAACAGTAGAGAAGCAACTGTTGGTATTACAGAAACTTGACCCCTATAAATTTATGGGCCTTGACAATATCCACTTCAGAGTGTTAAGAGTGCTGGTTGACATCGCTGTGAGGCTACACTCCATAATCTTTGAGAAGATGTGGAGATCAGGAAGCAGCCAAAAACCTAAGAGAAAGCCAAAGGCACTCCTATTTGCAGGAAGGACTTAAATCCAGCAGTTTTAGTTCCATCAGTTTTACTTCTCTTCTTGGAAAAATTATGGAACAATTTCTCCTGGAAGGTGTTACAAGTGAAAAGAAACACATTTCTGGGAAAGGTCAGCATGGATTTACCAATGGCAGATCATGCTTGACAAACCGATTTCCTTCTACAAAAAAGTAACCGGCTGTCTGTGTGGGGCAAAAGGTGGACAATGTCCACATGGATTTCTCCAAGGCTTTCAATGCAGTTTCTAAGATCCACTCCTAGAAAAATGGATATGTTACAGCCTAGACATGTGGTCGGGGAGGTGGGTGGGGAACTTGCTGCCTGGTTGCACCGAGGATATAAAGCTCCTTTAAAAATTGCCAGCCTGCCACAAAAATGTGGTCCTTGGGGATAGATATTGAAGCCCAAGCTGGTAAGTATCTTCAATAAATGATCTGGAGTATAGGATCAAGTGTACAGTAATGAAGTTTGCTACTGATTCCAAACTGAATGGGGATATGGACAGTCCATAAGGGACAAAACCTTAGGAGACTCAACAAGGACAAGTGCAAGCCAATGCACCTGGGAAAACATAAGCACAGTCTGGCATCTACTCATCTGGGGAGCAGCTCTGTGGACAGGGACCTGGATGTCCTTAGACAACAAGCTCAGTGAATAGTCCTGCTATGGCAGAGAAAGCCAGTGGGGTGCCAGGCTGCACCAACAAGGACACCACCAGCAGAGACAGAGGAGTCATTGTCTCACTCTAATCAGCACTTGCCAGGCTACACCTGGAACACTGTGTTCAGTTTTGGCCCCTGCAAAAACCTGTGAACTGGCTGGCAAGGGTCTGCGGAAGGGCCAAAGATGACCAAAGGACCAGAAAACCTGCCATATGGGAAAAGGTTTGGAAAACTGGGGGTTTCTGCCCTGGGAAAGAAGGCTTGAGGGAAAACTAATCACCATGGTCCAATATTTAAACGGTTGACTGCAAGGATGATAGAAACTCCCTTTTTACAGGAGTCACATGAAAAGCTGAGGGGTAATGAGTTCAAGTCACTCCTGGGGAGATCTCATATGGACGCAACAAGAAAATTTTTCTCAATGAGAGCAATCATCTGGAATGATCTGAGGGATGCGGAGGATTCCCTAATGTTGGATACTTCTAAGATTTGGCTGAACAAGGTGCTGGACATCCTGTCTAAACTGGGCTTCTGTCAAGGAAGGCTGGGCCATGTGATCCTTGAGGTCCCCTTCCAACTTGGAAAACCTGGAAACAATATAACCATTTCACTGCCAAACCCAGTTAAGCCTGATGAGGGTCTAGACAGGCTAAGACAATGCCTAACCCAAGTTACTTAACAGCAGAATAGAGATCCAACGTTCATTGTGCATGTACATCATTGCCAGTGCTGTGTGTCTCACCTATTGCCTGCGGGCTTTTGTTCTTCATCTGAGAGGGGTTAGTAAGGACAGATACAGCAATAGAGAGGTTCACAAATGTTGGGACAGTCTTACAACATGCTGTTTAATATAGAATAATGGAATGTTCAAAACAAATCCAAGACTTTATTGCAGCATAGGGGTGATTTTCAAAATATGTGTTTGCCATATAGTTCCATGAAAAGTCAAATTCATGATCCAAACTATTTTCAGATCTAAACAAGTATAAAGTTGAAAAATTTTAGAAAATAATTAAGTGGAACAAGAGGACTTGATTTTGCCAGTGCTCTCTTCAATGGTCGGCATAGTTATGATCTCCCTATCTTAAAAAAAAAAGCAGTAGAAAATCTAGTAGAAAAGGAGAAACTTCAGAAAGGGACAACAAGGATGATAAAAGGTACCAAGCAACTTCTGTAGTGTGTCTGGCTGAGTAAACTAGCACTCTCCAGCTGGGATTAGAAGAATTTTGGAAGGCAAGTCCACAAATCATCCTGCTGTGTGGGAAGCAAATTGATTTTCTGACCACCTCCTGAACATACTAGTAGGAGCCTGGTTCAAAACAACCAAAGGTGTCTCCTTATTAGAAAAATAGCAAGCTGTGCTCTCTGTCAAGTTTGTTTTATTGTAAAGTTCACAAGTTCACAAGTTCTTGGAAGAGCAATTTATTTAAAGGCTTGGGAAAAACATATGGTTACCAAATATTTGTACTAATAACTCAGGCAGCCTCTGTGCAAAATATAAGTATGAAGCAAGGTGCGTTAGAAAGAGGAATACCATGATTTGCCCCTTCTCATTCCTTCTATGTCATTTGTTCACAGATGCAGCTGGAGGGAGAGCACAATACTATGAACCTCTGGACGGATATAGGACAGCTGCTGTTGTGTTATGAAACTACAGCTCAAATTTCTACAGATTAAATAACAATTGCATTATATGACTGAAAAGAGGGAATACTATAATAAATATCTGAAATTAAATTTGAAAAATTCAGTGCCTCCCATCAGTACTGTTGGGTCCTTCTCCTGGACTTATTTCATGGGTTCAGAAAAGCAAAATTTAACATCAGTCATCAAATACTTCCATGGGACCACAGGCTAAAATACAATATTAGGAAAATTTGTATGTGAAACCATAGAGGTGTGCAAATTACTGTGACTGAACTTTTTATTTTCCATTATTTAGTAGGTAAGCAAGTGAAAAATGATAGTATTAAGCATGTTAATAAAGTTTTCCTTTCCAATGAAAACAATGCAACAACCTAAAAAATTGATTAGATGCCCATAAACTGTTTGAGTCATTAATTTGGAATGACAAAGGAAAATCATCAAAATACTGTACCTCAGTGGAATCTAAAATAGACATAATTATTTCACTCAGCTCTGCAATGACATTTGCTATAATTAAGAAAGCAGTGATTTTGTAAAAAAATATTTTGTACTTTTTTTGCTAATGAATTCATATTTTTAAATCAGTATTTTAAAGAAAGAAATTTTGTAACATCATTAAGCACTGTAGTATTGATATATATTTATAGCATTTCCAATGACTCTTCCAGCTTTTTTATTGTAGTATTTTGATAGACTCTCTTTTTGGAAACTATTGCATGAGGTTAACATGGTTTGGGCTGGTGTGTATGTTCATTAGATACACAAAAACCTGTAAAACTTTTTTGTATGCCTTACTTCTTATACCTTAATGTGCTGTCATCTTCTGCTCCCTCAATTAAAACAGAAATAATTTGAACTTTGAAGTCCCATCTTTCAGCTGTCCTGTTTGTAAAAGCGTACACTAACATTAATTTTGATTAAATATGACCTCTGAATACTCATCCTTCCATTATTTTTAGCAAGGCAGGTTCCACCTGCACCTTTTCTGAAAGGCATCAACACGTGCATATTAAAGTTTGACATTTCTTTGGTTCCCCTCTACACTGGGAGCCCCTTCCCAAGTGGAGGTTAGGAATCTGTTTATACATAGTGTTGAATTAATATCCTTGATTTATCCCCTGGGCCCCTAAAATGAGAGAAAATTAATTTTTACTTGAATGAAACAAAGAATCTACCATGATAATGGGTGGTTTTGAACTTCTGAGGGACAAAAAATGAATAAATGAATCTGTGAATTCTGCTTTCAGATATACATGTATTCCGTTTTGAATTAAGAAAAGTTAAATGAGACAAATATTTAAAATTAATTCCATCTTAGCTCTAAAATGGGGAAATTTCTCCTTTCTAATACTTCTCTGGCATTTCAGTATATTGATTTATACCAGTAGAACAACAGTGAACTTTTTTACATGCCAGACTGATTTTTCCCCCCTCACCACACAGACAGCAGTCTACATCCAAAGCCTAACAACAAATTCTGCATTTAGATGAACATCTCACACACGTCTCTCCACTATGTGGTATGAAGAGGAACAAAATGGCTAGAAAAGCCTTGAACTTCTGGAAAGGGAACTGTTAAGTGTTTTTGTGCACCCTGTTTCCCTCTGCACTGTCTCAGGTGCATGTGTCTGGATGTGACTGGAATACAAAAGACTATCTTAGAAAGGAAATAAGACCTCACTTCTTCTATGCTAAGAAAAATCTGTTCCAACTAAACAGGTATGGATTACAACAGAACAACTGCAGGCTGTTCTTAAAAGAAAATGAGAACTGGGTGCGTAACAAGGATGTCATTCCGCCTTCTAAAGGAAAAGCCATATATATATATATATATATATATATATATATATATATATATATATATATCCATTCCTTCTAGAATGCTTCTTTTGATTTCTTGCCCCATGAAATTTAATTAATTTCAATGATATTTGCAATACTAAGATCTTATAACTGAATTCATGATTTGTACTCTGTTAACATTAGCTAAAGCTCTTATTTCTTATTTCAGATTATTTTAAAACAAAAATGTGACTTTCATGCATGATATGACAACCACCCCAAACTTTGATTAATTTTCATTTAAATGTACTTTGCAATAAATCCATTTTGATGTTATAAATCATCAATGCCAACTTATTTGAAATAATGTAATGTAAAAACATTGAGATAATTGCAGAAAGTGGAAAAACAGCCAAAGTATTTTATTCCATTAAGGTTGAAAAATTTTATTTCATTGAATATTCTTGGTTTTAGTTTGTTTGGGTTTTTTTTTTGTTCCTGCTGTAATATGATTAATCTGAATAATAGCAGGCAGTAGAAAGCTTTTCTTCTGATAGGAAGGTACAATCTGATGGGGAAAGGGGGGAGTTCACACTACACAAAGTATTGGACACAGCCAATACTCAAAATTTCTACTCCAAAAAATCAAGGCTGAAACTTGTCTGTGTTTGGGAACCTACCTCCCTTTCGTTGTTATGTTATTCCTCTAAACAAGATAATGGAAATATGGTTTCACTTCCCCAATACCTGCAGGGAGAAATCTTAATTAAGTTGGATGACAACACAGAATTCAGATTTGTCAGAATGTTCTTTTGTTATTAAAATGATGGGATTTGATCATATATTTTGTTCAGCCTGTCATGCAGGTTTGTAAGAGAGGACATGCATGTAGCATTTTATCCTATTTTTGTCATTGATGCATCATACTTAAGACTGACCATAAAAGCTTTCTCTGGAACAATTTTTCTCTCCTAATTGAGGTGAGGTGTCCCATTGTCTTGCACTCAGCTGCTATTTGTACTAATGTAAATACAGTTTGATTTGACACTAAATCAGAAATACCAGCAATTAAAATGAAGCAATTTCAGAACAATTAGTGCCAAATCATGAAACTTGAAACCAAAGTAATAATGTGATTAGACATACTGAGTCAAAGCAGTCAACAAGCTGGCTCAGCTTATGCTTAGACTAAAATCATTCCTAAGTGCTGATGAACAATTTATCAGACTAGCAGATGAAGGACTTTTATACAATGTTAGCAGTTGAGTACATCAAGACCGCAAGATTTCTTATGTAAGAGTTAGACGAGTGTTTCTGTAAAGCAACTGTCCTCCAAACACCTGTTATCTAATGAGGCATGTAACATCAAGATATAATTTATATTCTTAAAGGATTGAGGGATTCTTCAATTAGCAAGTTATCAAAATGCAAAGTATTAGCTTTAAAAGCAATTTGCGTTGCAATGAGCAGATGTAACACAGATGAGGGCTTTCTGCAAACCTCTTTAGGAATGATCAGTGTAATGGTTTTTAAGTCTTTTTGTAACATTGTTGGGAAGAAAATTATTATCTTTCTCTTCCATCTATTTATCATTATCATTTGCTATAGTGAATCTCGTTTAAATCTCACTGAACTGGGTCCTGTTTTCAGATCTGATTTATGACTGCTCTCAACCAAACCAATCAGCAATTCATAGGTTAGTGCTTATCAGGGTTTGCGCTGAAAATCAGAAGGGCTGCCTCTTCTACCAAAAAAAAAACTATCTGCAAGGACTCCACAGTAACATTTCCAGTTAGGGAAATTCTCCTTATGATAATGCCATGTGGACTTTATTAGAACTGTTGCTGTGCCTTGAAAGTCACTCTGTGAAAACTCAGGAAATATTCTTGGATTGTCACTCCACTTTCACCTCAGAAGGTGAAATTAGGAATGCAGCATTGACACAGGCTTCAAATCCTCCTAGCTTTGTGTGGTAGGAGGTGAAAAATGACAAATATAAAGTCAGTTTTCTTATTTTTTTGTTAAGTTCCATTAAATTTTTTTTGTGTAGGCAGCAAATATAATTCTGAGAGATTTCAAGCATGTTCCTCTGCCTGACAATGTACATATGTGTACATATGTGTGTTCCTCTGCCTGACAATGTACATATGTTTCTCTTAAACTGAAAAAATTGTTCTTGTTTTTTTCAGCTGTCTTGATGTCCTGTTGGTTACCTTCCTTTCTACTAAGGGTCAGATAACTTCCCTGGCCAAGGACAGCACACCCAATAAAAAAAGTAAGATTGCCGAGACTACTAGCAGTACTGGCTTTTCAATAGGGGAGTTGTAGGTATCTAAACTTTTCAAACATTTCATAACAAGAAGCAGGAAAAGTATGAAACCAGTATTCTTCCAGGAACAACTCTTTAAATAAGGGAAAGTCAGAGAAATGTATCTAGGACAATTCTCAGGAAGACAAAATAGATGAAAAACAGACCTAAATCAACCCAAATATCTTTCATTGGTGTTAGGAAACGCAGTCTTGCAAGTAGAGTATGAAACTCAGTAATGGTCTGTTACTTCCAGGTGATACATAGTTAGCTTTCACATAAATGCTCATTTTTGTCAATGTAGAGATCTTTTTGGAATGGAAAAAATGTGTGATTGTTCTCTTGTAGTGCTGACTTTTCACTTATGCAATCCTGTTACTTTGCAAGTGCACCTTGAATGGCACTTAAGAAATCTCAGCTTTTAATCATTTGAAAGCTTTGCAATGTTAACTTTCTTACTGTTAGCTGGCATTTTTTTAAGTGATAATAAGAACAAAAAAAGAAAAAAAAAAAGACTTACTAGTCCACAGATTTAAACCCAAAAAAAAAAGCAAAGGAACTGGTAGTATTTTATTTAATGTCACTTCTCATGGACTAATTGCACCAATTAAAACAGAATTTTATTACTCGGGTAAAACACATAGACATAAAAAGTCTGTTTGACATTAACAGCAATGATAAAACTCTGGACTAGGACTAGATTCACACAGAGGTTTTATGAATCCCTCTGGCTACATGGGCTATAGATAGACCATTTCCCAGTAAGGTTCACTTCACTTTCCCTTTTGTCACTGACACATAATGCTGCCTTGTCAGAGAGAAATGTCCTGTTTCTGTACAGACTCCAGCAGGGATGTGCCATGCTGGTGCTATGTGCATAGGCAGCAGTCAATGAAAAGGTCAGGGAATGGATGAACCCTGAATTCATACAAAGAGTGGAGGTGCAATGTTGTGAAACCTGCAGCATTACCTGCAGATGCCCCTATAAGCACAGAATGCAATTTACTCATAGAGACGGAGCTGAAAAAAACACCAGGTCTCTACATTCTCACTGGAAAATTGCTTAATCTGCCTAATAATTAAGATTAATAGATTTATAATATAAGTTTCATGAGTGTTGAAGTACTTGTTCAAAGGGAATGGCATAAATACTAATTCATCTTTTCCTAGTGCTGAAACACCACAATGGAAGGGGAAAGTGAGTTTAAAAAATTTGTTTTAAGAACATTTCCTTTGCTCATAGACTTAAGGTCAAATAATTTTAAAAATCATGTTTGTTATCTTTGTAACTGGAGTTCTATATCATTGTCAGATGACAGCTGAAGTAATGAAGTCCCTTCTATTTCAAGATGTTTAAAATTGTGATATAGCTCCTGGTTTTCAAGTCTGCTTGAGCTCAAGTGGAATGTGAGGACACAGCAGAGCAAAAATATGAAGATTAATAAGGATGCTTGCTGCATTATGTCAGAGAAATTTATTTATTGAATGTCTTCTCCTCCAAGGCCTATTTAAAATGTTGGAGTAGCTGGCAAACTGCAGCCACTGATCCTCATTTCCAGAGATGCACAGTGGATGCTGAGAGGGGCACAGCCTGGAGCTGCTCAGTTTCTATTACAGGTGGGCAGTCTCACAGCAAAACCTTGAAGACTTTGGCAACCCAGTAGCTTAGTATTGCACTTCCAAAAATTCTTACAGCAGATGTAAGGATTCAGCCTATATTTACTATTTTGACATATTTACAGTTTCTAATGCGCTGTAAACTTTTTTTTGTGTAGGCTTAAAACATATTCTCTGTAACATGAGACTGGAAACGCCACTACCTATTGATTTTAATGTGATTTCTGTATAAAAAGAGAAATATAACAAGCTAGAGAAAAGTAAACTAGTGGGGAAGAAAAAACATTTAAATCTCACAGCATGTAAATTGGCAGGATTTTATGTAAATTGCAAGTTATTTTTCCTGGTGATGACTTTCTCACTGCATGTATATCTGACTGAAAATTATTAAAGCTTTTTTCATCACAGACATGGCCCCTAAAATATTCACCTGCATTTGACTTCCAGCCATACACTAATTTTTCTTTTTTGGAATTCAAAATGGGTAAGTAGGTGTAATTCTGTTTGATGAAGAGAAGGAGAGAAAATCTGTTGTGGTGGGAGCAGAGGTGTTTCTGTATGGTGTTCTCTTCTGACTGTATCTCTGAGTGTTGCTAGAAATATTTTATGTCTCAAAAGAGTGGATAACAGAGAAAAACATTAGCTACCTAACTTTGTTCTATGCTGTATGACATGTTTGTTCTTAAATCTTCATAGGACAGTTCTATATTTTAGATAATGGTGCCTGTTTATCTGCCTTATAAACAGACAATCAAGGTTCAATGGCATAAATCTTGCAAAACATGGAGAGCATTTTTTAAATTTAATGTTATTATTTTAGCTATTTGTAAAGGGAAAACTGAGCTACTCCAAAGTCCCTTTTAAATTGTTTAATGTTTTCTTAGCATTTTGCTCAACTCTGAATCATTCAAAGAAAAAACATTTCATCAAAGCTGCAGTCTTAGCTTGAGTAAAAAATCTGCTTGTGTGCCTAATTTATGTAGTGAGAACACCACATAAAATCAATGTCAAGAACTCTCGCCTTTTTGTATCTTCCCTGTTCATGTAAAAATTGGATCAAAATTAGTCTAACTCAAGCCTTGGATGCACAGGAGGAGATAGAACAGAATCTGGTTTACATTTCATAAATGCATTCTGAGATTTCAGAATCTATTCTTATGGGCATAATAAACCCAAGTCTGTCTTTCTATGCTTGATGTTGAGGGCAAGTCTCCTATCATTACTGACTTAAAGAATTAATAATATTAAATTAAAAAATAAAAATGATGCATGTACCACCAGCAAGAAGTAAGTCTGTCTCACTAATCTAACTGGCCTTGAAAAGGCTTGTTTCCATACATATTGCACAAAACAGCTGAAAGCATCAAAAATTGGATTATGGGGCAGATTAGCAAGTCAGCAAAAGAATGTTGTTACACAGGGAACCTAAATGTTGCATGTAGGATACTAAAGACTGCTTGCTTGAAGCCACAAATACATTTGTTTCTCCACTCTGCAATAAAATGTGGTAAAGTGTTTTATTATGTGGAGCATGAAATTATCCCGAAATACAGAGGTTCTCGTAAAGATGTTTCAGGGTTCATTTATTTGAAAGTGCTCATGTAAAACAAAATAGGTATGTTCCTGAAGGTTACATTCACAAGAAGTAAATTATGCTAAGTTGGATGTCATCTTGAATATCCAGGTATTCCACTGTTTTGAAGAAATGGAGCCAAATTAATCTTGCATTATTTTGTGTATTCTGATATTGTGTTATTGATTTGTCTTTTCTTTGCCTAGGTATGTAGTTACAAGGAATCAGCATTAAGCTTTTTTTTATGTTAGTTTGTTTATTTTGGGATTTAAAAAAAAAATTAACATTAATTTGAAGTAGCTAGGTAATTATTTACCTTGTTCATGATGTCTTGCTGCTTTGTTGGTTTTTTTTTTTTTGTTTTTTTTTTTTTGCTGTAACATGCTGGAATTCAAAACTTTGCATAATAGTTTAATTGAAGTATTTGATTTCATATTGTCACTGTGAATTACTCCAACTGAATATGGGCATTTTAAGTAATTATGCATTGTTATATTCTTTATGTTATAGCTTTAATCTGATTTAGTATTCATTATGACTAAAAGTAGAGTTTTCTGGCAGGCAGAAAGATGCAAAATTAAATTGAATCTGTTATGACTAAAAAGAGTGACTGGACTACTAAAAAGCTAGCAATGCCTAAAAGGTTTTGTAGCTTCTTTGAGCTTTTTACTCTAGTAACTATGTGAAAGTTTAAGTCACAATGTAATCCTGAAAGAGGGTATGTTCTTGTTAGTCATGAATATTCTCTGTGACAGCAAGGCATCATTTGTCCAACTGAAATTGCTGCCCTAGTTCCCTGATAATTTTATGTATGAGAAAAAGCATGATTGCTAAACAATAAATTTATGTATGAGAAAAAGCATGATAAATGGTTTCCTAGGTCTGACTACAAATGTTTGAAATACAGAGACACGTACAGCCTGTCTTAGCTAAGTCCCAGAAGAAGAAAATCAGAGTTAATATAGACTTTAGGTACAGGAACATCTGCCTCAGCAGAAACATGTAGGCATCTTTCCACATGCGAACTGTCTCTGAGATAGTGATCTCGGTGGTGGGTCCCACCACACTGAAAACACACTATGCTTTCTCTCTTTTTTTCTACCCTTGGTGAACCCAGAGTATTTGTTTCAACAATTCTCCTGGGATTTGGAAGTATATGGGGCAAGGCAATGTCTGAAAAACAGCAATACATTTTAGTATGTAAAAAATATATCCAAATTAAGTTGCCTGCTGCAAATTTTACCAAAATCGCTGGTGATGTTTTTCCAAGACTTCAGATGGGATTCAGAAGACTTCCCAGAAAGAGTGGTTAGCACTGATAAGGAAAGGCAATGCAGAGCCTCTATTTATGCTAAAGTGCTCAGCTTTGATTTGCTGGCCTAATTGAAATATAACCATCTGCCTGTCTGCTCCTAAATCAGGATCGAATGATTGCTTTTGATATGTAATCCATAGTATCCTTACTAGACCACTCTTTACTTTCAGCTCAAGGGAACAGGGACCCTCAGGTGGCAAGTAACAGTCTGTCACTATTGGGCAGATGTAAAATATCTCTGAGGTAACTTTGGCTGGATGTTAATGCTCTCAGTGAGCATCTAAAAGCTTCTTTAACTCAAAAATATCACAAGAGTAAGGGGATGGTTAAAATAGGAAGTGAATAAATGATAGGAAAAAGAGAGATATATTCCACAAAGCAACAATGAGGTTTACCATTTTCCAAAAGAATTTTAGACAAGGATGATAGATTCAGTAGAGGAAGAACTTGGAAAAGAGGTGAGCAATCCATCTGGTTTTGCTTTTTTTTTCCTTCTTCCTCTCTTCTCTTCAGTCACGGATATTCCACATCCACGGAAGTAAGTTTAGACAAAAACAGAGGCAGTGCTTTTTTTCCTCAGTTTCTGACAATCCTGATAGACCATGGACTGCCCAATCCCATGAGTCAAAGAATCAGGAGGTGGGAGCAGGGACTTCCCATTTGTTTCGACACTGAGCTTGTCAGAGACCAGCTACATCAGGGGAAGGTTCATGTGTCCATGAGGCCTGATCAGATGCAACCCAGAGAGCTAAAGGAGTTAGGAGATCTTATGGAATTCTCTCCATCAGCTACCAAAGGTTGAGGAATCTGGGATATTCCTTGTTGTGTGGATGTTGGCCCATGTTATTCCAATTTACAAGAAGGGTATAAGGGAAACCCCAGAAGCATACAAACCTGTGGGTCAAACCTCAAGACCTGGAAAAATTATGGAGGAGTGAGATAGAGACTGGGTGCCATCAAAAGTCATTTAGAGGACAGCACAGCCATCAGGCACAGTCAACAAAGAGTCTCACAGAAAGGAGGTTCTGTTTAACTAATCCAATCTCCTCCAGGATAGGACCACCTATCCAGTGAAGAGAGAGACGCAGAGGATATAGGGATTTTGGCATTTAGTTATGCTTTTTTACTGTGCGTCACAGCACCTTTCTGTAGCAGTGGCCTAGCTGTGGCCATTTGGGCCAATGGAGCACTGGGTGGAGTGACATTGCACGGCACGCTGGCCGACAGGCTGGTCAGTGGCCAGCAGCTGCTCCTCAGGGCTCATCCCTCCTCCCCAGGGCTGGGTAATAGTTGGATCAATGCTCTGGATGCAGGAGTTTAACGCTGCATTAATGGCTCTAGATGAACCAGCAGATTGCTCTTCCATTCTCTTATGCACTAGACTCTCTTGAGGAGAGAGGACCTGATCTGTATATGCTGAATTCCAGCCAAATGATTCCTTTCTCTTTTGTCACTGCCCTTCCTGCATCTTTCCTTTTTTAAGTTTTTTTTTCCTAATATAAGAAGGATGCAGATTCAGCAAATTGCAAGGCTAGAATTAGCTTTGATCTTAGGCAAACAGGTTTTTAACCAAGCAAAGATAGCTCAGTATAGCTTGGATTTCAGTTCACTATATATCTCAATACTAATTGTTTGATAGTATTGTACTACTAACCCCATGGGAACATATTTCTTTGTACTTAGTGTCTTGAGTAATAAATCTTTACAGGCTACTTTTGCCTGGTGTGAATGCAATTCCTTCCAGCTGAGCATTTTCTGTACTTTTGTGTCTTTTTAAAAAATCTTGTCAGTAATCAGAATCGGTAGGGGGTGAACAGTGATGGAAAGCTAAGGTGCTACAACTTGTCCTTAATGACCAACAGATGCATTCTCACATCTCTGAAAAAAAAAGAAAATATTACTGCACGGTCCCAAGCTTGGTTATTCTGACATTTATCACACTTACAACACTTTGTGTACATCTACTCATAATAAAAGGAAGTAAAGGTAGAGACAGGTCCTAGTCCAAAATCACTCAATTAAGCCAAAGGAGAGAAGACTTATTTTGACATCCTTTGGACATCCTTTTTGACATCCAGAGGAATATTGCCTTTCTACAAAAGAGTACAAGAAGACAGGGTTATACAGCTTTGAGGCATTTATTTGCAAAGTTGGCAATAGGTTCCAGGTTTCTATTGAAGCAATGTTGAGGTGATAATTTTTCTATCATCTACCCTTACATGAATAGCTCCCGTTTCAGATCTCTTTGATGTGCTGTGTGGCCTTGATCCTGTCCTTGCCTAGTAAAAACCCAGTAGCTTCAAGGTCAACAGGTTCTGCTAAGAGACTGAGTATTTTGCCACCACAACGGTATTATGCTGACAGAGCCTGGTCACTCCAGGCCAGAGCTGGCTAACATCCATCTGAGAGCATGAGCAGGGAAAAGATCTCTTCTTGTAACCTTGTGTGTAGATGTAACCTTATTAGCAATCTTCTTCCCATATGTCTCTCTTAAAATAGAATGCTTTATGTTGCACATAAATTGTATTTAGAAGGTTATTCTATGAACATTTATTTTAAACTCTAATGACTTCAGGGAGGGGAATGTCATTTGCTATCAGTCTAAATAGCCTTAGCTTTGACCTGCTCTGCTCCTTACAGCTGGCATATATAGATAAATAAACATCTCCTGGTTTAATAAATGTCTGTAAATCAGCATTTTCAAACACAAATAGAAGTAAAAAAAAAAAAAGCCATAAATATGCTCTTTCAATGAAATTAACTGTACAGTCTCCTTTTTCCCCTTTAAACCTCCTTTTGGTTTTAGGGTAAGGGCAATGCTTCTGTCACCACTTCTGCCAAAAGGATTAACTCTTCTGGAAAGGTTATTTTCTTTTGCCTAGTTGTAATTCATGGTGTAATAAGAATAACTCATTGAATTAAGTTTCAGAGGGGAACAGGAAGCTTTTTATCTCCTCAATGATATGCCCTCGTATCACAAAGCAGCATACTAACATTACTGTCTGACAGTGTTAATGATCTCTATATCTCAGTAGGGCTAATTAAACAGAAAACAAGGGATGAAAAGCAGTATCTACAGAAAATTTTATTCTGGGTAGCATTCCAGCATATTGGAAAGATTTTAATAATTGTTTTTGTACAAGTCCAGCTGTTTACCATGCAGCCTGAGGGGAAGTCCTTATTTATGAGAAGAACTCTTCACCACTGATTGTAATCATGTGCAAAATGGTCTTTTCAACTCATGCTCATGAATACATCTTTATTAAACTAAACAAGAGCTGCTGACTCAACATCTGCCCTTAATGCGTGCAACTCACCTTTTGATCTCAGCATCTATTTGGACAGCTAAAAGGAGTTTGTGCTTTGAGGGGACATTTCCAGTAATTACTGGGACTATTCTTTAATTTTTTTGTAAAACAGGAAGGCATTTATAAACAAAATGCTTTCCTTTGATATCTTTGTAGGGCACAACACTTAATATATTCTTTCATTGAATTACACTTTTTGTAAACTATTCGAAGCCTTGTGTTATGAGTGTTCTATATTGAAGGCAATGAAGGATGAGAAAACATTCAAAAACTGTAAGGAAAGCAATAATTTATCATATCCTGTGGGACTCAGCTGCTTGTTATAAATTCATTTTCCATGTAAATGGGCTTTAAAAAAAGATTAAACTTGATGCTGGTGCAGTAATTGTTATCACACAAACTTCAAACAAATTTCATTCTTTAGCTACTCTTTAATGCTAATGTCTAGAAAAATCAATTTTTGTTTTTTCATTCTTGTTTTTGAAATGAACCTAAGCTTACTGAAGTTAAGGGATTTGGATTATTGGCATGTCTGACAAAGCATATTTTGTACGCAGAGATTTAAAGAGGTGAACTCCATTTACCTAAATGTTCAGTAGTCTGCTAACAGATCTGACTACTTCAGGTGATTCACATCACACAAAAATTAAGGAAGATACATTGAACCCTTGTTCTAACATTATTCTTTTATCCATCATCTGGGAAGTTTTAGAGAAGGTCTTGAGGAATTAGCCTCATTTGTCCTTGTTCTATGATCACATCAGCTGTCAAACTCCTCCCTGTGATCCAAGATGCAAGTCTGGATGCAAGTCATACTGGGACCAATGGTCAGAGAAGATGATGAATCCTGTGCAAGACATTCACCTCAGCTCCTACTGAGGTGCTGGATAGGAATTTGGTGCAAAAAACTGTGTTCTATGTTCACCCACTTTGGCATCCATTACTTCCATCTCTTGCTTGATGGGCAGTCTGTGACGTGTAGAGCTAGCAAATGGCAGTCAGCATTCTCCCTGCTGAGCACCTCTAAGACCAAACCAGGACATTTTCTCAAAGGGAAAGCAAGTGAATGCATAACCTTTACACTTAGAAAATCCTCTCTTCTTAAAGAGACATGATAGTCATGCAGGATAAAGGTAGATTATCTCAGTTAAAAACAGTTTTCCAGAGCTGCTCTTTTCAATTTAACGAATTCATAGAATTGTCTTAGTTGTCAGCAAAAATAGCAACACATTGACTTTGATTATTTAGAGGAGAATAACAGGGTCAGTTGTAGTGTGATTTAGGAAGTCAGATTTACCAGCAAAGAAGCATTGGGAACTGGGTAAAGCTCTGCTTCTCAGCAGCAAAGTCTGACTATTTTCACTCTCCTGTAAACTGGCTGTAGTTTATTACTAGAGAAAAACTGGTAAAAATTTGGAGCCCGCTTTTTCATGAACTTACCAAAGGTTTGAACAAAATGCTTTGGCTTTTAAAAGGAATATTAAAATCCCAAAATTTTTTTCTTCTACAAATGATCAGAAAATAAGCAGGGCTCACATGTGAAGTTTCTCAAATCCTTGCATATATTTTCCAAAAAAAGAACTTTCTCATAACTTCTTTTACTTTAAAACATTGAGAAAACTCAAAGAACTATCATTTTTAATGAGCTAGAGGTTGGTTTAGTACAGTTGTTCTTGATTAGCTATTTTTTCAGTATCTTTCAGTTCACATGCATCCTTGTTAATTGTAATGAGGCGTATCAGAGGCCATGCAAAACTGGTTGAAATGATTCATCTTTGTCTTGATCTGTGTGGTTGCTTGGAAAACCCTGGGTGTTCCATTCCATGGTTTTGTTATTCTTAATTTATGAACTATCAGCTCTATGTTCTCAATTTCCAGATGTTGGAACAGGCAGCCCATTTCAAACTACTGCCATGCAGCAGTAAGAAGGCTAATTATATACACAAAATGAAGTTTTTTCAGGTGTCAGAGCACAAGCCGTTAACAATTGAGCCATGTACCTCCTCAAACACTTCTAAGAGTATTCCACAAAGGAATTTTACAAAGAAATGTAGGATATGGACAGATGCTTATGGTCATTTGTGCTGTTCTTGTATGTTTTATTGTCTAGACTACATTGGTTTTTTGAATAATAAACTCTTAAGATACATACTAAAGATAATTTGCAATGTTTACCAGCTGTTGGTAATCTGTACCAGTACAAACTCAAAAATTTAATACTTAAAGTGCTGTGAATTGAGAAGCTATTTCTACAAAATACGTGGAGGTTTACACGAGTAGACACTTTCTATTTATAATTTACTATTAAGATAGTTTTGTTGCATAGTAGCCCCTTCTCAAGAACCTGTAGTTCTAGCCCATTACAGAGAAGATAATGATTTAAACAAGGACTCTTTGTATTTTGGCTCAAAAAACCCCATAAAAGTTGAGATTAAAAATAACCCTCAACCTTTAACAGCAGAAGATCATGTTGTATATATGGTAGTCATTTTTCACAGGATTTAAACAGCAGTATTAACTGGACAAGGTTTCATGTTGTTGCTAGATTAAAGGCTCTCAGGTTAGGTCAAAGATATTCTCAGGTGTTCTTATTTTCTAGAGAAGACTTGGTAGACTTTTACAGTCATGACAGATACCACAGGTACAGTCTGGATTCAAAAGTCCCTAAACAGTCACAATTTTGTGCAAGTCCTTTTGCATCCCAGTCAGCTCTGAGAAGAGGTGCTTGACCAAATGCTGGGTGTATACTTGTGGGTCTGCAGACCATCACGGTTTCCATATTTTAACTGGAATTCCTGTCCTAACTAGATATACACAAATGACTTTTTTGTTTTCCACCTGCAAAAGAGACTTTTACTATATATGAGGTCAGATTTGAAATGTATATCTGCTCTTCCTCTTGTGCCTCCTCTAGGCTCATGTATCATTGAGCAACCAGCTGGAAATAGCTGCGTAAGCTCAGAACTAGCTGAACCATTCAGTCGGGACTCAAGGATACAGGCAAGGGCAGGAATGCATCTGATTAGGTCATGAATTATGAGAGCCAAGGTCAGCTGCTCTCAAATTTCTGGCCTTCATCACTAGATTACTACTGCCACAATTCTAATATATATTAAAATTGTGTGAAATATTTGTTTCAGCAGTTAATCTAGCCCTTTGGATCTGGTCTTTCCAGAGCAAGGCAGTCTTTTGCTCTTGGCTTTATCAGTTATTATTCAATTTATCTAAAAGGAAACATTATTTCCTGTCTTTAGGTATCTTTTTACAGTAATTTTCAGAGAATTGCTTAATGAATACAGTAATAATTAGTTTCTCAACCTATATGTGTAGGAATGAGAGCAATTTATTTCTGTAAGGTGGGAGGTAGCACTGCTATACCACTCCTTGCAAAATGAGTCGGGTTTAATCAAAATTTAAAAATTGCATCAAAGCTGAAGTAACAAAAGGTAAATTAATAGATTTATGTGAATTGAAAGTTTGAAAAAAAATTTCAAGTGTTGTTCAATCACTTTCATCTATCTTTAGAGGTTTAAAACACTTCTCACCTTACAATATTTTTCCTCTCAGACCTGATGAAAAAACAAACTTCACATTTTTCAGATAAGCCAGAGACTTTTTTAACTTGCAAAGATTCTGACCAGTTCCAGCTATGGTGGTGGAAATAACTCACAGAGAATAACTTGGCAGGTTTTTAACAATGTCTTCTGGGATTCAGATACTAGGAAAATAGTTGATATTTAGGTTTTTAACCTAGGGTAACATGATTCTACTGCAAAATATTATATTTGCAGGAATATAAACCATACAAATGGAATTGTAAACTTTACTAGTAGCTTTCCTTGTTTTAAAACTATGCAATTTTTAAAACACTAAAGTGCTGTACATGGTGGATGCTTTGTTTTCTAATATATGTATTTTGATTACAGGGAATCAAAATGATTCAGAATTCAGACATACAAACCCAGATCATGTAAAAATTATGTTATCTCCTTCTGGCATATCTAGCACTACTTGTTATTTAATAGAACAACAATGTTCACCAAATTCTGTAGCGCTAATAAGATTGGGTTTTGTTTTAGCATTAGTTTTTTCAATTTTAATTTTTGTATTACAAAGGGGTTTCTTTTACGGTTTAGTCAGCAATAGATGGAAATATTGTTCATCATTTAAATTTTAATGCATCTAGTGGCTGTAATATCTTCAGGCAAGCTGCTGGCCAAACCATTTTTCCCTTTTTTTTTTTTTTCTTCTTTTTTTAATGTTGCAAGTTAAAATGCTGGCATTTGTAAACTGTATTCACTGAAATTTCAGACCATTTTTTATGTTGAGAAGCCCTCAACATTTCTTCTTGCCTACATTTAGTGGTTTTGCCATTTCTGAGACTCAATTAACTTCAGTTCTGGGGAAACTACATTAAAAGCAAAGTTTTCCCTTGTAAACCCATTTTATATAAGTCATTTTTTTAAACAACTGTTTCAGGAAGGATAGAGCACTCTGACACAAATCCATGGCACAGATATTTATTTTATAAACAATGGTTTTCTAGCATGTTATTTCTTTTTTATTTTTCCTTGTGATATAAAATGACTGTAAAGGCTAAATGTATCTGTAAGAGATGGTAGCCCTACAGGTTGTTCTTCTCAGTTAATTCACATTTCTCAGCATAATGACGAATATTTAAAAAGATGGTAAATTATAATTAGACATTGTTGGGCAGCTCTTGTTCTTATAATTTATATCTATTCTCTTAATCCTGTAGAATTTTTCTGGACATAAATGAGAAAAGCCAGAAACAGGTGAATTTTAACTTGCTTGCTTTATCTAAATTGATTATGGGTCAATTTTATTGTCATATATGACTACTCAATTACAGAATTCTGTTGCATCTTGCAATTAAAAATAAGCAACAATTACACTATTAGAAAATACAGATATATAGCTAAAACTGAATTTTCTTGCAATTTTTCTCCAAAGTTTTGGATGGACTGTAAGAAACAACTTTTTGCAACAGCCTAAACTCCTCAATTTTCATCAAAATATTAGCACTACTTCCTGATGTTCTGAAGCAAACGCAGAAATTCTAAGTCTAAACAAAAGCATGCAGAACTGGTCTTGCTCCTACCTGTTCCTTTTATTTTCCACTTAAAATAGTAATTTAGTTGTTGCTCTCGATAGAGGATGCTCATGTAAAAAATCAGGGTGAAGAATGGAAAAATCTCCCACTTTTTTCCCCTCTCCTAATTTTCTCCAAATATATTTTACTAGAGAAAAAAAATGGGATCAGACTGATGAAGACACATGGAAGTGTAATAGCAGAGGGTGAAGAGAGGACCTCAACCACCAGGTGTGGTAAAAGAACTAAAGAGGTCAGTGCTTCAATTGGAGCAGAAGTAGGTGAACAGAATGATAAAGCTAGCACACTATTACCATAACAGGGCAAGAGGAAATGTTATCACAAAATAAAAAAATCTGCAGATATTGCTACTGCAATAAATTGAAGCAACAACAGTCATTGCTATCATGATCAGGGTGAAAGAACAAAAGAAGCAGGGAGAAAACATCAGGCTTGCTGAAAAATGCCGCAAACAGGATCTTTTCTCTTGCATCTGTAAGTTCTTCTATTGCTGAGACACCTAAACAACTCATGGGAAGTGTATCATCTAAGTGCTACCTACAAGATTGTGCAGCATCATAAGAAGCCAGCTACAGCGACTGGAATAAGCCACCTTTGCATTACCCAAAATCCTCTGAAATCAAACAGATTTTTTTGTGTGTGTATGGATTAAATAGGTTTTGAAGAAGATCGAACCACAAAAAAATCCTTTAAGTTCGGTTCTGCAATAGGCCTTCCATATTTTAAACTTGGGTTAGATGTCCCTCACTTTTACATTCAGAGACTTCTGGAAAGCTCAAAAACTGGAGGTATTCGGGGAGAAGAAAAATAATTTTGAATCTGTACTGGGTCTACCCTAGGCTGTTTTAGAGATTCTGATGCTTGTGTGGTACCCTGGAAGCTCAGGGCGGACGTAAGATTGTCTATTCTGATGATTAATATTGATTGTATTTATGTGAGCTTCGAAGACATAAGGTCAAAAGCTGCAAGGAATGAAAATGCAATTGTTAAGCACTTCTTCACACATCCTGTGCCCTATCACTGGATATGGGGAGCAGTCTGAGCTCCATCTAGACCTTTGGCACAGGGTCTAGTACAGGCTGAATGAGTCCTTTGACAGTGGGGATTACTTAGTTGCGGGTTTGGGAAGTGACCGCAACCCTCTAAGTTGCAGCTCAGATATGTATTTTGTAGCATCTCTTTTCTCCATGACGGGGTTCTCTAGAATGGCTAGTCCCATTAAGTGCCAATATATCATTTAAATGATGTATTATTTGAGGTTATCTATATAATAGAATTACAATTCCTCTGTGCATTGAGACTTTTTATTGGGCTTTCTGGTTAAAGAGTAAGTGTATGAAATACAAACTTTAATTTTGAGCTATATCAACTTTGAAATGTCCTTTCTTCTCCTTCAGTTCATTAAGCCTCCAGAGAAACTTTCAGAGCCCATTAGTTAATTTCATCTTGGGTTTCTCATCTCAATCTTAAACAGCAAGAAATAAGATTTAATGACTTCAGAGGTCATGACTTCTTTGTCATAGACTGTCTTGGTTTGGTGACCTGCTTCATTATGACCAGAACTGTATTACTTGTTTATTCCTCAAGCACTGAAACTTAAAATATTCTCTTTCTCGCTTTCAACCTTTTAAACACATTTTTTATTAATCATTATGAAATGAATATATAAGCTATTTAAGTACTTTGTTGAAGTTTGGAGTATCAAAGGCACGTTATACTGTGTGATCCAATTTATAGTTTAGAACTACAATCAAAAATATATTCACTTTGGTCACTGTCATTTCTGTTGAAAATGTGCATGGTTACTTGGAGGATGATTACAGGAACTCAGCATTGGGATGCATGTCTCCGATGGCCCGGTCTATCTTAACCTAAGATAGTTATTGGAAGCTGATAGTTGTGGTGTTCCCTGAGATCAGCTCCGTTCCTTCAGGAGCCACTTCTCTTTTCATGCTAATTTGGCATTCCAGTCTGCCACCATCTGAGATTTCATGATGTGGTGAGGTAACCCTTCTCTGACTCCAGCATGTGCTTTTAAAACTTTTAAGATTATCTCTTACAGGCATTTTACAAATGTAATTTATTTCATATGCATAATTCTCATAAGCACAAATTATTCTAAGGCATATATCACAGCTTCATAGCTCTGAGTTCAGTCTGGCTCCATCTTAACCCAGCTTGTGCAGAGGAAGTCTGGCTTCTGTGCTAAACAAACCCGTGTTCCTTATCCTCTCCCTGTCTTCAGATGTCTTCTGTCGCAGATTCCTAAGCAAACCAATAGATCTTTACTGGTTTCACACTAATTTTTTTGCACCAGAAAGTCTAAAATTGTACACAAATATTTCAGAGGTAACCTCATAAGTGTCAAATAAAGGGAAATAATCACTTCCCCATACTATCTCAACTCATCCAGGGTTTACTCCAACCTAGATCCATAATTTCACCGTGATCACAAACTTTACACAGCTCCTGTTAGGCCATTCCTCCAATTTATTGCAGGGAAATCGCTTTTATGGTCTGTGTTATCTGTTATTCCCCAAAATCTGGCACCCAACTTGATAATATTCCTACAAAAGTCATTGAAGATGTTCACATTTTGAAACCTTGAGCAATACAAGAAAAAACTACCAGCTATGCTACTCTCTAGACTCAAAAACTCACTTATTTTGCTCGCTTTGAACAGTCTATGTCTTTGAAATAACTACCTTATTACTGTACTGAAACCCTTTGTGACACCAATATAAAAAAGCTTTCTTTGTTCTCCATATTTTTTCTTAAACTGTAACCAATGTGTCTCTAAACCAAGTAAACCAAGCACTATAGATCTATTTATTGGATCTATTTGTGGTATTGGGAAATCCAGTCCAGCTGTTCCTAACTGCCTCCTTGTCCTTTTGAGTGTGGAGATGTCTTCTGTGAGGATTTCTTGTTTTTCCTAGGGACAGAGGTTAAACTGAAGCTGCAGAGCCTGAGTTTTCTAAGTTCCTTCTATTACATTTTCCTTTCTCCACTCACATGAGATTTTTGCTGATGAAATTACTCTCAAACTTGATAAAGAATAGCCTTTCAGTGACTAGGAGAGCCCTTTCAACAACACTGGATGAACCCTGTAGGTGCATATATTCATTTAAAAACCAAGAAAATGGATGTTGTCTTTACTGTCATCCAAAAGACAAAAAGAAGAGCATGATTAATGTCAAAGTTTAGTGAATGTAACTATGCACATGGAAGAGAGTTTCTTCCAGTAGAGTTTTCCATCTGTGGAGGGCAAACAAGCTTCTTCACTGCCAGCCCTTACTCTATTTGCATAATTTTGTGTACATTCAAAGGGACAGATGTGAAAAAAATCCCCTGATTCTAATACTTTCCTAATTTTGTTAGTCCAGTGAAAATCTAAGTTTCAACTTCTTGTTATTTTTAAACTTGGATTATTCTTGGTAAGGTATTTCTCCTGTTTTCATCAGTGAAGCAGCCTCCAGAAGACTGTGAAACTTGTCCATGCCCAATTATATAGGCTTGTACAGAAGCAGCAGTTAACACAACCACGTGTTTGGGACCCCAGATTCCACAGGCTGAGCCTCAGCTGGCTGTTCCTTTTGTCTAGTGAGAAGAGCTGTTCAGGCCTTATGCATTTTTGTACAAGAGAATGAGAATAGTGTTTCAGACAGCCAGGAATAGTTCCTGAAGGAGAAAAAGTATAACTGTCTGAGTTCATACAATTGACTAGTCCCCTTATAACGAAGATATTTTTGATTTGCGTGAACTGCAGTTGAAAGTCTCAAGAGAAAGCAAGGTCATAATAAGGGCTATATTTTATTTCAAAGACAGCTAATTAATGCAATAGCTTCCTGGACTTTCCAATAGCTAGAAAATTAGATTTTAAAAACAACATGATCTCTAAAATGATAAAATGCTTTTAAGAAAACTTTTTGATTGGTAATATAGTCTTCCAGGCCCTTTATTAATGTATGGATAAACACCCATCTGGGTCTTTAGTCTTAGAAAATTGATAGAATCAAGATTTATTAAAATATACAGGGTATTGAAGGATACTGTTTTAAATAAAGTTCAAAAATTGGCAGAATTTTGGGATCTTAAACTGAGCATCAGGCAGATATAAATATTATGATAAAGTGTTTTGTAAAACATATATAGCTTTATATTTCAATAACTAAGTCTTCCGTCCTTTTTTTTTTTAACTGAACAGATTGAGTTAATATATTCTTTAAATGGTATAAGTTGTCTAGAGTTGGACTAGACATTGTTCATTTGTCTGGATCATCATTACTAGTAGTTTCTTCTGTATAACTCTCTGTAGATCAAACTGAGAGCCCCAAACATTTCACATAATGAACTGTCTGCTACCAGTTTCAAGTCCTTACATTTCGTTACATTCAGTATTTGAAAGTGAATGTCAATTTGTTTGCAAGCATGGGTAAACAGTAAGGCTGCTGTGGTGTAGAATGGTATTCTCCAATTTAGTGTTCCCACTGAAACCACTCCAAACCATGTGCTGCTCAATAGATCACCTCTTTCCCTGACCTCCTCTGGGGCAAGCTGGAGAGGATAATTTGAGGCACAAAAGGTGAAGATCATGGGTTGAGATAAGAACAATTTACTGGAAAAAAGCAATGAGATGACCAAACAAACAGTAGCAACAACAATACTAATGGTAGAGGGTACAAGAAAGAGGCAAATTATTCACTTGCAATACCCCTGAAAATACCCAACTGCTCTCTGCTGCCATGCTGTTCCCACCTGCAAGAGAGCCTTCCCCCCATCCCCAGAAAATGATGTTAGGTGGTATGGAATAACTTTGGGGTCCTGGACATACTCCCTCCCAGCTACTGCAAAAAATTCACCCCGTCCTGTCTGGACACACCAGCTTTATTTTTTCTAACCCATAATGAAAAACTTGCTGTTTCTGCTGACTCTGCAGACTTGACCACAATGTAACATCGCTGAGGTGTTAAAGCTCCTGCTAGAAAACGTGTACTACTATCACAATTTGATTTAAAAGGAACTTCCACACTTTTCTATGAAAACACAAAACTAAGTTTTTCAAGAAACAGCTACATCTACCTTAATGTTATTTCACAGCAGAGCAGTGGTATTATAATCCAGGATCTCTGAAGTTGAAAGCGGTGACACTCCTTTCTTTATAAAGGAGACACAAAATAAAATTAAAAAAAATCCCAAAGCAGGCCTCCCAAAAGTTGCTTGGCTAAGTAAGGTTCTAGCCTACAGATGTTTAATCAGAAGCCATTTCAATCAAAAAGGCCCCAAAACTAAACATACTCCCATAAATGACTGGGATTTGTAAAACAGCTAGTGTAATTCAGGATATTTGGTCATGTCAAATTTGGGAGGATGACTTGGAATAAAATCCACTATCCTCATAATTTAAAATTATTACTCAGATCAATGGCCTTAAATCTTATGATAAACTGTTATTATAATTCAGAAAATACAATCTGACACGCTGAAATATTAATCTTCTTCCTTGGACTTTTTGTATATGGAAAATAAATTTATTCTTTTGAGACTGTAAAAGTGAAACTAAATTCTGTATTAAAAAAATATTATTGATTTGTCTGTGAAAAGGAAGTCCACATTACTTTTGAGTAATAAGTACTTTTCTCACTGCTTTTCCCAGAACACGACACCAACTTCATTGGCTGCAAAAATGTACATCTCAGTAAGTTTTTCAGTTATAGATCATAAGTAAGGTCATGCTTGTCCATAATGTAAACAGATTTCTTCATAGTAGCATTGCCAAGGCACAGCCAAGGTACTAAACATCCTATGAAATCAACACTGAAAAAAGTCACAAAGAATATATCATCTCAGTGGGATCAGTAATTACTGAATTTTATCTCTCCATATATTTCGAACATATTTACGTAAAACATCCACACGTATGTATGTATGTATGTATGTATGTATGTATTTGTATGTATGTATGTATTTCAGGAACATGCAGTGTTTAAAGCAAGCTATGGCAACTCCCCTTCCCCTTACTTTTCTGACTTATATTTCTTTTGTTTCAACAGCCTAGTGGCCATCATATTTGTGTTTGGCTGATGAGTAATTTACCCCAAGCCTGAGGTCAGTATAATGCAGCCCCAGCACAGACTTTGTTCCTCTCTCTATGTGAGGCCCTTCCCCTTACCTGCTTTCTCCTGCACGGTTACAATGATTCCTACAAAATCTTCTCTGCCAGGCAGAGATTTGCAGGAACTTTGCAGGGGTACCCAGAGGGATGCAGTGTCTTCTTCCACTAGATTAAGGTCTGTACCACAGTGAAAGTGGATCTGATGTCTGACATTACCACTTGACCTGGGACCAGCATCACTCAGACTCCTCAAAGCTCCTCAAATTCTGTTTGATTGTTCTTTATCACTTAGCCACTGCACCAGTGGTTACCCTTAACATTTCAAATCTGAACTTATAATTGTCTTGCAAATCATCACAAACTGTCTTTCAACCCAAATGAAATTGAAAGGCATATAATCCCTAGGCAAATAGATTGATAAGACAGTCAGCATCTATTTTTCCCTTAACTGTAAGATTTCTTCACTAGGAGATGACGTGTTTTTATCTAAAAACAGGCAATGCCCTGAGCTGGTTGTTGCTTGATATATAAATTAGAGAGAGATCTAAAAAATTATCCTCCTTTTTCAGTATACCTATTTATTGCCAATAAAATACAAATGTGAGCAGTAGTGGAGAACCTAAAGTTTGGTGCACTCAGGAATTAATGTGTGGGGTCTCACCCCCTGGATTGTGGTGACCCCGAAAGATGGAAAAGTCTCTGCTCCAACCCGTGCCTGCAAAGAAAGACTTAGTAGTCCTCTGTTGTCCAGTCTCAAGGTTGTTTATTGTTGGTTATCTAAAAGATTCTTCTCCCTGAACTGCTGTGGCCCGTTCAGCAGCTCAGACAAAGGCACACTGCCCTCCCAGGGGACTGGTGCCATCTTTTATATCATACATTACGTGTTAGATGTTTATACTTTTTCCCCAATAACTACTATCTATATTGAATAGTGACTTTCTACTCTAAACCAATCTGTGAGTGCCAACATCACCAAAGACATGGAGGTTAGGAAGGAGAAAGAAAGAGGACAGGGCACACCCAAGTCCCTCCATCTTGGAACTCTTGACCCCCATGTACAAAACTTGGACCCCTGCGTACAAGGCTTAAAACCCCCTTGTACAGCACTCAAAAATCCTTCCTTTCACTTTGTGATTATCTCTACTATGCTATCTAAACTTTTTGTGGCTTGTAATTCTTCATATAGAGTTAGTAATTTGCTCCACGGGCTAAGATCAAAACCCCACGTGTGTCTTTGGCTGCATGCCATGGTCTCAGAGCCCCCTGCCAGCAGCTCTGGCCATGCAGGGCACCCAGAGGTGTGTCCTGGGTTCCCACATTAATGCTCTAAAAGTGAGTGACCTTCAAAGTTTTAATTATAGGGAAACTACCCTGATTTTGTGCATCTAGAGAAAAAGGGTATCTAATTTGGACTTCCTAGCATAATCATCCACATCAAATATCTAGTTATGTTTTTAGGTGATAGCTCTTCTACTTCCCTTATTTAATGGCCAAATAATGTGACTTGCATTGAGTGAGAGAAGGAAGGACTGTCTCCTCAAGGGCTGGAAATTGGTTTGGATTTAATAACATTAATGCACGTGTACTCAAATGCACTAATCCAAAAGGGCCACTAATGCCAAGGGAAGGAGAGAATGATATGAATTCACAGATCCATATACTGGGGTTTTTTTGGAGGGCAGAAGTTATCCAAAATATTGGAGATTAATAAGATATTTTGAGAAAGCAGAATTTGCTTATTGGAATTTGGAAGCAAGGTACACTGTATTATCAAGAAAACAATGAAAAACAAATCAGCTGTACTTTCTCTTGTTTAAAAAATTCAAGCGTATTTTCATTGGTTTTCTTGCATCTTGGAAATTTTTCAGGTGTGCAAATGTTTTACTTTTAAATAAACAATATATTTTTTTATCATGTTTGTATATTGTGCAACTGATGGCCTGGTTAGCAAAGACTTTACACATATAGAAGCCAAAGAGATTACAAGTATTTCTGTCATGGAATTAGAATTAATTTAGTCAAGTGAGTGGATGTTACTAAGCTTTTGTGGTTTTTTGCACATGCAGCCTCGGAAAACATAGTTTAAATAGAGTACCTACAGCACCTTTCTCTCTTCCCCCTGTTTCCTTATCATGGGTGGTACAATTCTCTGCAAAGCCATAGTGAAAGTGGATATTGTAAGCCGGCTATAAGGTCTGGTTGCTGTTCAGAGTACACACATGCTTCTCACAATATGACTGGACAATAGCAGCTCTGTAACCAAAGCACTGAGGAATTTCTTGTCCTCTTTATCTGTTTTTTCACACCCTGATCATGTGTGGTTTTCATGAAAATGTCCATATGGTGATGACAGGCTTAGGTCTATAAAGCAAGATTTGCACCCTTTTTTACTGTTTGCTGAAAGCTCTCAGAGGGCCTTGAAGAGAAAGAATGGCTTTGAACCTTAACAGGTCAGTCAAGATTTACAAATTATAATTTCTTTGCTCTTAAACTTACTTTCTTGGGGAAATCATATTTTTAACATGCATAACATTCATGCATCTCTTGATGAAAAAATGTTTATAAATTAAACCCTCTTACTGAATAGAACAACTCATTATGAAAGAGTAACTGTTTCCATGTATATTTTATCTGTTTAGAGCTTCTATTAAATTGCTCAAATTAGTCACTCATATATATGTGTTTAAAAAATCAAACCCATGATACTGCTGATGTCAGTTGTATTAATTTCTGAGTCAAGTACAAGAGCTAAATGTATGCTTTAGTCTTAGACATGGGCTCATCATAACCCCACCTTAGGATTAAGTTAGTTGTGATGACAATTATCCAGTATCTTTACTAGAAAAATCTGATAAAATATTTTTCACATCCTCTGTGGTTACAGAAATGTTGCGCCTCCTCAGAAATCCTCCTTGGATTAATTTTTATTAAATGAGCATGTGTCTTTATGGTATTACATGCACATGTATATTTATTATTCTCGCTAAAAATGGAACTGAATATTATGAAGGTGATAAATACCCAGCTATCAGTCTTCAGGAAGCAGAAAAGCTTGCCAAACAATTTTCAATAATTTACCTGCAGTCCTGTTCAACCAGGGAGGACGCAAGTGGCTGGAAGTTAGCAAATGTGAAGTTCACTGACAAGAAGGACAGGAAGATCCAGAAAACTACAGGATTTCCAGTCTCACCTCAGTGACAGGGAAGGCAATGGAGCAGATGTTCTTGAGTGTCATCATGTAGCACATTCAACATGACCATGAGATTAAGCTCAGACAACATGGTTTTTATGAAAGGTAGGTCCTGCTTGACCAACCTCATCACCTTCTGTGACAAGCTAATCTGCTTGTTGGAAGAGGTAAACGCTGTAGATGTGTCTGCCTGCTTTCATCAAAGCTTTTGACACTTTCTCACTCTCATTTTTCCTCAGAAACTGGCTGCTCATGGTTTGGATGGGTGCACTGCCAGCTGAGTTAAAGACCGGCTGGATGGCCAGGCCCAGAGTGTGTGATGAACAGAGTCAAATCTAACCTGTGTCCAATAACAAGTGGAGTTCCCCTGCACTCAGGGCTGAGGTCAGTCCTGTTCAATATCTTTGGATGAGAGGATTGAGTGTCCTCTCATTTGCAGGGTTGGGCAAGTGTTGATCTGCTGGAGGGTCAAAAGGGTCTGCAGAGGGATCTGGACAGGCTGGATTCGCGGACCAAAGCCAGTTACATGAGGTTCAACAAGGTGAAGTGCTGGGTCAGAAGTCCATTTCACAACAACCCCAGGCAGTGTTAAAGGCTTGGGAAAGAGGGTCTGTAAAGACACTTATGAAAAACAACCTGGAGGTGCTGCTCAACAGCAGCTTAACATGAGCCAGCATGTGCCCAGGTGTCCAGGAAGGCCAATGGCATCTTACCCTGTGTCAGCAACAGTGTGACCAGGAGGACCAGGGCAGTGACCTGTACTGGGCACTGTTGAGGCCAGTGCCAGGGGGCCCTGTGTCCAGTTCTTGTCCCCTCATGACAAGAAAGACACTAGAGGTGCAGACAAATGATCAGAGAAGGACAATGGAGCTGATGAAGGGTCTGGAGCAATTCCTGTGAGGATGCTCAAGGAATTGGTGTTGTTTAGACTGGAGAAAAGGAGGCTCAGGGGAGACCTTATCACTCTCATCAAACTGCTTGAAAGGAGGCTGTAGCCAGGTTGGGGTTGGCGTCTTCTCCCAAGTAAAAATTTATATGAGAAGTTGAAATGGCCCCAAGTTGTGCCAGGGGAGGTTTAGGTTATGTATTAGGAAAATTTTCTTCACTGGAAGAATGGTAAAGCACTGGAATAGGTTTCTTGGGAAGTGGCTGAATCACCATCCCTGGAAGACTTCAAAAGGCATGTAGCTGTGGAACCTGGGGACTTGTTTTAGTGGTGAACACGGTGGTGCTAGCTTGATGATTGAACTTTATGTTCTTGGAGATCTTTTCAAACATTCTAGGCTTCCATGATTCCATTAAACAGAAAATAATTTTTCCTTCAGGTTTCCAGAAAGCAAAAAGCAGAGGGCAAATAAAAATTTCATAAGCAGTACAAATTTATCTGAAGCTAGCAAGGGAGAAATAGACCACAGGCTCTTCAGTATTCTATACTAAATCCTAGGAAAACTGAGTGTTTGGATGCCATGCAAAGCCAGCAATAATGTTTTTATACACACAAGTCACTATTGTAGAGTGAGAAGCTATTGCATTTTGGTTGATCCATAGAAATTTGCGGGTTCTGCAGATGAGGTCTGGAAAATTCTCTACAGTAAAATCAAAAAACTGCCTTTTTTCCAATAAAATGATATCAAGGGAGAGACAACTTGGAAAATTATGGTACATTTCAATTTAATGGGTTAACAATTGCTGCAACATCCAGTTTTGTTCCACAGCATATTGCATCCAAAACCCAAGAACACTGGAAGCTGTACAGGCCTGTTTGAGACTTGACCTTTCAGAAGGTGTGCTAAACCACATCAGGAGTTGATAAGAAAATATCTGAGATGTTCTTTAAATTCAGTAAATGTTTTCATCAGATAGAGACACCATTATATTATATTTTGCTAAGACACAGTAGGTAAACAGTATCAGCTCCTAAAACTCTCTCATTAATCACAAGAAGATTGTGATGTCATGTGATCAGATTACTGGGTTTTTGAATCATAATTTCTGCAGGGTTTGTCTGTATAATTTCAGATGACTGTGCAGAACACAGGTGTGCAGGAGAACTGTGTAGGTGGGGTGTGGATGATAGATTAGATTCAAGTTTTTTGTGAAGCTGGCTTAGAGGCTGTCTAGATTGACAAAATCAGGGAAGAGTTTTCCTCCATGTCTGATGCCCATTTGCAAAGCAGGCTGTTGATAGGCTGCTGAACAGACTGCTGACCTGTCTCCTGGCTGCCAGAAACTGCTCTGGTGGGAGCTCATTCATCGCTGCAATAGATCTGCAGCATACACTGTAAAGTAAGTCTTGTTTTTCATGCCACTTATTCATCTTTTTTCCACCTTTGCTTCCTGGGCACTTGTATTACTGTTTCCTTATGGTCTATTGCTCCACATTAACAAAAAATTCTATCTTGGCCAAATGAGAAAAAAAAAAAAAAAGCATTTGAAAGCCATTGTGTTGATTGCAAAAGCTGGGATGCAGATAAAAAACCTTAGGGGTTTTTATTCTTCATCCTTTGGCTGCATTTGGATTCGGATAAATGTTATGAGTCCTTCCGAACTGTGTCCTCATTGAATATATTTTTAAAATAGCAATGTGGCTTTGGAACAGAATTCCCAATATTTCAGCCAACCATATGTTGCTTTAGCACATGCAGACTAAACTCTTTCTATAGGAAATTTTTCAGAGAGTTTAGCATCACTGTGATTTTCCTATTTAAACAGGGATGTTAAGACGTCTCTGAAAATTAACAGCTATTATTTTCTCTCTTATGTTTATCAAAGTAGTGCCAAACAGAAGAAAGTTGTGGTGGACACAGAACCCTGTATTCACTATCTAAAGACATTTGATATAATATTTGGCAATAAACCCTACAAGCAGTCAAAACATGCGTGAGATAGATGTGCATGAAAAGAAGACAACCATAATCTCTCATACTGTGTGATTTTGATAACTTTACTTCAATGGTATGGTTCTAGATAGATTCTGCTGATGTTATCTATCAAATCTTAGCCCACTTAAAGAGGCTCTGACTGACTTCTTTGAGAAGGTAACTCAAGCTGTGACCATATAAAACTTTATTTCTTTTCCAAAGGGCAAATGAATAGGTCAACATGGTGGCTGTTTAGAAGGTAATCTATTACATATTTTTTCTTGTCATAACAACATTATTTTGCCCTATAAAGGATGTCTAGGGTATATTTTATCAAGTTTAAAAGTGTTTTTATGTACAATATGGTGACAGCACATTATAATTGCTCCAGGGTTTTTCAAAACTGCTCTAGAAAGCAATACTTGACTGAATAAATATTTTGGTGAAAATGTTCCTTTCAGTAATGTAGGTCCACTGGCACAACACCAATACAGATGTTCTATAGAGGTAGACTTGAGGTACACAGGAACATAAGCAGAAGGGAATTTTCACTTGTTATGAGTACCATGAGTTGTTATGACAGCTTCTTGGGACAACAAGACACCCTGCTACATGATGGTCTCTATTCCATTTCCAACTTATAAAATCACAGACTATAATTTTTTCTTGATAACACATCAGCTGTACAAGAGAGATAAAAATTAACTGAAAAGTACTTACAGGCAATATGTAAAATGGTAACAAATAACTGGTTTCTACATCAACAGAAGTAGACCAAATTTTCATCACAAAACTGTTTCAAAATACACCAATTTCTGAATCTAGTTTTTTTTTTTTTTTTTTTTTTTTTTTTAATTGGGAATAAATGACAACAACTAGAGCCAAAACCAACGTGATTTTTTTGTTTTTGATGGGAACTCCACTGAAATGCATTTACTTTTTACTATTTGTTATTGAATATAAGGAGAGTTCTTTTAGGGGCAATGTGGAAACAAGAAAAGTACAGCCAGGCTAGTAGGTTGCTTTTGCAGTAAGCTGTTTGATGTACTCCCGGTTTTAAATGAGAAAATATCTTCTAATTCAAATATAGCTACTTACCCAGGCTTATCACTTTATATGTGCTCTTTTGAGGACTTGCATATTGGTATAAATCACCCAAGGCAGAATTACCAATCTTATAGAGAAAAATCAAATATTAATAAGACAGTTGATGAAATCCTGGTGCTCCCTTAGGAGTCTCACAGTATTCAAGGAAGACTTTCAGGATTCAAATAAGTTACCAGCCATAAAGGCTGCTTATTGAGAAGCTTTTTAAGTAAGTACATAATTTAACAAAAGCAAAGCAATTTTTTTTTCTCACAAATAATGGAAAACCTTCAGATCTGCAGGGTGTACAGGTCTGCTTAGCCCTCAGACCAGATTCTCACAATATGTTTGTGGTAATTAGAATATCTTATTAAAACTAATTCTCCTCCAGTTCGTTCACAGAAATTCTCCAAGCAATAACAGCAATCTCCAAGCAAGTCTTGCTAAAGCAAATTCCTAAATTATATCATTCTCTCTTGGGCAATCCCCTACAGATATTATTTGATCAGTTTGATTCAGAAGAATCCTACAAATGCAAGGGAAATGTGTTAATATTTTAAAGCTCATCAGGTTCAGAAACCAGTAAAATCAGTTTCTCACTTGTTTCTCAAATGCGCCTTTCAGATTTTAGCATGCTTTTCCAATGTTATTCATCTACCATGGTATATGGAGTTTTACAGATTTCCCTTTTTTAATTGCCAGCCTTTCAGTATTTATTTTATTATTCTTTTTTATATGTAGACCTTTCTTTTTGGCTCATTTCACTAGTATGTAATGCATATTTTTTTGCTGTTCCATCTGTCATCTCCAGAAGTCATTAAATGTAACAGTCCCTGTTACCATACTTTCCAAGCCAAAATTTATTAACACAATGTAAATGAACAGTATAAATACAACTCACACTCACAAGTATCCTGTACTACTTGCACAACAAAATGCACCAGCAGTGCTCGCCTGAGGACCATCCCATGGCCAGAGGGTATTTCCCAACCTTTGTTGAGTAATCTTCATTCCCTATTCTTCCTAGAAGTGCAATCTTACAAGAGGAAGGAGAAAAAAGAGGTTTTGAGCTCCAAATGAACATTTTCCACCCATTCCACCCTTTTTCCCTAGTTCTCTAACATACTTTTTAACATACATTTAACTGTCTCCTACTTCACGTTTTTTCCACACCATAATGTCTTTCACTCTAGTACCAATAACTGTCAGCAGCAACATACTGATTTGTCTCCAGCTAAAAATCAATACACTCTATTTTTCTTTTCAGGCTGTCTGATTTCTTTTGCTTGTAATCTTGTCCAGTGGTCCACAGAGAACTCATCTCAGCTTGCTACTGCCCATGCCCTTCCTATTTGTGCTGTGTTAGCTTCAGCAAATGCTTGCAAATTGCTCTAATCCCTTAGAACACCTTTTCTTTTTTTTTTTTTTTTTTTTTTTTTTTCCCTTGGGGAGAGTAAAGTTGTTTTCTTTATTGCTAGGGAAAATGTAAATTTTAACCTCAAACTCAATCTGTCTCCTTTCTATAGTGAGTTGTCTTGCAGCATTTTGATATATCACCTTCATCAATGTTTTCTTCCAGAAACTTCTGCTTGTGCTAAGTGACTTTTGACTAGGAAATTAATATCTTTGTTGAGGTTTAATTCTGAATCTCACAGAACTAAGTATTTCCAACTGTGTGACCTCATTTTTGAGACTATCATGAAATCAGCTCAGGTACAAGGCTCTGTTTCCCTCCTGCCTTTTCCCACCCTTTCTGTACACTCTGACTTGCCGATCCTTTCTCTTTAAGGAACAGCCTTGAGCCTTGTACTTGAGTTAGTGATTGAATACAGTCATGGTGTTGAGTGTTTCTACATGTCCATGGAGGCATTGAGAATGTTTTGGTCAGATATTTTGGGGAAGATGTGGTCAATGCTCTTAATACACACACACAAAAAGCATGTGTGCCAGTTCCAAAGATAACTGAGGCAGTAAATTCTATTCACACTTTATACAGTATAAGCTATGTGTAATTTCAGTTGTTCACCAGAGTCTCTGTGGTACAAACTGGAGGAGTATCTTTACAACCCAACCTGTAACTTCTTGCATTTTGCTTAAGAACTGTGGAATGATGATCATCCTTTTTGTGTGTTTTTATTTTGAGACCACAGGAGATCAATAACTACACTAGCAAATGCTACTTTTCATCTTGGGGTCATATCCATACAATTTCAGTGGATTTATTTGTTTGGCTGAAAGTTTATTCATTGTTTATATCATGTTTTAAGATAAAGAATGGAAATTATATTCATGGGACAGAATCCTGTCTTGCCTAGACACTGTGAATAGTGAAAATATACTGTTACCCAAATCATCATCATATGAGGCAATAACTTGATACAGACAGTGAGAAGTTCACAGTGAGCAGTCAACTTTTATTTCAGTGCTCAAAGTGCACATGAATTGAAGCAAACACTTTGAAACCCAGCAAAATGGGCTGGGAAATGTTATAGGATTAATTTTTTTCAATAAGTCTGATTTTCTGGAACTTAAAGTAGAATTAAAATGCTTTACTATTTTCAATTTTGTGCTTTCAAAATTAAAACAAACAAACAAAAAAGATTAAATAAAACATTGAATGTCACTGGCTAGGATGATATCTAGGGCTAAGATTCCTACTAGTCGGAGCAAGCTGGCTTCATATTCTTATGTGGTCAATATCTTAAAGTTTTCTATAAGCTGTCTCTATTGATATTTTTCCCCACCTCTGATTCTGACTGCAGTCATGTTATTTACCAGCTCCCTGTTTACAAATTTTATATGAACAGTCAGAAAAGACAAGTCACAGTGGGGAAAAGGAAAGCCAGCATCACCTGAGTGCCTCTCACCTCTTGCCTTTTTCAGTGATAAAACTGAAATCATTGACTGCCCTACTTGCCTGCAGTATAACAGGATACAGTTCCAGTGAAGTCCCTTAACGGGTCAGACCATTAGAGTGCATGACTCCGTGCATTCAGGCATGTATCTCTCATACTAATTGCATCCAATAAAATAACAAGATCACTACAGACTTTAAATCATTTAGGCTTGTTAAAAGGCCATTGCTAAGGTTCGTTCCTTGTGCCATTTTCAGGGTGGATCTGCTTCATGCTGTAATATGCTCTTGTAATAAAGCAAGAAGAAGGAGAAAAATATAAAATTTCCTTTGCATGTTTGTAAATAAATGCAATCTGTTTTCTTAGCAGTTGTTATATTTCATCTGTATCATATGTCTTTTTTGTTCAAGTGAATGGTGCTGGTCTAGGGGCTTTTTTGTTTGTTTTTTGGGGTGTTTTTAGGGGGGGTTGGAGTTATTTGGCTATTTTTGTTTGTTTGTTTGATTGATTGATTGTTTCTTCTTTCTGCTGTGGTTGTGCTGAGAGAACTGCTGCTCTGAGTAGCTGCAAAGGGAGATGGTTACATACATATGAAACATGCCATGCATCTGCAGATGCAGGACTCTGCCCTATTATTTTCCTCTAAACTCCTCCAGCTACCTCTAAGGATCAGAAAGCTTATACTCCTCACACCCCCAAAGCAGTTCAATTTGTTTAAATTTAATCACAATTAAATTTAAATGGTGAGCAAATAAAAATGCTATTCACTACTTATTAATGTATTGTATTCACTACTTAGTTTTTCAGCAGTAAGTACTCCTCCAGTGAATAAATCCATCTCATCCTCATCTTGCCTTCTACAGCCACGTGCTTGCCCCTCTGAAAGGCCAGGTCATGTCAGGTAGCACAAGTGCTGAGAAGTGACCTTGAGCAGAGATAAACTCCATTACCTTCTCAGTGGTCTTCCTGCATTTACTGTAGGCAAGGGTTCAAGTGCATTAGCAGAGAATAGAGAGAATAGAGGGAAGCTAACAGCTGAATGGAAAAATGCTTCTAACACTTTTCCCTCTTTCCCCTGCTAATTCAGGGAACTGAAGGGACAGACACAGTTACACCTCCATTAGACAACCTGAAGTTGATTAAAATGTTGCATATTCTGGTTATTGCACACAAGATTGCTTTAAAAAGAGGTATCTACATAACCCTTTTGAATAATCACTATCAAACAATAAACAGTCCTTGAAATACTCAAAAGGTAAAAATGTAAGTCCAAATTTCTTAAAACTGGTAAACCACTTAAAGTGGTTTACCTCCCAGATTCTTTTTATTTTGCCAAAGTGACAAAATCACTCTGCTGATAGTAAAAGATACAACACTAAATTTTGCAAATTTGCATTGGTAAAAATTTCCCTGAGAAACAGAAATCAAAGGGCAAAATAATGTCATTGCTGTTTAAAATGTAATGTTTATAATTTTTATTGTTTTAAAATTACATGTTTGCTTCCCAATATTTTTGAAATATTGTTTCAATATAGGAGTAGAAAGAGTAAATATAATACAATTCTGACTAAGGTCTTCTCTTAGGTAATATGTAAGTCAAATTTTGTTGGTACTAGTTCTATGTACAGTGAGTACCTATGTGCCTGTTCATGTGTTCATATTAAACACATATTTTTGTGGGCATATTTCAGCACATAAAAAAGAAATTTAAATGCCACAGATACAAAATTACTCATAAAATATGAAACTATCTACCCACCAAGGGTGTAAAGTTGTGTGTAAAAATCAGAGGTTAGAAACAGAAATTCTTTTCAAGACTCTCAGTTACTATTAGAGGGGAGGGACAGACTCTCTCAGCCAGAATGAATTTCAGGTTTGTGCACAAGCTGTAAATCAAGCAGTGGTCTTCAAAATAGCCATGTCCATCTCTGTCCAAAGTTATGAGAGCACCAGGCTCCGTCTTGCCCACTGGCTGTGTGCCTCCTGCAATGCTGGTGTGAGGGCTATTTGCAGGGTAATAATGTTGGACTCTGTTAAACACAGGTGTGGGGGTGGCAACAAGAAAGCATCAGTATTCCAAAGAACAAAAATTACCTCTGTTCAAAACAGTTACAGTAGAAAGGAAATTAATGTATTTAAGAGAAGGCAAAGCCATCAATATATTAGCAGCTGGGAAAGCACCTGAGGGCTCCTTCTGCATGTTAGAGTTATTTACTGAGGGCTGAACATGATTTTGTATCCCTGTAATTGTTGCTTTTTCCCTCCACTCCTTGACTCTTTTATCACAGTCCTTTTTACTTAAATTACAAGGAAGTTCCTGTGAATTGGTAGAGGCCCCAAATTGTTCAACTAGTGCAAACAATGTTCAATGTTGACAAATTGTCTTAAAGCTCTCAAATTAATATGTGTAATCTGTGAAGACTCTTTCTCCCGACTAGTTTTCTGTCATGACCTTCTCACTGCAAGTTTTAGCTGCCAGACGCTGAAGACAGAGGGAGGTGACAGCGCTGCCCCCGGAGCCCAGCGGCACCAACGCTGACATGGTGAGCATCCACAGCTGACAGGATACTCACCCCGTCCTTTCTATTATAGAAACCAACTTTAGGATGGCTCACAAAGCTCCCAGAACACCCCTGATACTCCTCATCTGCGCCTCGCTTACATGGGTATCTGCAGCCTGGATCGTACAGCAGCCGAAGGAAAATATCTGGGTCACCCTTGCAAAGTCCATACAACAGGACAGCTTTTGCATGGCCATGGGAAAAGTGGACGACCCACTGTCCACATGCCTGGTGGGAATGCCCCTGTCCCCAAGAGATCATCCTTATGCTGGTAAGGAACCCAACCCTGTAGACACCTGGGATGAGTGGACGAGGATCCTCCCGCATGCACCACAGGAACCCCAGGAATTGGACTTACTGGGCTCCTTCCCTGCCACTTACTGTGTCAACTTTTTCTATAAACCAAAACAAGAACATTGGCACATGATTGGACAATCTCAAGAAAAAATGGGAAAAATAGAAAGAAAAGATGTGTCCCCTTATTCCAGAAAATATACCAACTGGTGCAATTATACCAGCCACAAGACATCTGAATCCACGTTTGCTCCCAGGTTGCTCCCCAGAGGTGTGTTCCTTATCTGTGGAGATAGGGTGTGGGCAGGGATCCCATCTAAGATCCAAGGGGGTCCCTGCAGCCTTGGCCAGCTCACTACACTCACCCCGAACAAAACACAGATTCTGGATTGGAAAAAAGACAAACAATTAACGAGACAAAAACGTGCGTACACTCAATTCGACCCTAAATGCGATGACCAAATTTATGATTGGAGTGAGGGCAAAAGGATCGCAGCATCCATCTTTCTGCCATGGTACGCTGCTGCGAAAGCCCTCGGGGAGCTTTCCCATCTGGGGTGTTGGTTGAGTAAGCAGGCCAGCGCTACTTCAGCCGCCCTGTCCGACCTTTTGGCGGATGAAGAAACCACCAGGCACGCAACCCTCCAAAACCGGGCTGCTATTGACTATCTTCTACTCGCCCATGGCCACGGGTGTGAAGACTTTGAAGGACTCTGCTGCTTCAACCTTACCTCCAGAAGCACCTCCATCCACGAAAATATCAAAAGGATCCAGGACCAAGTATCCACCTTACTTACAGAGACAAAGATTTATGACCCTATGGACCGGGCGCTGGCGCAATGGGGTATTCCTGGGTGGGCCACTTCCATCATCAAAAGCCTAATCTGGGTGCTTGTCATTCTTATGATAGTTTCCATAGCCATCATGTGTCTTAAAAAGACCATAACTAAGGCATTCAAAAATGTCTTTTTAATTAATAGAAAGGGGGGAGATGTGGGAGGTGGGCTGAGAGAGGCATCGGGGATGCCTTGGGAGGAGGCGTGTGTATAAGACAGTCCCCACCTGTCAATCAGTGTGCCACTCACCCGCTCCCCACTCCTTCGTTCTAGAAGGTTCTGTTGTCCTCTGTTCCCCATTAGTCCCCTGCCCTGAACCACTCCCTACCCTCCTTCCCGTTGGTCCGTGCCCTGTCAACACGCCTTAACTCCTCCTCACTCTCCGCCTTTAACCCCCCTCGAATATATACCCGGACCCCCCCCAAGGTCGACGCTTTTTTGTCTCTGCTGCCCTTCGGGAGAGTTGTGCCCCTGCTCCCTTCTATTCCTTTCCTGAAATAAACTCCTCCGGACTAGGCAAGCAAAGAAGCCCCCCTGCTCGTCATTTACTGGTGAGGCGTTGATACTATCCGGGCTTGGGCGGAAGGTCGGCCGTGGGCTTCCATCCAAGGGACCTGTCGGGACCTGCCCAAGGACAAGACACCCCCTAGGGTTGTAGGTGTATCTCGGACCCTGAAAGAAAGGCTGGGGACCTCGGGGGAATCTTGCGGGGGAAGCAGGGTTATAATGTCCCAGGTAGTGTGGACAGTTCATTTGCACGTGCCCTAATTGGCCACAGAAAAAGCACCTGATGTTCTGTAAGTTCATCATAGCTTCCCCTACTTCTTTTGTTACTGTGGTCATGGTTTCCCCCATTTCCTTAGTTACCGTTGTCATGGCCTCCCCCATGCCTTTAGTAACAACCTTGGTCAGAGTGGTTTCGAGGGAGGAGGCTCTAGTGCAGGCGTTTACCATGTCGGTGATAGTTGGTTCAGGGTCCTGGGGCAATGCTCTCAGGATCTTTTTTGTTTCTGCATTTGCATTAGACATCACCATCTTTATTAACAGTTCCCCTCTCGCGTCCGGGTTGTCAATCTGTCTATCAATTGCCTCCCTCATGCGGTCAACAAATTTAATAAAAGATTCAGTCTCTTCCTGGTGAATGGAGGCAAAGCTTTGGAGAGGTGTGGAGTCGTCCGGCACTTTTAACAGTGCTGCTTTGCCTGCCTGCTTAACGTCTGCTAACAAGTTAAAAGGTAGCAGTACTTGATCCTCAGGGCGATCGAATTCACCCTCACCCATGAGGGCTTCTAAACCCTCGTTGCCCTCCCCTAGGAGCTGCTGCAGGTTGTGTTTATTCACAAGAGGCCGCAGCAGTTTTTTCCAATGTCCCTCCCAGACCATGTACTCAGTGGGAGATAACAAGGATGAGGCAATGTATTTGAGGTCGTGGGGGACAAGGTCATATCCGTTAAACATCAAGTCCAAGACATTTTTAAAATATGGAGAGTTACGTCCATAATCTTTGGCAGCCCTCCTTAAATCCTTCAATTCCTTGTACGGAATTTGCTCCCACTTCGGTTGATTTCCCCTCCTCACAACAACAGGAGCCGCAAATCTGTCAAGGTCCTTCACTAGGTCTAAGTCCCCCTCCCTCAAAGCCTCCTTACGGATCCTCCGCCAGCTGCTACCCGGCCCGGTATCGGAAGAGGAGCGGTTGTCATCCTCCTCCTCCTCCTCCTCCTCGGAGGACGAGATAAGAATGCGCGCCTTGCGGTCAGCCGGCAGGGCACGGCGGTGTGATTGTTTGAAAGCCAATATGGCCTTCTTCCGGTCTACGCCACATCCGGTTCCAGTAGCGTGGGAATCGGAAGCAGTGGGTGGGGTCGGGGGCCGGCGCGAGGGTGGGCTGGGACTGCCGTCGGAGGCGTGGTTAGCACCGCCCATAGGTGTGCCCAAGGAGGAGGGAAGGGAGGGTCCCGACGCTGACGTAATCGACGGTATAGGTGGGAGGGGACCCGACGGTTGATGGGCACCCGGAGGGGGGGGGTGGGAGGAGCCGCCATTTCGTGCCCCGTCTCTATGATTTTTATCTCCCGCCACGTGGTGAGCGCCATTTTGAGAGTTAACGAGTGAACTGGGATCTAAACTGGGAACAGGGGGTTTAGGTGCAGGGCGACGGGATGAGCCCTGTCCGGGGTGGCCAGTCCCAGGCAAGGAAAGGGACTGAGTGGGAAGGGGGGTGGCAGGGGGCAGACGGTGACCCTGTGCCGATTGGCAGGATCCAGCGCCCATCCCACTCATAGGGGAAGACGGGTTAGGGTCGAGGGGGGTGGAAAGCGGGGAAGGAGAACTGGGGTCCCCAAACTCCCTTTTCGCCTTTACGGCGCTGTAAATTAAATCGAAAATAGGAAAATATTTCCCAACCCTAAATTTCCCCACTACCTGCATCTCATAAATCCTTTTCCCCACATTTCCCCAAAACGAAACTGATTTAATGTTTTCCTGATTAACCTCAGGAAAATGTTTGCACAGAAATTTAACAAAAGCCTTCAAATCCCCTTTTTTAAAAGAAATGTTTCCCTCAACCAGGGTAGAAGAAACTTGGAAATAAAGCCCCTGCTGAGCCATACTCAGGCGGTTGCCCATGATTTTAAAGTGTGGCTGATAATGTCCCTCCCTCTGAAGAAACCGAAAGAATAAAAACTGTCACTCACACTAATATAGCTAGGGTCTTCAGAGGGGCTGGTGGGCTGCTGCCGGTCCCTGGACGTCTGGAAGCTTCCTCGAAGCCGCGGTGGTTGCTCAGAGCCAGGGGTTGTCGGCAGACCCGAGCCAAGCAGCCCTCCAGAAAACGAAGGGGGAGCTAGTCTCGGAGCCGGCACCGAACGGCGCTTGTATTCCAAAAGTCCTCAGGGTCACGGATCCGAAGAATTCTGGAGTCGCTCAAAAGGGACTTGGGGGATGCCCAAGGTCCCTCGTTCGGGCGCCAAGCTGCGGGGGTGTCTTGTCCTTGGGCAGGTCCCGACAGGTCCCTTGGATGGAAGCCCACGGCCGACCTTCCGCCCAAGCCCGGATAGTATCAACGCCTCACCAGTAAATGACGAGCAGGGGGGCTTCTTTGCTTGCCTAGTCCGGAGGAGTTTATTTCAGGAAAGGAATAGAAGGGAGCAGGGGCACAACTCTCCCGAAGGGCAGCAGAGACAAAAAAGCGTCGACCTTGGGGGGGGTCCGGGTATATATTCGAGGGGGGTTAAAGGCGGAGAGTGAGGAGGAGTTAAGGCGTGTTGACAGGGCACGGACCAACGGGAAGGAGGGTAGGGAGTGGTTCAGGGCAGGGGACTAATGGGGAACAGAGGACAACAGAACCTTCTAGAACGAAGGAGTGGGGAGCGGGTGAGTAGCACATTGATTGACAGGTGGGGACTGTCTTATACACACGCCTCCTCCCAAGGCATCCCCGATGCCTCTCTCAGCCCACCTCCCACACCATCTGTCTGTTTATCCATCATATTACATCTGTTTCTCACACAACAGAATCCATTATAGCTTTTTGTAACTAACAGTATGCTTACATAGTTACAAATGTTTGAATTACCTCATTTGAAAAAGCCATTGTACCCCAGTCAACATGCTGATCCTAGTCTATTGCAACGCCTTGGGTTTGCCACTTTGTAGCATATTTGCAACAAATTGGCCTGAATTCACGATTAGTTTCCATGTCATTACACCTTCCAGCCAAAAGATCATAATTTCTCTAAATGTCCTATGTCTCACATCTGCAATCATATGCAAAAGCCCAGCAAAACATTTTACAAAAAGGCATAACTCCTCACTCAGATATAGAGAAACCCTTACTTTTATTGGTAGGTTGTTTTACTGGATAATCAGCATCATTTAAAAATGTGCTGTATGTGTTGTTTGAATGTGACTGGCTCTAACTTGCGGCAATTCACTCTTGTTATGCACTTCACAGGTAGTTTAAAAGGCTCTTTAGTTTCAGGTAGTTTGTCCCCCTAAAGCACTTGCACATCATAATCAAGCTGTCTCTTCACTGATATGATGAAGTAAATTGATTAAGCTCTGTATGTTTCTCACCAAAAAACCCAACTTCTCTTGCTCTTGAGTGCGATTATTTGCTTTCTCTGATTTTCCACCTATTTTTAAAGCTATGGGTAAAAAATCCTCTACATAATATTTATGGACAGTGATATCATATTTCACATCCAGAGGTTTCTGTGCCTTCCTTTTCTCTCCTGAGTCTTTATTCCTTGCTTATACACGTAAATATCACCTCAGAATTTAAGTCATTGAAGTCCACACAAAATTATTTGTCTCCTATGACCTTTAATTCTTCCAGATCACTGCTTTCAAGACCATTCTGTATAACATAGTGGTATGCTTTTCTTCCCCTAGATATTGTATCTTCTTGGAATTTGCTGAAATTGTTTTGTTCTAATAACCTAAGTGTCCCTCTGCTGATCTAGCTTGATTTTCTCAATCTCTTTCTGCTGTTGGAGGTCTTAAACTGAGGGCAGTATCTTGGCGTAGACTAGTGAGTGCCAAACCAGTGGAGAAAATCCTATCCCTTAATTGACTGACTAGTTCACAGTCCAGTTGGCCTTCACAGCTGTCAGAACACACTGCTGCTTTCTGTTCAGCTTCCTGCCAACCCAGATCCCAAGTCCTTCTGCCAGAGCTCCTCCCTACCAAGCAGTCTGCTGGAGGGGTTATCCCACTCAGGGGCAGAATTTCCATATTCCCTGTTGAATTCCTTGTTTTAACTTCCCCTAATTCAGCATCAGCTTCAAGCCTGATATGGGAACGGGACCTCTGCTCCTCCAGGTTACATAATCACAATCAGGACATATCCCAGTGTTGTATTGCACTAAAAAAATAAGTATTTAGTTGTTCAGCTAAACAGCCCAAACAGCCTGTCCAGACACAGATTCCTACATTCCAGTACAGATCTCTACAGTAGTCCCCTTGACAATGGCATTCACTGATATCCCCTGAGTCAAACATCCAGCCACGGTTTCCTACATCTGGTAGTGCACACACGTAGACAACAAAATTCTTCATTGGATTTGAGAGTACTGTACAAAAGACAGTCAAAAGCTTTGCTAAAACTGAGGAAAATGGTACCAACCGCTCTCCCCTCATCCACAAACCATCCTGTCACATTATCCCACAAGTAATTATATTGGTGAGGTGCACATACAAGGCCACAAAGAAGTTTAGAGACTGTAGCCCCCTTTTCCACGAGAAAAGAGGGCTGCTACCCTTTACCCTGCAGGAAAGAAGGCTCAAGGGAATTTTGTTCACATGTATAAGTACTGGATAGGAAGGAAAGAAGAGGGGGCCAAACTCTTCCCAGAAGCACCCACTAACAGGACAGTTTAAACTATATGTTAAACTATATGTGAACATGAGAAGATACCTTTTTCACTGTGCAAGCAGTCAAACATTGGCACAGATTTTCTAGAGAGGTTCTAGGAGTTTTTTTTCTTGAAGATACTCAAAAATTTTTTAGGTACTTAAAACCCAACTGGACATGGTACAGTACCACCTACTCTAGCTGATTCTGCTTGAGCAGAGAGGTTGCACTGGAAGAATTCAAGAGGCCCTTTTGATTCTAAATCATTATGTGATTCATCAGTTTCAGCTTTAAGTTCTGCCTTTTAACCTAAATAAATGATGTATTCTTTGATTTATAAGTATTTTCTTATCAAGATTTTCATATAGTGTCTGCCTATATCTTTTTAATTTACATTACCTAAAGGTGGGACTTTGTTGCTAGTTTATTCATGTTGAGAAGGTCATGGTCAGAGCTGAGGTGCATGAAGGCTTGGGGTTAAGCACTTTCAGGTTATGAAGACTAGCTAGCATTTCCAGTCTTTCACAGGTTATGATCTTTCCAAAATAATACTTATGTCTTAAGCATATTGAATCTTGTGGTTTCTTTTCCTAAGTAATTTGTATTCATGTAAAATACAATCAACACTTAATAGTGGGATGGCTTTTGTATGTGTGTGTTGGCAAGGTTTTTCCTGATATGGTTTTTGACCCAGGATTAATTTTTCAGGAATAGAGTTGTTAATTTGTTTTTTTTATTAGATATAGGCATGACTACCTGAACACATCGCTGCTCCACAGAGGTAGCAGTCAGACACAAGGTTTTCTGCTAGAAACACACATTCTCACTATGGGACAGTTGCACACACAGATAATAATGGCTTTACAGTTGTATTTATTTAGTTATTTAGAATTGTTTCAGCTTCTCCTTGTATCCTATAGATCCATTTTTGAAAGATAAAAGGAAGACTATAAACACTAAGGCTGAATCTCTCAAAGATGGTGAGTCAAGATATATAAGATTAGAAAAGAGTCTGAGTAGAAAGGGGGTTTTGAGTATTCCTGATTACTTTAAAAAAAAACCAAATAGGCACATCTACTTCCAGAGTGCCTCCAGACATGTTCGCTTGACTCGTCTTCCTCTTAGCCTCAACCTACTCTCTGTAAACATCGGGGTAACAGTTGACTTTACAATCCTGTCCCTAATTCTCTTTCTAACAGGCACTTTTTTTCCTAGATCCATTAGATAACCCAAGGTAATACACCATGTGAAACCCCAAGCAAATCCAACTGACCTCCTCTTCTTTTCTTTCCATGTAGGAGCAAGGCAGTTCATGTGATTTACAGCACTGCCTTCCCTGTTCTGGCTGCTGAGCTACCACACATCCTTTCCCTCCTCCTCCTCTATTCCACATTCCTAGTGCCAATGCCCAGCACCACTCAGCATCTTCCCCTCCTGGAAAGTCCTCCACACTCTTAATTGGCTCTGTGAGTCTCTAAATTTCCTGTCAGAGAAGCTATTTTTTTCTCGTCTTATAACCCCCAACCTTCTCTCTAATAAAACAATCAAATCCTACTTTCAGCTTTCCATGTGCTCAATCAGTCTCCCTTGCCCTTTGCTACCCTCTTCATCCTTGCTCCATAGTCTGCAGAGGCCATTCCTTTTATGTATCAAATGAATGTCTAAGAGTTCAAAAAATTTATATAAAGGGTACTGATTTTCTGCTGGCTGTAAAAGAGGAATCTGACAAATCTATTTTGTCTACTTTCAGAATAAAAGACTGTAAAAAAAGTTTGGTAAAACTGACCTTAGTACTCCACATATATTAAGTGTGTAGGTGTATATATGTTTCCATCTGTTTCTACTTTTTCTGTCTAGTCTTTGAATTGATGGGCATAGGGATGATAGAATAGCCACAGGAAATACTGATGTTTCTCAAAGTGTTCATCCTGTCTTTGTTCTTCTACAGTGCACTAGCAGTGCAGAGACTTTTTTTTTTGTTGGTGCATCCTATTTCTGCCTTTACGAGGACTGATACATTCTCTTGTGCCCTAAATCACATACTCTTTAGAGCAGGAATTATGTTAAGTGGTGCCTTTGTTTGAAATGGGATCTACATGACTGGTAAGAGCTTTGTGGAGCTTTATCCGCTATGTACAACTCCAGAGAAAAACAATATAGTACACGTCTGAGGTATTTCTACCTTTTAATTTTGTGAGAACTTTGATAAAATTCATTTCATTTTCTCACTATCCAGGTATAGTTCTCTCAACCCATCTTATTCTCAAGAGAATGAAATGTTTTCTACACAATTGTTTGTTTGTTGACCATAGACTGAGAGCCACAAGCAGAGTTGCTCTATCAGACATCTATACACATATATTTTTGTTTCCATTATAATTAATTTTCAGATGTTTTCTGATGTAAACAATACAAAAATTTAATATTATTTATTTACTATTGTAATGGGCTTCTAAAGATACAATATTTTAATATTTCCTTAAAGAGAAATGAAAGTTATCCCTTTGGTTAGAGCACTTCCACTTCTCCTTACTCCATTTACTTATGACAGCCAAGGAGCAGAAAGAGTGCCAAACAACAAGGAATACACGCATGAAATACTAATGAAATATTACTGAAGAAATTCTCTTATGAAAATGATACCTTCAGAAAAGGAAATTTGTTTCTTAAAATCCAACTTTTTAGTGCCTGATTCCTAAAAACGTCATTGTTGCCCAAGATGAAGAGCCCAGAGTTTGTGTAGAGTTCATGCAGTGGGTCCCACCCAGTAGATGATGACTCTTTGTCTTTGTTCCCCAGCAGAAGTGCAATGCCTCCTGTGGAAGCAGGACACCTTCATCTATCCCAAAATTCATCCCTTGTACTTTTTGAGGAAGGAGGCAAACCTTTCCTTGAGGGACCCAAAGAAAGTCTCTGTCAGTATGGCTGCTGATGGTAACAAGTCACTTAACAGCTGGGTTTAAAGTGAGTTAGAAATTCTAACAAATCCCTCTGCACCACACAAAGAAATAAACTGAACTGAATTTGGATTAAATAATAAACAACTAATTATGACAGCTTGGAAAAATGTAAAATTAGAGGTGTTGCAAAAACATCTCTTATTTATCTCTTTTAAATAAAACATAAACTTAGCTGCTTTAACAGATTTATTAACAAAAAATAATTTTAAAATTGAATTAAAGAAGTATCAATATTCTTAAAATATAAAGCAGATTTAGACTTCTAGGATTCTCATTTACAACTCAGAAGATGAGTTGTAAATTTTTTTTTATATCTCTGAAAATCCTTATCTGAAGAAAGTGCTTTATACCTTCTTTATTCTTTTCTCTGTCTATAAAGTCATAATCCCATTTCTTTAAGTAACCTAATTAGCAGGTCACACAAATAAACAAACAAACAAACAAAAAGAAACTCTAACTTTTTTTTTTCTTTTGTTTTGAAACTTTTCTGAAATATGGTGAATAACACTGTAATTCTTTCTTCTCTTTCAGTTCACACTGATTGCTGAAAGAACTGGAAATCTTTTGTCATAGAAATGTCTGGACACAGCGATGCAGTAATCTGTAAAGCAAGATTAATTCTGCAGTGATGGAGAGAAAAAAAATATTTAAAAATTCACTTTGAGAATGTATAAGAAAAGTGTGCTCTCAGAGCCCCTTTATTACTACGCAGACTAAAAAAAGTGATGGTCCCAAGTTGTAATAAGATAAGGAGAAGGGGGGAGGTGTTCACTATGCAGGTTGTAGCTGGTCAAACAGATGGAAAACTCCACTGAATCCTTTACCAGCCTCTAAATGACAGCACAAATTCTGGACTGTCCCTCAATGGGACATCTGTGTCTCTAAATTTATAGCTGCCACACCACAAGATCACACACTGGAATAGCCTGAGGCACTGCTTGGACACATACCTGATCATCATTGCAGTATTGTTTTCTCATGCCAGAGCTTTAGAGGGAAATGATTAAATTATATTATACACCCACCACTAACTAACTGCTCATGGCAGAATGGGGATTTTTGAGTGGCTGGCAGAACATGATTGTAGTCTAAGTGAAACAGATTTGGTAGAATAGTTTCAATTATGTACCTAAAGAAAGGTTCTGGACTGAATACAGCCTTATCAAATGCAGTTCACTGAGGCTGAAAGCAGCTGTAAATTCAGTGGTACTAGGAACTGCAAACCATGTAATTTGAAAATGTTCGTCATCCAATATGCCCTACAGAACATAGACAAGGCCATTTTAGTGAAACAAGCAACTTGGAAATGTCTCAAAATGATGGCTATTCAAAAAGGGGTGAAACAATTGTTGTTACCTATTGCTTTAAAAGCCCCACAATTTAGTCTGAACACTTGCAGTGATGTGAGGCTGAAAGTTGAACATTGCCCATTGTATTTACTCCCAGGGTCCACAAATTTTTGTCATTGTAAGTGATGGAAAGGCTGAATTAGATGTGATGGAAACAAAACTGTACAAAACCTGCCAAGCCCTCTTCCTTGCACACAGTCCATCACGACTTATTCTGAAACATATACCATTGTGAAACTGTTAGGAGTCCCTTAAAATGCCTGAGTCCAGCAAATTAACAGCCTGCACCACCCTTTGAAAATAGGAATATGCAAGACAGTCCTATAAGAAACAGTAGGAGTGAGCAGTAGGAGTGCAGAAGTTCAGGGAGAGTGCACAAGGAGAAAAAAATCTCCTGCTGAGGTTTCCAAATACCAAGTTTTCCCCTAAAATCACTGTATTCATCTAGTGGAAGAAAAGGGCCCTAGAAAACTCCCACAGATGTCTCCTAAATACTTGCTTTGTTTTAGTTCCATCAGGGAAGCTGATTTACAGTGATGCTTAGAGCACAGGTGAACTAAGATTTTCTGTCTCAGTAAATGGAGGGAAGCTCAAAAAGACTACATACCTCCACAGTACTTTCTTTGAGGCCTAAATGAGGATTGAAAGTTTTCAAAGCTAGCCATTCAAGTGGAAGGCTGGGGAACACATATGTGTTGCATTTAGAAATATAGTCAACCCATTCAGCTCCTCAACTTCAATTAAGCTGAAACCACTGTAAATCAGTGTTTTATGGTGACATAGAATTGTTTTCTGCATAGATGTACTTTCAAGCTTGTTAGGTATTCTTAAGAAATTCTATGACTATAGAGGAGAAATTTACTTGTCACATTTTTTTTTATGTTTTAGCTGGCTTTTCAGTTTAAAAGGAGCAGAAAAGGAAAAAATATAAAATTAACTTTCAACTTTCCTCTTCAGAGTACAAATTTGGGTTCCCCATATTTCATCAGTTCTGGTAGATCAATGTAGGATAAAGGCATAATGTTCCCCTTGCCTTCCCCTAAATATTTGCCTTTATTATTCCAATCCCTAAATTCTCTTGTGTTAATGTTTTGCAGGAAAATACAGGGGTATTAACAATCTACAGCAAATTAACCAGATTTGCTTCATTGTATTTATCAGGTGCATAAATTCTGGGCTATTTTTCCCCGAATAAAAAACTAGACAGTACTTGATTTAATATTGATACCTTATGATAGTCTTAGTTCTTCTCCCAAGATCTGTAACTATTTTTATGCAATATATTCAATGCAAATCTCAAAGCATAATTAAATCACTTTGTCCTCATTACATGTAGTAAAATGGAAGGCTTACAGACCTTTTGCATCTTTACCACAGCTTTATACTCCTGCTCATTACTGCTTCAGAAGCCTGTGCTTCCAGATGTGACAATCCCAAAGGCAGTTTGGTTGAGAACAGAAATACAGAGAAGTCAGAAGAAGCTGCCTGACTCTGTACTGGAGTTGTCTGCAGTCAGTGCTTATGAAAAACAAAAACATGTACCTCCTGTTCATAGCACTAATCAGAGGTAATTAGAGCTAATTAGCTGTCTGTAGTAACAGATAAAAGGAGCTTCTCTTTTCTTGAGAGTACTGTAAAATACCTACAGAATTCATTCACTATTACATTTTACTGTCAACATGTTATTTTAAAATTATTTTTAAGAAAGTGCAAATCAGAATTGTTAAGTGCTCATAAAAATCCCCAAAAAACAAATAAACTCACAAAACTTGGTGCCTAAGTTTCTCATTATAGCACTTCCTGCTAGAGTAATCCATATATTGGCTTGTGAGCTAATTGAAAGACAGACTTGCACAGGCCCACACTACATATAATAGTCTGTTTAAAAATGAAGGGTTTTAAGATTTGGGACTTTTTTATGGGCTTTTAGGAAGCTGATTCAGAAAAAAATGTTGCAAAATATCTAACTGTGAAAGTAATCTGACCACTGTCGGAATGGTTTAGAAATCCCTTTTCCTGGAAATATTGTTTGCTTTGCTCTTGTGTCTTCAAAGTCAGGAGTCCAAAAGATCTTTTCAGGAGACTTCTCAGAGCTGGCCTCACAACTGAAGGCTGAAACCTTGTGGTGAAGAAAGCTGGATGGTCCTGACACAGAGAAGATCTCAGGTAAATGCAACATGCAATTCCTTTTTTTAGGTTTTTGCACATATTCTTGGCCTACAAGTGGCAGATAGCCCTGTAGCTCACCGGGTATGGCACTAAATGAGGTGCTGGATGATCTGATTTTAATTTCTGCCTTCTGTCAAGAGAGTACTCTCACAGTGAGCTCAGATCACTTGGTTAGTGGAAATACATTATGGTGAAGCAATAAGGTTTTGAAAAAAGAAAAAGAAAAGTGTTTCAGAATTGCTGTAGTGCACAAATAACCATATACTGTTTGTGTGCAAAATTAAAACAGTTGTAAGGTGTCTTGAGAATGGAGTCAGGAGTTTCAGTCATCATTTAAGTGGCTTTCCTACTATAAAATGCAAGCCTGACCTTGACAAATTTTCCATTGCTTGAAATTTTTTTCAGGCTAGGACAGCAGCAGTTTAAAAGCCTTCAAGATAACAGATATGAGGAACGATAGAATGGCAGTTAACAAAATTAGGCTAATGGACAAAGAGATAAAACAGTTAATTTTGCTGGCTAGTTTAATTGCAGTGACAAGTTCAGAAAAAGAAGTTTATAAATTTTGGTACTAACATCAAACCAATAGAAAGTATGAAAATGCAGAGTGTTTTTGATTTAGGCAATTGATTTTCTGTTCTCCCTGTAATTCTTTGTATGCTGTGTACATTGAGGTCAGAACTCTTATAGTGTGGACCCTTCAATCCACCAGAATCTTTCAAAAGTCATCTTAAAAGAGAGCTCACTTACAGATCCCTTGATAAATTAATATGCAGATAAATTAATATGCTAAGACACATTTTTGCATCATCCTCATCATCATGATCATCCTCCTCCTCCTCATGGTATTAAACAAAACAAAGTGAACTTGATGACAGCTGAGTTTTGCTAACAGTTTGGTTTTTCATTACATGAATGACTGGAAAAACTCAGTTCATCATTTCATTTGTACTATTGCACTCTAAGTCAATGTGATAAATCTACTTAGTAGAGTGAGATAGCTCAGATGAATCTCTCTACCCAAAAGAGATGATATTCTCCCTTATCTCTCCAAGTAGATTTTTTTTAAAATCACCTCATTTTATCTGACAAAAATATATTAAAATTCAAAATTTCCATCCAATATAGTACATAGGTTCAAAGATGGTCAAAAACCCCTTTGATATAAAAAAAAAGAAAAAGGATTAGAATGCCAGTTTACCACAGAGCCACCAGATATTTTGTCTGAAAGAAAATGGAGATTTTCACATTTGTCAGACTTGAGTCAGCATTTTGGAGCAACAGCAATTTTTTTTTTCTTGACCAGGAAATACATACATACATTTACATATATACATACCTGTGCATATATTTATTTATTTATTTATTTATGTACACACATGCACACACATCTATTACTCCTCTTTTCTTGAAAGGACAATAAAAATAGTTTCTCTATGACAGAACTGACAAAAAATGTACTTTGGGGGATTTTAAATGTCATTTGTAAAGAGGAATAGCTAAACTACTCCACAGCCAATCCTAGAAACTGCTTAGTTTCTAGAGAGGGTTAGATAATTGCCAGGGAGATCCCACTGATTGCACAGTGATTACATCAGTTATCAGATACCTAGAGGTGTGACAGTCTGAACAGCTGGGAGATACGTTTTCAATGATAAACAGAAAAGGAAATTATAGCACTCAAATGAACAGATGCTGGTTTAAATTTTTTTCTTTACTTTTCAACAGGAATCACAATTTATTTTCTAGTAAAAATAATAAAAACATTCAGGTATTCTTCATGCTTAGAAAGAGGGGAAAATGAATTCTGGCAGAGAAAAATAAATGGCTTTGTTTTGTTTAGATTGAAATAGTGTGGATGTCCTGAAGCTACATAGACAAATGCAAATACTCCCTGCAGTTGCATAATGTCATGTTACCACAAGTAGTACTCTCCCAATAAAAGTAATATCTGAGTGTATATTTTAGACTGTATATTATATTCTAACCCAAGGTTAGAATATAATGTGATATTGGTAATTTGCGAAACCTGATACCTCCTCTGAATGCTGCTTGTCCCCTGAGGCCCTCCACAAACAGCTGCTGTTTTTTATCCAGCCAAGACAGCCACACTATCACCCCTCTCTTTTTTTCTGTTCATCTCTGAAATGTTTGCCAAATCATTGCCCAGCATTTCTCTGCCATTGCAAAGAAGCAACTTACTCACTGAGTCTCTTGGGTAACACATAAAAATCAGATGTGGAAGTAGTGAAAGTTAACATAAAGACTTATTGTAAGCATATGCCACTTTTGTTAGTCCCAAAATCTCTACACCTAATGCAAAATGCCTGGAATAACCATTAGCGCGTACCATGCTCAGGTTTGAAGTATAATAAAGGTTAAAAATATACTCTTACAGAAGCTTTTAATAACTGAAAAGGTAATAAAATATTATGACAGGATTAGGTTGTTTACAGCTATTTAAATCTCCACAAAGGAGATGGAGGGGAAAAAAAAGAACCACCTGTGCTGGCTGCATATGTTATTTCATATGGAGATGGTCACAAAGGTAAGAAAAGGGTACAGGGTGTTTGTTTGTGAGACATTTACTGAGTTTTGACAACTTACTGGAGATAAAGTAGTACCTATAGAGTTTATTTTGAAATCAAAAATTTTGTATTTGATTTCAAAAAAATATTTGGTTTCCAAAAAACACTGTTTAAAAGTGAAAGATAATAGACCTTTGGATCAGTATACACAGATGATGCTTATGATAGAATTCTTTCCATGTGAATCATCTGGGGAACTTCTTGTCAGCTACACAGATGGGCTCAGTATAAGCATAGTCTTGATTGCTTTTATAATTTTTTCTACTTCCAGGCTTAAACTTTGCCTCATGGAGAAAAGGTGAATCACCTCACAGACACCTGCATACTGTAGAATTTTGGCTTGACTCTTTCTTTATTTCTCTCTTTAATTTTTGCAGCAAATCTGAGTTCTGAGTTCTTTTACTGGGGCTAAAATTCTGATTCTGTAGAGTAGACATTGTTTCTTTAGGAGTACCTTCAAAGATTGTCCTGATCTTAAAAACTTGTGCAGCAGGTCTGTCAAACTTTTTAGAAATGTAGACATGGTATGGCACTTATGTCAGCTTTTTATCTTCAGAATTCTTTTGGAAGAATGTTAGTACAGGTTTTAGAATTTAAAGAGCTCTTGTATCAAAAAGTGAACAACGATGGGCTGAAGAGATATGGTATTTAGAAATGAAATTAAAGTCTAGCTGGTAGTTCTCATTATAATTGAAGTGACTGGTTCTGTATTTTGGTCTATTGCATCAGTTCTGGATTTAAACTATTTTTTTTTCTTTTTTTTCGCTCTTGAATCTCACATGTAACAGGTTGGCAGTTTATTGAAAAATGTGCTTTCAAAGTGCTGATATAATGATTTTACTGTTTATATTTTCATAAATGAACTCTTCTCTAAACATCCTTTAGTGGCTTTTTTTTTTTTGTTCTAATGCACAGTTTTATATGGCTTAGAACATAGTTTCAGGAGTTTTCTGGCAAGCAAAATCTTCAGAGACAATTTCATTTAGCTGCTGACGGAAAGTTACACTCAATCTTGTTGATTGCATATCTTCATACTATAAGAAAAAAAAAAAAAAGAGCTTGCCTCTGGTCCTGTCACTAGGTACCACTGGAAATAACTTGTTTCTGTCCCCTTTGCTAATAAATCTGAGGTAATCAGATTTATTAGTAAGTCTCTCTCTGAATGCTCTCTTTGCCACACAAAATAGTCCCAAATCTCTCAGATCCCACATTAGATAAGCTCTATTCCCTTACTCATTTTTGTGACATTGTTTGGGCTTTCTCCAGTATGTCCATGTTTTTCTTATGCTTAGGGGTCCACCACTGGATACAGTACTCCAAACATAGCCTCACCAGCACTGAGTGTTTCCAGGGATGAGACACCTATACCACATCTTTAAAAAACCCACTATTCCTGTGTTTCACCAACCCCACTGCAAAAGCCTTCTTCCTTATATCTAATCTAAATAAAGCTTGTTAAGTTTAAAAAGTCAGGGAAGTTCACTATCAACACTGAGCTGTTCGTTCTCTTCTTTGTTCTGCTTCTCAACCTGTTTCCTTGATCAGCATGAAGCTGTTTGTTCTCCCTGCTGGGTTTACCTGCATTCACTGATAATCCTGGGGAATGAGGCAGCACAATTATAACAATATTCAGGTGTATGTACCTGTATCCCCTGGGGATGTAATGACAACCAGGTATTATTCCAGTGTAGGGAAACATTCTGGACAACCTTACAGTGACAGCACACTTACCTACTCTGATATTTTCAGATAAAGGTCATTGTGTTTTTATCCTGATGCTTCTTGAGAATATCAAGGTGTCTTAATTGTATGAAGTTGCCTAATATTTTACAATCACCTTAGTTTCAGATGGAATTGAGACTTAGGTTGTATATTTAGTTGCAATCTATCTATCACGTCTGGTACATATAGCAGGCATGGTATATCTTGAAGGAATGTAGGTGCTGATCTAACGTGTATATACACAGAAATACACGCAAAAATATATCAAATTACATGTATTTGGAAGCTGTGCTCTCAGTGCTTCCTTGCAAGTCAGGGTACAGATGACCTCAAAGACCTTAATAAGTTAAAAAGAGTGGTTTATGACATTGTGATTTACCTTGGAAGTGAAAATACACACTTTCAAGGAAGTAATTTTGTTTCACAAGGGAATGGCACCTATTTCATCAGCTAAGAGATTAAGTTGTTCTGGGACAGGAAATAAACACTGGAAACTTACCTGAAAATGCCTCAGGCGACATATTCTCTTTCACTTACTAGGTAGGGACTGACTCTTCTGACATATGTTTGACCAAAGTGCAACCTATTTCAAAGAAGCTCATTGGGGTTTATCATGGCAGCAAGCTAAGATGGAACAAGTGCCCCCAAAAGGAAATAGCAGGATGTTGGTCAATAATGGCTTTGCACTCCTGCCTGTACTCTGGGCAGTGCAGGTAGTCACTTACCTGGCATGGAACCCTGGGACCTTCACCCTGGGACCTTCACCCTTCACCCACAGAAGAGGACACCTGACCATGAGGAGTATACACAGCTCCTGGATTTCTTAACATCACTGGACTCTTGTCAACTCTACCTAGTGCTTGCAAGCAAATAAAAGAAGAGTTTGGGGGTTTAATGACCCTTTCATTTGCATGTATTTCCGCTTTTTGTTCTAATTTTTTTGTTGGTGAGATAGTCCTCTTGAGAGAATTTATCTGTAATTAACCTGCTGTAAATTGATCTGCTGTAAATCTGCTGTGTTATGAATGCAGGAAAAAAAATGGTCTTGACCTCCAACAAAAAACATTTGCACATAATAATAATAATAATAATGTGGTTTTCAGTCTTTTTAAGAAAAAAATAAGTTTGCTGTCCCAGGACTGTGCTGTCATGGGGCAGCTGCTGCACTCTTATAGCCTGTTGAAGTTGTCTGGTTACCTAACCACAAGTGGCTGTGGAAGCCATAAACCACTATTTCTTTGCTATTACAAAATAATACTGACAAATAGACTTTATTTCTGTTTCCTTCCCTTTTTACTCTCTTTGGGGCAGTTGTGGTTGGGTTTTTTGTTTTGTTTTGGTTGGGAGGTAATTTTTTTGGAGGGATTGCATCCTCTTTTCTTCTAGAATTTTGGCCAGCCAACCTGGCCTATTCTTTCTTCTACAAGCAATTGGCTGCTGATTATTTTCTAACATGACCAGACTGCAGTCTGAATTTTTTTTAAAGGAACAATCTTAGCTGAATACTAAATGAGACAAAAAGGTATCTTTAACAGTGATTTTTAATTTTTTAAAATATATTTGTTTTTTCCTTTTTTTTTTATTTTAATGAAACCTGTTTTTTACTGGAACTTCACTAAGTTGTGAAGTGGTTTACCAATTATCAGAATTTTTATCTGCCAGTTCTCCCATAGGAAAAGAAGAAGAAGGAAAAAAAAGGAAAAATCTTATGCTCTTTTCTGGCTGAAAGAGCATGTGTTTAAACAAAAATCTTATTTTCAAGAAGGTTTTCTGAATGATTTTTCCATGATATTTCCAAAGCATATATAATACTGCTCAGTTCCATGTTTCTAGCTTGAATTTCTTACTGCTCTCTTAACTGCCATTTGTTTTGCCACAAAATTACTAGCTTCCATTACTAAGTAATCTTGAGGCAGTTCTTTTATTCCTTAATACAAAATTCTTCCTTATTTTCTTTTTTATCTTAAGGTCTCTCAATATTTGATGCCATCAGAATACTTCCATGTGCACTTTTAAAGTCATGGTGCCCAGAGAGTCACAAATAGCATGAGGCAATGTGTGTAATATGTCTTATTTGGAAAAATCTCTTTCCCTCTCTCTCTCTCTTACTCTCTCTCTCTCTCTTTAAAATTTATTTTGTATTATTTTAAAGACAAGGTATTTTCTCTAAAAACAGTTATGATTTTGAAAAGATAATTATCTTTGGTGGTTAAAGGATTATTGAATCATTTGCTTCAAGTATTAAATATGAAGGTGAACACTCTTCCTCTATCATAAAAATGATTAAGAGGAAAAATAATCTAAGGATAGATCCACACAAAACACCATTTTCAACAGAAAATTGACTTTTTCTCAGATTCTTCCAATTAAGTTTCCTTGAAGGCTGTTTAGAAAAGAAAACACTATTTAGCTCTTTGATTTCGCAAGTAGACAGTCCAAAATTTGTCATGTATTACACAAAATAGGACAAAGTGATCAGTGGTAGTTGTATAGATGAAATTGCACCTAGATCACAGCAACATAATAAATTTTTAATATCTCTTACAAATTAAAATTTCAGAATAATGCAGATGGGATCTCAAGGGGTTGTCTTGTCTAACCTGCTGCTCACAGCAATACCAGTATTGAATTTTGACCACATTGCTCAGAGCAACTGTCCAAGGATGGAGTTTGGACAGCTTTTATGGGCTGCCCATTCCAATGTGCAATTATCATCGTTGCAAAAAATATTTTCATTAATCCAGAACTCAAAGACATGTTCTATATTCCAGTTGCACATGTTCTGGATGTTCTGGAAAACCTTCAGCTTAAATCAGGCCTTTGTAGTTCTGTATTTCATTAACTGCTTTTAGTTACATTGTTTCGCTTCAATAATGCAGATCAGATTTATTTAGAGATTTAGGCAACCTTTCAAAATAAAGCATCCAGCTTTTTATCAGATATCCTGTAGATACTCCTCTGAAATTCTAGTAATTGTTAATTTAATGTCATGAGGCTAATATAAACAAGTCAGATAAATAAGTGATATGAAAGTCTAGATTCTTAAGAAATTTTTACTTTTTGTTTGCTTATATCAGCAAATTCTGGTGCTCTGCTTTGGAAAAAATAATTTGGTTTATTTCACATAGCTTTCCTGTTTTAACATTTTCTATAGCAAAAGGACTCTCACTGGAACAGAATTTTCTTTTGGCACCAGGAGTCACTGGAAGCGTACAAAAAAGGTCTGAAGCAAAACAGTCAAAATGAAACAAATTCAAATAAAGAAAATGCATTGACTGATTCAATTCTAAACTTTTAATTGTCAATCTCTGGTTACATATGAAAAGTAAATTTTTTTCAGAAATGAAGAGATGATAATATCGAAAGCCATTCATAGATTATTTCTTTCCGACTTTAAGGCTAATCAACAACATGCAAGATTCAAGTCTAGAGTCTGTTTGCCCATTTTTCTTTGCCTCTCATTCATAACTTGATTTCTTTCCAGCAATTGTTTGTTTATTGATAGCTGAAAGAGTGCAGATACTGAAAGGACTCACGTAAAGCATGGTATAAATGGATCAGTACTTCTCACTGGTTAAGAAACAGGCAGAGTCAAATGTTAACACACTACCACACCTTTGTTGTACAGGAGCACAGAGTGCTTGGCCAGGTCTGAGTTCTGCATGATTACCATTCTCTATTGCCAACATAAAGTCACACATCACACCACTCCTTCCTATTCAAGAAAGCAGTAAAGTTACGGACAGGTTACAAAGCCTGGCACATGCTAACCTTGCTTCCAAGAAAATACTTGGCTGATTCCAGACTGAAAGGATTAAATGTAATTTTTTGCAGGAACCAAAGAATTTCAGACTGTGCTAGGAACATTAAGCTAAATGGGCTGAATCTACTCTGGAATAATTGAGAGATAGAAATTTCTTTTACTACATAATTAGGGTTTGTTTTTTTGGGGTTTTTTTGGGGAGTTTTTTTGGTTTTTTGGGGTTTTTTTGGGGTTTTTTGGGTTTTTTTGTTTGTTTTTTGGTTTTTGGGTTTTTTTTGTGGTTTTTTTGTGGGTTTATTTTGTTTGTTTGTTTGTTTTTTGTTTTCTTTAGGTTGTTACACTGTGCCAGCTCTCCTATTTAGTTCATCTAGTCTGTTTCCAGGAAATGTCTGTCCTCTTTGATTTGAAGACCACTCGCTTTCATACTCAGGAATTGGCACAAAAGAGGGATGGGACCTCTCGAATTGATGATGTAGGCTCACATGTATATCTAGGGCATTAGGAGAGTTCTGATTACCTCCAGGTGGCCCCAAACCACTTTGGAAAAATCAGGTGGAAAAACTCATTTTGGCTTGTTTATTGACTCCATGATGAATCCCTACACATTGGGATACTGACTTCTTGCAGTCATTTTAAGCTGACAAAATCTGAAAACTAAAATGCACACTAAATATTCTTTGAAAAATTCTGAATAAAAGACAAAAATGGTTCCAGGTTTACATTCATTTATTTTGTATTTAATTATGTTCTAAAGAAAAGATGTGAACTCCTCAATAGAGGAAATTGCAGAGGAAAATTTCTAAAAAGATTTTGTGCATACATGAGATAACTTTACAAAATTAATTCCATGGTGGCCTCTTTTACACAATGAAATGAGACTAAAAAGTCTCAGAAAGAACTGGACTTTCTTCAGATTTTATATTAATAAAATACTCTATATTCTAGCCTGCTGAGTCCTTGTTTCTGAACAACCATAAATAGCTCTGTACCTGATGCTTTTCTGTATAGGCAGACATACAATGACTGTAGGAAAACTACTGATTCAAGGAATGAGTAGAGGCTTTCAACAGGTTAAAAAAAGCCAATAGTACAAAGGTTTCAGCACTGGCAAACTGTGTAGGCCTACGAAAATAAATAATGAATAAAGTTTTATGAACACAAACCAGCCATAAAAAGGACCTAGTTAGTACTGAGGCATCATAAGCAGCATCATTATCCATATAAAACTCACTGATGAGAGTACTTACACACTAATCAAGCTTTCTAAAATTTATCTGGATAATATGCCAAGCAAAGCAGTCATTCCTGGCTAAAGGAGGTCTGAAATCTGGCTTGCTCTCATGTAACAGAGCCTAAATAAGTATAGGCTAAAATCTACAGTCAGATGGGAAGCCCACATTGAAGTACTTTGCACAGACAGCTAAAAGAGTTGTTGTTTCATAAGCCATGCTTTGGCAAGGTACCAAGCGTATGTCATAATTTCTTATGACAGAGAGGTGAACTATCTCTGGCATACTTGTTTCCTAAATGATCCCTAGCCTCTAAGTTAGTGCAGTCTAGCCATGTTGCACAGCAAGCTCACCGTGGTGGGGCACCTGCATATGTTCATGCTCACACTGCCTAAACCCAGCCCTCTCCACAGTACTTTCTTTAATTTTTCATATATTTCAGAAGGAGAGGGACACAAGTAAATCAATGCTTTCTACACCCTTAGGGGCCCATGGGACAAGGAGAAATGTGAGGGGGGCTGCTCCCACCAGCATAGCCACAGCTCCCCACTTCCAATTTCACATGAAAGTCTCAGAGCCCAAAGACCTGACAAGAAGGGCAAAGCAAAACTGGAGAGACATCAAACAGGTTGGCTGGTTAATTGAAAATCCAGTGTCCTTTTCTAGTACTTGTAACAGATGAAGAACATGTTCTAATTATCTCTTGTTTTTTCCACACACAAAATGTGTGGAGTCAGTTTTACTGTAAGGGGTAATTTTCACTAGTCCACTGCTCACTAAGTAGTTCTTATATCTGCAATATCTCAGCTACTACAGCCTGTGCCATTCTGTAATTCACTCATGTTTTGTTTCTATTTTAAATCCATCTAAGGGAAAAAATACCACTGTTTTTTTTTTTTTAATTACCTATTCTAGACAAAAAAACAACATGAAAAAAAAACTGTGACGACTTTTCAGAGAAAGTGTTTAGTTGATGCATTTTCCCTCTGATGCAGATTACTACATATTTAATTAGAAAAATACTTGAAAACTCATCTAAATTTTGTTTTAAACAGAGGTTGGAGTAAATGAGGTAAAGATCATATGGACTAGTACATATATGAATACTCTGTAGTTAAAAATCCAGAGAGAATCGATTGCATTAATTTAGTAGAAGGAAATAATATATTATGAAAGCCAAACTGACATAAAAAACCAGAGCTGTTCACAAGCAACAGCTTGAAGGAGGAGGAAATTTAATTTTCTTAGTCCAGAGAACAAGGGTAGAAAACCAGAACAAGGCCTGGGATGCAAAAGCTCTTTTTCAGGTCTGAAACAGTAGCCGGGTAAAATATTGTCCTATAAAGTCAGACACAAGTCTCTATGCTCAGAAAGTTGCCCTGCCTGTCTAACAGATGGCCTTAGTTCTGTCTGCAAATCTTTTCTACTATATCAGCCTAAATTACGTGGCCACTATCACTTTGCATGGACAGACCAAAATCCAAAACATCCAGCCGAAAACCATCCCTCAGATATGAGGCTGATAGGATCATTTTGGAAATAAATAGGAAGGTGATATCTTCTTGATTTAGGAACACCTCTTAAAAGAAATACCTTGATACCTTTGTATCAATACTCCTCAACATCTAGAACTACTTTTGCCATTTTTTCTACAAGAACGTTCTATAAAAGTTTTTGTTTTATAAATGTGGTGGCAAGTGCTTCTTTAGCCCTGGAGAACATTTCAGGATTATTCTTTCTTTTAAAGGATGATAATTCAGTGTTTGACCAAGCTGCATGCTCTACTTTTTCTCTACATGTTCAGCTTTGTTGTCGCATTAAAAATTAATCATACTTCGCATAATCATCTTGAATTTAGATTTGGATTGCAAAGTTAATGCCATATGTGAATACGAGTATCTGTGAAGAAGCTAGAACAACCACTTATAGGCAGTTAGTGATTTAGAGAAGTGATTCTTCTAACTGTAATGTTAGGGGTTTAGGGGCTTGTTTTCAGTATTTGATTTTGTGTCTTAATCTAGCAAATATAATCTCTTCTTGCCACTAGCTAAATATCAGCAGAGAGATAAAACTAGTCAATGAAAAACAGACAGATTACTAAAACTATAAGGAATCTAAAGGCTTCTTATTAAAAACATATTTTAAAATCAAAATGCAAACATATAAAATGCACATTAAAAACAGAAGAAATAATTCCTCTTGGCAGTTTGATAATAATTTTCTTTTTCATTAGACTATAGGATGATCTGACAAAAATGCCAAATAATTCCCCTTCTTTTTTGATCTCCAATTAGGGGTTAAAAAATTGATATAAACCTTGAGAATAAGTTTCTTGATTTCTGTCAGAGTTTAAAGAAAAGAAATTACATACATTAATACGTATAAATACAGTACACAGAAGGACACAGTTCCTCCATGGTTTAATATTCTCAAAGTGGTAGAAAACATATGGGAAAAATGGTGTTGTAATAAGTAATCTAATTTTGTTTCTTTGGGTTTGGGATATATAGACTCTCCTGGGCTGACAGAGGGTACTGAATATTGCTTGGTACTTCCCTCTCACACTTTTAATATATTCTGCGTATTCTATAAAAAAGTGTTTAAGATTGTTGTCTGCTGATTGACCCTCTCTGCCTCTCTGGCATAGCTCTCCTCTGTCCAGCAGGACTGCAGTAATTTGCTTTAGAAGTCACAGCCAAGAAACTATAAGCACTTTCATAGTAAATTCATGCTTTCAGAATGATAAAGAATGAATTTCAGCTATAGAATAAATTCTCTACTCTGATGCCTCGAGAACATACTCTCTTACAGAAAACATACTGATGCAATACAGTGATTCTGATGGAAAAGTGCATGCAGTTGCTTTCCCTAAAGGTATTTCCTACAAATTGATCCATTTATGGAAAGACATTGAGTCTTGTGTGGATTAGAAAAGAATGTTTATTGCTGTTTCCTTGTCTGGCCTGTTTATAAAGGCTGTAGTAATCTGTTAAAGGAAAGGACTATAGAAACATGAGATACTGAAATAAACAACAGCAGCTGAGAGATTTGAAAGCTACCCCAGAAGGCATAGTATCTTGATTATTTTTAAAGACTATTTCTAAAGATTAATGTTAAGACATTGGCTTCCAGTGTTGTTTTGGCATGCATCCCCCTCAGTGCTGTGGCCTTCTTCAAAGTTATCTGCTATTTTACCACCTGCCCACTCCTGTGGCACAATAGGAAATGGCAGGGTTGAGGTGTTGAGATTAAGGTGTTGCTGCGCCACATGGGTCTTGACATCATCCTATACCAGCTCTGAGTCCAAACTTCTTTTGAGCTGCCATATCCCAAAAGCACCTGATAGCAATCTCTTGTGACACCCCGCACTGAGAGACAAACCAATGAAGGAAGACTCCCTTACCAAATGACTCAAAATCCAGGAAAAATGCACTGGGAATAAAGAAGTAGCAGTCCTCAGTCAGGCAGCCATACCTCTGCTGGAGCCAACAGGATATGGTGTGGAGGTGGCTCTAGTGAATACAGGTAGAGACATACCAAATTTAGGGGCTTGTCAGTTCAATTTACCTGCATGATTTGGGCAAAAGTGTAGATATTTGGCAGAAATCCTGTCTTTTTCTGCTTTTGAATATGGAAATTTTAGAACAGGTTTAAAGTGAACTGCAGCAAACACTGAAAAGCTACACAATAGCAAATGTGTGTATGTATTTGTGCTCTATGTGCAGACTGCAGAGGCAGCACCTGTGGGAAGAGGACAAGGGCTGCCCCATGCAGACACAATCATTCTGTCTCCAACAGACATGTCACAGGACATAGCTGAGCCCATCAGCCAAGCTAGAGATACCTCTCTGAAAGCACATTCCAGAAAGATCAGAACACACCAGACAAGTGCAGGAGAGATGGAAAAGAAGGTGAAAGAGAGAAAATGAGAAAAAGTAGAGAGAACACCACAAGCAGATTGAGATGCTCTGTGGTGGAGCAGGTACCCACACTGCAGCCTGTGAGGAACCCTCACACTGGAGCCAGCGTATATTTTCTGGTGGAAATACAGTCTGTGAAAAGCCCAGGCTGGAGCATGAAAAAGAGTGATAGGGGAGGTTAATGCTAATAAACAGTCACTTACTTACCATAATACCTTTTTTAACGATTGGCTGTGAACCTTTTGATGTGCAAGAAGCTGGGAGTGCAGGAGCGAAGCTGGAATTGAGGAAGGAAACAAGATGTCTTTTAATTTCTTTTTAAAAATATGGAAATAAAAATATTACTGAAAATAATATATTATTGTTTCTAATAATTTTTTGTTATTAAATGTAATTTAATTGGAAGTAAATGTAATCTAATTTCCCCCAATCTGAGACTGATTTGTCCAAGGCAGAAATTAGTGAGTGATCTCCCTATTTTTATCTCAGTCCACAAGCATTTCTATCCTATTCTCTCCCTCTGTCCTGCTGACAAGAGGAAGTAAGTGAGCAGATGAGTGGGCATTTGACTGCTAGCTGAGGTTAACCTGTCACATGTGTCTTTTGAATATGTAACTGCTGGTGTTTTGTAAAAATTCAGACAGAAACATCTTGGTTTTTTTTAATTGTGACAAGGAAATGGATTTTGCTCTTTGCCAATCAAGCTCTTCCATTGTCATGATGTCAACATGCCAGGATTTTCTCTGTCACTACAAATGTCATAAGCTCTCAGTTCCATTATTTTTTCAAGTTAGTCACATCAAGATTTAGATCTGGCTTTACTATCCTCGTTGTCAGATTAATGTGATAGCAGAAATTATTACTTTAATGGTCTTGGATAGCTGAATAAGGTTTTAAAGGCTATAAATAGGAAGCCACATAATGCTACATAATGCATGAATAAGGGGTACCTTAGGGAGAGGTTAATATTTAATATTGGTTTGAAGTTAATGTTTGGATTCTAATTATAGTTTGAATTACTAAAAAAAATGGGTTCAGCCAGGTACCAACAGCTGAATAAGGGTTTTGTTTTTTTTTGTTTTCAAATTGGTAAGAAAGTGTTTGAAAAGGGCCTTATTTTAAATACTTCTTGCATTTTCACTGGAGAGCACTGCATAGAAGTGGTCATAATTTTAATTCTTACAATTCTATGCTGGCTGGAAATTAGGAACTGGTTAATTAAGACAGTGCTCTAGTACTGCACCTTTACAGTGGCAACCCAAAAGAAGTAAATTATTTCAAATGATTATGCTGTGTCCAGAAATTATAGCCTTGGTCATCTCTTCAGTGGTTTTAGGTCTCCATTTTATTTGGCAGAGTGCAGGGCTAGAATTGTAGGGATGATTTCTTATGCAGAGGTGAGGCAATCATTGCATTTGGAGATTCTCCCTTTCCTGAGCTGATGGATGCAATGTTCTTCTCAAAGTCCTAGTGAGATCTGAAGCTATTAACAACAGATGAAGCGGTAGCACCAAAACAGAACCATTCCAGTCTACAACTCCCTATAGTCCAATAAGTTATTAAATTTGCACAGCATCAAGCTAATGTGGACTTAATGTTCGAAGTTAAATTAATCCTTTGTGCAACTGATGTACAGCAGCTACAAGCTGCTGTTTGCCATCAGAGGATTGAAAAACAAGCTATGCAGGCTTCTGGTTGTTTTTGGTGCATTCCAATATGTACTTCACAGTGAAACACTATTCCCAGCAACAAAAAATTATTCTTTGAGTATTTCTTACTCATTCTATTCAAGAAAATAGTTTACAGATGCATATTATGTAGTATTTATTCACAATTTCATTAGTAATTCACATAAAATAGATTTTAGACTGCAACTAAAGAAAGACTGATCAAAATGAAATCCTGTTTAAGAGAAAAACACTTGGCTCTCACTATCCCATTTCATGAAAAATAAAGCAAACCTTCCCCATCCCATTCCATTCCTGAAGGGCTCTATCTGATGTATTATAAATGATCTACTGCTTTTTATTAATGAATGCTGACAATTTCTTCAGACTCATATGTGAACCATTGCTGAATGTTCAAGTGATCATTCTGTCATTACATGAAGTTCTGTTGAATAACTTTCCTAAATTTGAAGGTTATTTGAAAGAAAAATCTTTGAATAATGAAATAAAATCTCCATGAATAAAATAATATTCATGTGAAACAGCACTGTCAGCTTAAAAAAACCATAGGGCTTAAAATTGTATAACAAGAAAAAAAAATCAGAACAAAAATTACTTGCCTAAAAAAGTAGGACTGAGGTGATGAAGGCTGTCTATACATTAACACATGCATTAACACATACATTAACACATTAACACATTAACACAATAATATAACTGTTGAAAGAATATGAGCAAATTATAAATTTACTAGTAAAGTCCAAGTTTTTGAAAAACACAAGGGATGCTAGGATCAAATATTAATTGGTCTTTATCTTCAGTCTTCTGTCTTAATTTTATTTTTTCAGGTATATACTCATAATATACAATGAGAAATTCAGAACTCCTCTGTTAAATACTGTAATTGTTTTACTGCTACAGAAGGTCAGACAGCTAAGTTCAGTAGTGTCAACACTACCCTGTCCTCCAAACACACTGGTGTAAAAACCTAAGCCCATCTAATTATATTGCCATATTTAGTCTTCAAAGCAAAATTCTATGACTCGTGGCTGTAGGACAGCATTCCCCTGCTAGAATGAGTGATGGCACTGCTCTGCTCGTGAGTGAGTGCTGCGCTCTATCTTGTGGAGCAGCATTGTGTTTACAGAGCTGAAAAGCATTCCTATTGTGCTGGGTGCAGGACTGGACAGATATTGTTGTAAATATGACTCTTTTGTCATTAGATACAGCAACTGTCACAATTAAGCATCCGGGTTCAGTCCTTTAGGCCCACAGAAATCGCAGATCTCTCTGCTGGAAATTACACCAGGGATGTCCATCAGTGCCAGTTGTGGAGGTGGTTTGTTTGAAAAAGACATCTGCATATTAAAAGGTAGACTAAACCAAAAAATTTGTTTACAAATTTTACAAATGACAAAATTTTTTTTGTTCATAAATCACTTCATGTTACTCCTATTCAAGTTCCAATTGTTAATGAGTTGTCCAAACTCTTGTTCTCTTTCCATGTGGCTAGTTAGATTTCATGCTGTATTCTCACCCCAACACTAGCAGGCCTGCCTCTCTCCAGCTTCTGACCAAAAAATGTAGATTTTATTGACTTGTATCCCAGAACATTCACAGTAAAAATCACTTATGTTTTGTTTAAAATAAAAACAATTTAATTTTCCATCCTCTGCTTTTGCTAAGTGCCCTTTGTGGAAATAACTTTTGTAGAAATCAGGTTTTTGCCCGACATGTTAGAATTTTATATCAGATACTCTGCAGTGGTACCTTAATTCCAGAGGACTGACCTAGGTTACCGAGACTGACTTGCTATGAGCAAGATTGCAGATTTCATGGAAAACTTGGGCAAACATTTTTACAGAAAGCCTTTAACAGGAAATTGCAGTTCTGGAAATCAAGAATATATATATATAAAAAAAAAGACTAAAAGTCATTTAAATGAGGCTTTTAAGTCAAGCACTTTAACAAAAAAAATCTAATTTCTGCAGGGCAAGTTGGCTTGTAATGACATTTTTAATAGAACATGAAAGTCTTTTTGTTTAGTTTGATTTGTTTTTTATTTTAAAGAAATATATTTTTGGAACTCCATGTCCTATAATTCTTGTAAAGTGGCTGCATTATATGCAGTCTGGTAATTTTTCATTCACCTTTAGGCATCATTTTGGTTTATCTTAGTGGTCTCAGGTGACGATTGAAGAAATTTATTGGCTGTGTGTAGTAATGCTCCACCCACTTCCTGCTTCATGGTTCATATGCTCTGTAGATTGAAAATTTTTAAAAGTCTTTTAAGTAGCAACCAATGAAAGATATTGCTGTCAGTGAAAAAGCAACTGCAGAGATGCAAGAAAAACCCAAAGTGATTCTGCACATAGGTTTGCAGGAAATCTTCACAGAAGGTTTCATTTATAGTCTGGTTATAAATTCAGATTTTTTTCTTTTTTCTATTTTTTTCTGTTACTAAATGGTACTTTTCATAGACATGTAATAAAGCCATTAGATGCAGGATTTAGCCTATAAAATTACTTTTTCACTTTAAAATACCCTACAGGGCTGTGAGTGTTGTAAGGAGTCCCAGATAATATAAAGATAAGAGTATTTACCTTTGCTTTTCCCTTTTTTTTTTCCTAGCTGGAAGGAGCAACCCCCCTCCCCCACCCCCCCCAGTCTGGGAGGCAGAAAAGGTGATAGCATAGCCCTTGTTCCAGATGCAGCCCTTCTGATTTTGTAAGGCAGGGAGTGAACTGGAAAGTCTTGAAATCTTAAGTGCTAGATCCTACTTCTGGCTTTCATAGGCAGTGTGAAGCATTAATTGGCATAGTCCAGTGCCTGCTCTGTTATTGAGGTGTGTGCAGGGGTGCAGACGTGTACACAAAAAAGTCATTTGTGGACCTCAGCCAAATAGTTATGGGCCAAAGCTCTTGAGTAATGTTAAGTTAGTGGTCTTCATAAAAACACTGTTTTTTTATTAACTGGCCAAGAGTACAACCACATATTGCTGCAACTGAGTCAGAAGAAAATAATGTGTGATTTCCTTTCTGAAAATGCCAACGTGAACCAAAAGACCCTGAAAACAACCCTTTAAAATTTATTTCCTGAGTTAAAGGAAATACTCTGGGTACTAACAGGCTAGACAAAGAAAAAGTGGTTTTAGTTTTGAGGGACAAATAATTAATCAAAATATATCTATTCATTCCTGTACAGGTGCTCACTGGTTTTTTCAAAGGTCAGTCTTAGCATCTGAGATGTAGTAGCTGAGAATAAATTTTATGTGTAAGATACGTTAAGTGGAGGGAAATATTCACAAACATTTGACAGAAGGTGTCTGTAAAAAACTTTAGTATTTGGCAACAGTGTTTCTTATTTATTTTAGTTCTGCCCTTTCTGTCTACAAATTATACTATGACAAAATAAAGTTTTAAATTAAGTCTTGATAAGGTTCAATATGAAATGTACTGCTGGTGCTCTGACAAAACAAGTTCAGCAGTAACGTATTCTTTCCAAGACTATACAGATTCAAAGAGTTACTTACATTTTACTGCACAATTTATTTTACTTTAACATCCTGAATATAGAAAGAAATCATGGATTAATGGGAAGTATATGTGGGTTCTTGCTCCTGAGGAGCAGTCTAGCTATGCTCCAGCAAAACTCTCAACTTTCAGCACTAAATTAGTCCTAGAGATTGAGTACAAAGGCCCTTGTAAATGTCAGGCCCTACAGATTTACAGGGCAGGATTTTGCACGTGTGTAAACCCGTGTTGCTTCCTTCACTGCTTTGGCAGAATTAGTCTGATTTATGCAAGCTGAAGATTTGTCTCAGTACAGACTTTAAGAGATTTCCCAGGTCTTCCCTGGGAAGAAGGCAAGTAATCATTGCTCAGGAGAGCAAGGGCTGCAGTGGAAGCTTGTTAAGAGAGCATTGGAGCTGAAATGTGGTCCAACATCATGTAAGAATCATAGAGAAGGAGAGCATTTCAGCTAGCTTTGACAAATCCAAGAACTGCTTGTCAAATAGAAGATTGTAGTAAACACTCCAGAAGCTAAAGAAGGAGGTAAAATGAAAATCATGCTGTAACTAAGGAGCTTGTAGTTTCATCATTCACTGACAAAAATATATATAGTTATATATATATATATATATATATATATATATATATATATATATACTGAATATCTTTTCCCAGGCATGGCTGCTACAAACAATGTTTTGTACAACATAGAGGATAAAGCTAAAAAATTATTCAATTCTTAATATGCACCATTTTCCTTTCTTTTGCACAAGCTTTTACTCTATTTTTTAACAATAATTTATCCCACTTTTTTGTGGGCAGATTTTGTGTTTTCCTAAATAGAGCAAGTAATTTAGAAAGGTCACTAAATAAAATAATAATACTGACACAGCATTCTTTAGCAGAAGCAAAGAGAGACTTGGCAATTTGCTTTAATTTAAACAGGACTTACAAGTGTATATGCATGCTTAAATGCACATAAAAGATTCTCTCAAGGTATAATGTGACAATAGTAGAAGTATTAATGCCCTATGCAACGTGCTTGACTGGAACAGTAGTCAGAGGCTACGAGGACCTCCACTTAAACAGAATTGCAGAGCCAAGCAACCTATCTGTAAGTGCAAGTATAAATTGTTTTGTGCAACATTCAAGAAGCATAGATGTCTATGAACCACTGAAGTGTTTGAAATGGGCAGCAATTGTTCCACTGACATGTTATTTCAAATCGTCCCAAAGCTGAGATGTCATGGACAGGAAATAAGCCAAAAACAATTTGTTAGAATAAGAAAATAATGTATTTCCTTTAAATAAATGAGCAGAAATTCTTGCAGTTTGTTATCATTAATGCTGGACATTAAAAAAAAAACATTAAGGAAAACATAAAAATAAATTAAAAGCATTATATTTTATTAGATTTAATTAAACATTTGGGAGAGTCTGTCAATTTTTGGAGCAGTGCTGATGCTTACTCTGCATTTAGATTAGACTCTGGAGACAGAATTTCAGAAGCCATTTTTGAATTACAATCCTCACTCCTTGCCCAAAGAAGTCTGTAATTTACTGTTCTCTTGTCCTAAGAGTAAACCACTAGCTTTCCTTCTCCCGGCTATCCTGCATGTTATGGTTCAGGAGCAGGCATGGAGTTACCATCTGCTCTCTTCTGCCTCTCTTGTCCCCTTGGACTTCAGGTTCTCTGGAAGAAAATGGAGCAAAAAGCCAGACTTCCTTCCATGTGACCTTCCTGTGAAGACTAATTAGTAAGAACAGAGATCTTAGACATATACCGAGTCACAACATATTTCATTAAGTTTAGCTTCTAGAAGACATCATGGGTCCTGTTATCTGAAAATATTGGTTGTTTAGTCAGATACATTTGTGAAAAACACCCTGATGCCCTAGGTGATTATGCAACCAGGAAGGAAACAATGATCCCTACAAGTCTGCTTCAGAATATTTTTCAAAACAGGAATCCCTTGCTCCTTCCAATTACCATATTTCCTGTGTTGCTTTAAATTTAAAAGATAAACCAACTTTGGCTTGCTTATGAAAAGGTTAGTTGACACAATAAGCAAATTCCCAACTGCTTATCTTTTTTCTTATCACTTTACTCAATACATTTATTAGTCATTTAATCTGATCAATAAATATGGCAAGATGCTCTGATAAGAGAATTAAAAAACACTGTGGAGCATCTATAAATAAATTTCCATAAATAGAAAGTTCCATCTTCAAAGACCACATGCCCACAAAACCCTTTTTACCACATAAATCCACTATTAATATTTTGCACCAAAGAAACATTCAAAAAACCCCAAACAAACTCAAAGCAATATAAGCTACCAAATCTGTATGCTTCAGGGACAAAGAGCGGGGAGTATGAAGGGCAATTCTAACACTTTCAGTTCCTCCAATAACAAGAGAAAATGAATTGTAAGGTTTAAATGCACAGAAGCAGTATCAGCTTCAAGCAGTACTTGAAAGAGGCAGTTAAATTTAGCAATTGCATGCTAAACTGATCATCAGTTTCATAATAACTGCAAAAATGTAATTATGGTTCTATATTCTTAATCTAGACAGTTTTGAATTTTTCTGTGGGTATTTATTCAGGGTCTGTTGGGCTTTCAAAACTGGAAGCAATAGAATGATGGAGTTTGGCTTCAATGATCACAGACTATATCCATTTTGGAAAAATAAGCACAAATTGGAAAGACTAGATTAGAATAAAGTGAAAATTCACATCTCTGCACATACAGTGTTCACTATTTCAAAGCTTTATAGCTGAGCATATTCAAAAGCGAGAAGGCCAAATATCATCAGGGCTTTTTCCTGATTAGACGTTGAGGTGCTAAGAGATGATTGCAGCAGCCAATGCAAAACATCACAAAAAGGCTTTTCAAGCACCTGAAAAATTGAACATCTTCAAGGGTAAGTGGCATTGACAGCAGTTTCATTCAACAAAAACTATGAACTGGGGGTTTGAACATGGAGGTCATTAATTCAATAAAATTCAGAGTCTGTGATAAACACAAAATGTCAAGGGAGAGAAGGAGGATTTTTGTTTTAGAGCACTGAGCCCAGTAACTCTGATTCAGTAGCATCAGTTATTCAATCTATTCCTCATGTGGGGAAAATATTTATTTTGGCGAGATCCTCCCACAAGGGCTTAATGCAAGGGAAATAGTACTTGGCAGAAAATAATTTCTTACTGTTTTTCTCCATTGAAATCATTCTATTTTGTTGGCTTCCCTTCTCAGTCCACAGAGCATTGAATACATGTGTCAATTAATTTCTTAAGCCTTACAAAGAAAATTTTACCATGATTGATTCAACAAAAAGTGAGGTAGTTCTTCTTTTGTAGTATCAACAAATTGGATGACTAGTGAAAATAAGCATTTAAACTGCATGGAACAAATGAGATTGGACTTTTTCACATGTCTTTGATCACACTGGACTGAGACATGTCTTTCTTGTAGTCTATTGAAAGGCACCTCTGTTTACCTTTAAGTGAAAGTCTTGACATTAATTAGTTCTGTAATTTTCTAAAAAAATTCATAGCATAGTAAGGAAAGAATTCTATTAACTCTTTTTTTTTTCAAATAAAAGAAAGCCCTTATCAGAATACAAGTAAGAAAGTGACTTGTTTTTTATCCTCTCCAGGAATTGGGCCTTTATAGAATTGCTGCCTGAATAATGAAGGAAACATGGCTTGCAGGTCATTTGGAACATGTTTCTGGGAAGTAAATAACTGTGCAAATTAATGCAAAAAACATTGTCTATGGACATGTTGGCACTGGAATAATAGAAGGCATGTGTGAGCAACTTTATCCAATGGAAGTATGTGTTTATATACTATTTCTATAATCTTCAGACATAACACTGAATATAGAATAAGGAGAGTTATTTTAATGTTTCCAAATACTCTAATAGCTGCATTAATTCCATATATTATTAGTTAACTAACACTTTCATCTCTGTGGCAGTGCCATTTCTACTCACTTTTAATACAGCCAAGCAAGTTTTAGAACAGGGAAGGACGATCCTTTATTTCCCCCAAAATTATATTTCTCAGCATTAACAGAAATTAACACTGCTAATCTTCATGACCCTTTATCAAACTCTTTTTAAATTAATGGTAAATCACTGTTCTGGTGGGATAAGTGACTCGCTGGCAGGGTAAGTGACTCCATGGTAAGTGACTCCCAGGTAAGTGATATCTTACTTTTTCTGGAATTCTCTTTTGAGTAAAAGGAAAAATAGAAGAGATGGAAGGTTATTTTCTTTTTGTGGACCCACATTTCAAACATCTAAAACAAATCATATAATAACATAAAGATTTGGAGTGAGAGGGACATTGAAGATCATCTAGTTAGAAATACCCTGCCATGGACAGGGCCACCTCCCACTACACCAGGTTGCTCAGCCCTTTCAGTCTGGCCTTGAATAACTCCAGGGATGAGACATCCACAGCTTCTCTGGGCAATCTGTTCCAGTGCCTCACTACCCTCACAATAGAGAGCTTCCTCCTAACACCTAATCTAAAATTACTCTCTCTTAGTTTGAATCCATTCCCCCTTATCCTGTCATGTCCTTGTAAAGGATGCCTCTCTCTTTGTTGTCAGCTCCCTTTAGGTACTGGAAGTTCACAATTAGATCACCCTAAAGCTGTCTCTTCTCCAGGCTGAACAAACTTCATTGTTTCAGCCTTTCTTCGTATGACAGATGTTCTGTCCCTCCAATCCCTGTGGTGTTCCTCCTCTGCACTTGTTCCAACAGCTCATGTCCTTCCAGTGCTGGAAACCCAGAGCTGGAAGCAGCACTGCAGTGGGGTCTCACCAGAGCAGAGCAGAGGAGCAGAATCCAATCCCCTTTCTTGCCGTGTTGGCCATGCTCATTTTAATGCATTCCAGGATATTACTGATTGGTAATCAGTTAGAAGAAAGAGAGAGATGGAGAATGAAAAAAGTGCTTCCAGACAAGACATGGATATCTCAGGCAGGATAGTATGGATTTAATAGCCTTAAGCCAGAATTTATTAAAATCAAAGCAGAAGCGACATTGTTTTACCTTGATAAATTCTCAATAATTTACTAGAATATGAAGTATAATTATTTTAATGTGTGGGACAATGCCAAATGCATTGCAGATGGTAAGATTGTAGGTACACTGGGCAATGGGAAAGAATTTTTTTGGCAAAATCTGAAGAAAATACAGAAAGAAGTTTTATCCATCTTCTCTCAAATTTAAAATTAATCCAAGTGCAGGTCTCCGATGAGTAGCTGAATTTCTGTTATAACAAATAAAAACATAACATTGTTTTCCTATTAAATGGTCAATTAGAAGAAACTGTGGAAGATAGGGCAAAGTGGTTTGTTTTTCCAATTTTACTTCTTTTTCTGCTCCCTTCAGAATGTGAATAAAACCTGAAGCTGTACCACTCAGATTTGCTCTTTTGGGCAGTATCTGGCTACTCAGATTAGCTTAATCTTGTGCTTTGTTCCAGTGTCTAGGAGGCAGCTGGTAAATAATCTTATTCCTTCAATCAGCCTTCCTGGAAGAGAAAGTCACATGAGGGCAACGGATTTTTCATTTGGATGGGTGGGCAGGAAGAATAGGAAGGCCAAGACTGAAGGTCAGGATCATGCTGGTAGATATTAATTTCAGAAGCAAACCATTAGCAGAGAGAAAGAAAAGCAAAAGGAATGCCTCGACATTATTATTTTTACTCAAAAGCAAACAAGCAAAAGTGCTATAAAGAAAAAATCTAGAGGTGCTTAGCCATGACAAAATCACACTGAAGTGTCAGAAGCTAATATGCATTAAACCAAAAGTTTAGCTTTAGGTAGGTTATATTCATTTGAATAAACTTACATGGATATATCAGATATTTAGGAAGTTCAAATTTCTTTTCAGAGCACGATCTATAAAGCCTAACTTAAAGGTAAATTAACTTAGTAAGTTAAGGCTATTATTTATTTTTTGTTGTGTCAAGCTTAGTTTTGTAAGGTAAAACCAAACAAGGCAGCAGCTATGACAGTGAGTTGTATACATAAACTTCACAAAGCTGAAGTGAAAGAAATGACACAATTTTGAACCTGTGGCTGGCAGATTTGTCCCTCTATTTCTTCCTGACTGTACTGGAGAGAAAAAAAAGAGAAAACTTTGCTTTGGATAAATTTACTAAAAGAGAAATATATGGGGGAGGTTCAAAGCTTTGTGAGACAATGGTAGAGGACAAAAGGAAAGCAATGACAGCTGTTTAACTAGATTCTGCTTTCAATTCAGATAAAAAAGAGGAAAAAGACAGTATAAGGAGAAGAACATTTTATTTCATACCCATGTAAGTAAGATTAAACTTTTACAGTGATCTGACATTTCCTCTTGAAATTACTTTAGTCGTCATGAGAGGATAAATTACTAAGAAAAGAAGTCAATGAAGAAAGACAAATGGAGTAGATAACTTTATCATTTTTGGGTCTTAAAATGTATGTGTTACATCTTTCTTACAATTCATTTTATTGGGAAAGAAAATAGACTAATTTTTAGATAAAAATAAGGAGATGAAAATATGGATCAAAATGGATATTAGAGGATATTAGAGAAGAAAATGCAAACAAAGCTAGCACTTCAAAATCAAATTTTACCAAACCTTCAAGCTTTTTTTTCTATTCTTCTTGATAAAGACAGACTGATGAATTTTCATTAATTTGAAGTAAAATTTGTGGAAGGACTGGAAAGGAAATTTTATTCTGGGAAATATTAAAATGTACTCTGACCTTTTTGTAAAATCTACACTTCAACAACATGCACAGTTGGCAAGAATCCAAACCTCATCTTGTTGTCTTTCTCTAATGTATACTTGACTCTATTTATGATGTTAGGCTGCTTTCTACAGTGAAAAAGTAAGAGATGCTAAACACCAATAACAATCCAGGAATGGAAATGCTACACTGAAGGAAAAAAACTTATTTTCCTGCTGTTGCTTATGGCTAAAAAATGTGCAGTAAACCAACAGTCATTGCATAACATTTACCTCATTCTCTTGTTCTTAGAGTTTTATTCTGAGCTAAGGCCAACTGTAGCTAATATTTTTAAAGAAAAGGAACAAAACCAAATGCTTAAACGACTAGGCAAAATTTAGTACAACAATGTTGACTCATCTCCTCTCTCAGTAAAAGTGGTTAATTTTATCTTGAGTGTTAGCAAGTTGAACAGGAACTGGATATGTTTTATTCTTTTATTTTTAAATGTTTTATCACTTAGGCTGTATACTGCAACATGTAATGGTGTACAGCTCTTCCTGATAGATACCAGTGAAATGAAAGATTAATATCTTCCAGCTCAGTATTTTATATCCAGTGACCATGAGATGATTTAAATTTTATTCATTTCAGTGGAGTGCTTTATTCTTTCCAATAATAAGTTGTTTTCTTTTTTTTTTTCCTCAACTGAGAAGGCCCAACATTGCTCTGTTTTCACAGTTGGCATGCATATATTGCTTTCTGCTTTGGTTATATGAGATCCCAGCTAGGCCTCTCACTTCACCCTGTTTCAGAGTATGTTTTACTGTTTCTCTCAAAACTACTTTATTGTATATCCTTCAGCATATGAACAAAAAACTTTCTCTAACAGAAGTGTCTACAGGTCACAGAATTAACATAGAATGGCTGAATAACATGAGAAAGAAAAAATCTAGAGATATGTGAAAGTGAAGCACAAGGAACTATAAACAGTCTAAGCTCAAAAATGCTTAGAAGCAATTGCAAAAGCAATATAAATTGTGGGAGATGTTGGATTCATACACTAATTTCAACAGAGTTGATTAAAAAATTGTTCTATTCCAGGGCACATAGAAATATGTAATGCACTGGTTTGCTAGATTGCCACAGACCTTCTGGATGGAAATAGCCCTGCTGTCTCCACCTTCCTATCTACACACCTGGCTAAGACCAATGAAAAAGCTCCTAGAATACATTCCTGACCTTCCAATGGTAAAACAAACTTCCTCTGACTGCCTTACTCCTCAGAGAATACTTAAATTTTATTATTTTTAATAAAATTCCAGATAAAGAGTGATTAAGTTAGGCATAAAGAAGAGAATGGAAACAACGGGTCCCTCTTGGTGGCTCCATTACATATCACCCATCTGAGCTCTCTTTCTCAAACCTCCCTCTATAAAATGAGTCATTTTTCCCTGCTTGCACAGAGTGATGGTTTTCAAGAAAGACATGCTATAAAAAATAGTTTGAGACACAGATAAAGACATGACAGTACAATGCACTTTTTGCTCCTAAACCAAGTGAGTTTCATAGGTGCTTTGTTCCCTTCAGTACATTTTTCTCATCTGTGTCCTGTCTTTTCCTTTATTCTCATAGAACAACAAACTTTACTGTTTTGAGTCCTTCCAGGACAGCCTCAGATTGGACTAGGAATTGAAGGAATTTTGAAACATAATTTTTTTTTATTTTTCTTTCTCTGTCAATAGATTAAAGCCCTTTTGAACTTAACATATATTACCACTTCAGAATCCCCCTTATCAGACCCATTATATATTTGACATAATTGATTGACATTTTCTAGTTCTAGGTCAGATATTAAAGTGATCAGAATCTGTGTGCAACAGACTAAATAATATTGCTTTTTTATTTATTTTTTTAAGACACATACCCATTTATCCACTTGCATAAGGTGTACAGTATTACTGCTGGTATGGAAAAAAGGACATGTCTTGAAATTAAATTACACGTTTTACAGAATGAATGACCCACTAGGTTAGTTAGATGAAGTGACTTTCAGTGTCAGACATTAACAATCACATTTCTGCACACCAGCTTGTGATGATTTCAGCTGAAGATTTAAAACCTCAGACTTTTCTCACATACATTGTGTCCTAAGAAGGGACAAAATGTTGGCCTGACAGGAAAGAATTCTATTCTTTTCAGGGAAAATAAATAAACAAAATCTCAGCCTTCTCTATTTGGTCTATCACTCTCTTTATGTAGCCCTTCCTTCTGCTTTTCTGAAGCTTTGTTGCTACTGGAAGTTCATAGGAATGGAAGGACATTAGAATCAGAGGAGTCCAAAAACCAGCACTAAGGAAAACTATGCATGCAATTCACAGAAACCTGAGGAGATCCGGGACAATCCAGAAAGGGATAGACAGAAAAGTTGCAAGTTTCACAATTTATATATATACACTGACAAAATGTACAAAATTGCCCTTGAAGTATTTGTATAGTTTGGTGTGATCAAGAAGTTTTAACCACAGAATTGTCATGTGGTCAAATGAGCCATGTTGTTCTCATATGATACAAGCTTCTTTATCTCATTTCATTTCTTGTCATTGTAATAAAAAAAAATGAAGACTGTTGGTGTTTAATTCTGAGTTGATGCTCATTTTTCTTTTCATAAGATCAATGAAATTCAGATAATATTGTTACCAAGACTGGCAGTGTGTGGGCTGTGTTCCACTGGCTCTCACCTGAACCTACTCCCTTTTCTAATAGTACAAGCTTTGTGCTGTACTTTCTTTACTTACTTTTTTGTCCTGTGGGTTGTCTACATTGGACACAATTTCTGAATTTATAGCCATGTTGATTTTTTTAATAAATTCTGATTCTCAAAACCCAGAGAAATACCTCATTCTTCCCAGTATCATTTAAAAGCTTTCAGTAGGTGCTATTTCTGTACAGAAAATATATCAATACTCTTTATCTATTAATGCACTCAGAATATAAACTCTTTGCATTCATATGTTTCATTAAAAAGATATAATATTATATGTTATATTATTATATTATATTATATTATATTATATTATATTATTATTGTAATTTGTTTAATAAATAAATAATTTAATAAACTGAATGTTAATGTTGTTGGTTAAGATAAGAAGTATAGATTTTTGTGAAGAAAAATAATTCTGTGATTTCTCCCTCAATATTACTAGTTGTAACTATGTGTTAAGCTAAGGGTCTAATTTATTATTTTTTTCATAGAATGTGTTGTATCATCACATAAAGAGCATAAATTCTGTAGGAGATGATAATTGTCAGCCCAGTCTTCTAAAATAGTGTAGTTCTATGTAAAAAATCAACAAACAGTGTTCATCAGGCTCAACACAGACAGAAACATTTAAGTGGAGGATCCATTTCATGTACTTTGTTCCACCAGGAGAGCATTATTACACTATTGCAGCTATATGTTCTAGATTTCATGTGATTGTACCTGTCTCTGTACTGTCATTTATTTTCTGGTCTTGGTTTGCTTTGGTTGATTTGGTTTTTGGTGGCTTGGCTTGGTTTTTGGTGGCATCAGGGAATTTTTGTTTTTCTTGGGATTTTTTCATTGATTTACTTTTTTAATATTGCAGCTAATGTATTTTTTGCAACCTGCATTTTCTCTGAAACAGACAACTTGTTCACCAAGCACCCAGAATACTACGCTTATCTTTAATGCACCATACAGCAGTAAAAACCCCTCAATTTTGTAAACACAGCAGAAAGAAATTAAGATGACATATCCTAGTCAGTAATTCTGGTATGCAAGTTTGGAAAAAATGTGTAGAAGCTTTCAGAAAACATAACAGAATGGTACTAGAGCTAAATAATTTCAGTATGTCTAGGAGGGAAATAACTTTTCTTTCAAAGGAGCTCAGCACAAGGAATGAAGGAAAACATTCAAAGGAAGTAAAATTATTTGAATTGTTGATCATTGAAAAGTTTCTATGCTGCCCTTTCCAAGGGAAAACATCTTTGCCTCCATTTCTCAGGTTGCCAGCCTCTTCCAATTTCCTTACTCTGTCCTTCTATAAAAAAATTAAAAGCTGTTTAGATGAAAAAAGAAAAAAATGTTTATATGCTCAACAAGTGCATCCAAACATCCATGTATGAATGCCTAACCAGTGCAGCTTTCCTTTCAGAATGGCCTTTTTTTTGCCTTTTCAATTCATTTACCAGCTTTGTTTGAAAATGTAGATAAGTAACCTGAATGCCCAGTGTAACTTGAAAAAAGCAGCAATTAAGCATATTGTGGAACACATGTTCTGAATTTCATTTGCTGACCTGAACAAAAGTAGCAAATATATTAGCAGACTTCAAACTTTCTTTTTCTATGACTGCATTAGAGTCAGTCTGACAAATAAAATAAACATGGTAGTCCTAGTGAGGTTGATAAATTTATAGCCATTAAGGAGGTAGTTCATTATGCTAAGCCAACAGCCACTTTTGACAAGAAAAATCATTTAACCTTTTCACATATAGCCTTCCAATTAACTTCAGTCTGAGACATAGCAGACCCTTCTCTGTTTTCCCCTGTCCAAAGAGCTACATGGCCAAGTATGAGCAGTGGCAGTTTACAAACAAAATTGTAAAGCAATTAAGATAGAGAATAAATACTCCTTGGCTTGTAATCAGAAGATGTTTGTGTCCCTAGAATATAAATTTTAAAATTTAAAATTTTACCATGACTTTGTACAATATCATTATGCAATATATTTCTTTTTTTCTGTTGTGTTGGATTTGGGGAAGGGTACTCACCAATTCAGAGCCCCACCAAGATTCCAAAACCAGGCTGCTGGTCTCTGTTCCTCCCCCAGTTTTATTGTCGCCTTCTGCTTTGTTATGAGATGGAGTGACAAATGGGAGGCACAAAGAGCAAAGGTCATATGTTGAGATAAGAAAAATTTACTGGAAATTGCAAATGGTATAAGAAACAGTAACTGAGCACACCCCACACACCCTCACTAAAAACAGACAATACCAGATGGCTCCTCCTGCCATGTTTTCTGGACTGGAAGTAACCCTTTCTCCCCAGAAGTAAGTCCCTTTCCCACACCCCTACAAGTGATGTGAGGTGGTATAGAATAACCTCCAGGTCCCCTCCTAGCTACCAAAAATGTTAACTCTCTCCTGGCCAGAACCAGGACATGTTATTAGAATCATGGAAAAGACCTCAAAAATTGTCAACCTGTCACGATCATCAGATGCACCTCTAACAATGTCCTTATATGCCATATCCACATATCAGTTTTTAATCACTCCCTGGGATGATGACTTTACTGCTTCCCTGGACATCTTGTTTGAATGCCTGGTGACATTTCTGGTGAAGAAATTTCTCCTAATATCTAATCTAAACCTTATCTGGCTCAACTTGAGGCTGTGTCTTCTCATCCTGTCACTTGTTACGTGGGAGAAGAGGCTGATCCTCCCCTCCCAACAACCTCTGTTCAGGCAGTTATAGAAAGCAATACTGCTCCTACTCTCATGCTACTGGCCACATTGTTTCTGTTACAGGCCAGGAGGTCACTGGCCGCTGGCCTTCTTTGGCCACCTGGGCAGCTATCAACCAACAGCCTCAGCCTCCCATTATACCACTGGGAAACTTTCTAGGCACTCTTCTCCCAGTCTGTAACCACTGCTTGGGGTTGATGTGATCCAGAGGAAGCATTTGATCTTGTTGAAACTCATTCCACTGGCCTCAGTCCATTTATCCAGCCTGAGCAGATTTCTCTGCAGAGCCTTCCTGCTCTCCAGCAGATCAACACTCTCACCAAAATTGGGGGGTGTTCTTCTTTATTCTTCTAAGTACATTAAATGACAGTCCTTTTCCTTGTTAAACACCTTCATCTGAAGCCAGGCCATGTTTTTAATACATTTGTAATTCAAACTGCAACTAAGGGCATGAACACTTCAACTAGAAGATGCTTCTTCAAACAAGACTTTTTGAGGTAGAATCATAGGATCATACAAAATCTTAAGCTGGAAGGAATCTATAGGATCAGAAAATCCAGCTCCTCACAGAACTACGTAAAACTAAATCACATGACTATGGATATTAGATCAGACGCTCCTTGAAATGTGATGAGCTTGGTGCTTTCACCACTTCCCTGGGGAGCCTGTTCCAGTGACTGACCACACTCTGCATGAATAACCTTTTCCAAAAGTCTAGTCTGAACTACCCCGATGCAGCTTCATTCCATTTCCTCAAGTTCTATTGCTGATCCCCAGACTGAGATCGGTGTGTCTCTGCTACCCCTCCTGAGGAAGTTGTAAACTGTGCCGAGGTCTGTCAGCCATCTCTTGTCTCCACTGAGCATGCCAAGTGACCTCAGCCACTCATGTAAGTCTTGCCATCAAGATTTTCCACCATATTTTTGCCCTCCTGTGGACAACTATTAGTTTGATGTCCGTATATATTGTGACACCTGAAGCTGCTTAAAGTACTTGAGATGGAGCTTCAATGGTGCAGTGCAGTGTGGAGTGAAATATTCACACTACAGGTCCATTTCCTTCCTTACTGGTGAAAAGCCATGAAAGACTAATGAAACCAGCAGAAGAACCAGATTAGAGATAGCAACAGGCTGCAATTAGGTGACCTGACCTCTTCCTTCCAAGAGCAGTGCTAGTGGTTCTCTTTATCCTCCTCTGTGTTCCTGTTTAAAGTCACACAGGCTCTGAGAAGAAGTTAGATTTTCCTAATGGAAAACACATAGAGGATATCTGGGACAGGGGTGAAACAAGGACACTAAACCTCACTTCCATGAGCTGGCTGTAAAGTCAGTCTGCTTTGCTGTCCAGCTCTCCAATGAGAAAATATCTGCACTGTAGAGCAGCTACAGGGTGCTCTGGTTGGTCTCGCCTGGTTCTTTTACTTCTCAGCTGCACGCTGAGTCTTTGGAACCCATTATTCCTTTTCATATCTCAGTTTGGGATTTTTGGCGGGGGTTTTTTTTCTGTTTGTTTTTTATTTAAATTGGTTGGTTGGAGTTTTTAGTTGGATTTCTTTTTTTTAAAGAAATCTGGGTATGCAAGGAGTGTGAAACCCTGGTCTGAGTAAGAGGAGGCACAAGAGGGGCAAAAGATGAGACACAAGAGCTTGAAGGATTAGAATCTTTGTGGAGATGGATGTCAGACTAGACGTGCTTAAGTTCAGATCTGATCTAAATATGTTGATTTCATTCTCGTAACTATGGCTTTATTAATTATCCTAATTATTATTTCCAATTCATATGCTCACTAACTGAATCTTCATTATAATTTCATATTTGGAAATCTTGACGAATAAGACGAAAGCTAAGGATCACCAAGGTCCTGCGTTACAGCTTTATTTTTCAGCACAAATCAGCCCAACACCTAAAAATAGCAGATAAAAAATTACTTTCTTAATGTCAGTGTACCATGTTAGCATAATTCATGTAAGCATCATATACTAATTGGAAGGAAAATTTTCTCTCTTCATTGAAAAGTGATTAAAACCATTTATTTGTGCTACACTAGCTCTATTCTGCTCTGAACAGCAGACTTGCAGAGACTGTTGTCATAGATATTGAAGATGTAAAATCTTTATATTTACAGTTACTCTGTAAATCATCCCTTATTCCATTTACAATGGGGAAAAATGATGATGGACTCCAAACTTCAAAAATTGTTTCTTGAAGTACATGTTATGAACTCAAGTCACTCAGTGCACATACAGTCATAGACATAGTGCTTTGGGGGAAAAGTAAGTATTTCCCAGAAAGCAGTCCAGAACTCATGAATATGGCCTGCTATAGGTTTTTAAGAAATTATATGCATGCTGGAGTGTGAGCATACTAAAAAGAGAACACTGGTACCATTGTCTTTCCTTTTTTCCTCCACAGTGGTTATCTCAGGATTCTCTAAAAAGCACTTTGTATTCCAATTAACAATGAACTATAGCAAGCTAATAGAATATATATTTTGTGGCTATAATAAATTCCTTGGAAAATTTTATAATGTTTCTTTTTGTCTAAGTGGGGCAGGAATCTCACTGTATAGTTTTCATTTATGAACCAGGCTATGATTTATGTCCTTAATGAAGAAAGCGTTTAAGTGTTTGTGTAAATTCAACACCATGTATGAAACACAGAAAGTTATTGTTTTCCAAGTCATGTTCACTAAAAATGAGCTTATTCATATGCCTTCCTTTGCCAGAGTCTGCACTCACACAAATTTGGATTTGACTCCTTTCTTCCTTACAAATGGAGTCCAACCAACAATGTAGAGATTGTGTTCCTCAGATTTTCCTCTAAAGTTAAAGGTTATGTGTCAATGGCCTACATAATGCATGGGTAAAGTCAAAAACTTCAGAGATACCAGGTAAGCCTTCTACACAGCAAGCAGGGAAATGGATTAGGGAGAGGTCAGCAACAGAGAATGCAGGAGACACAGTCTAGCAGTCCCCATGCCTAGGAGATATCCTGCCCAGAAAAGCGCTCCCCTGCAGCTCCCTTAGCCCAGCAGACAAAGGCTCTGACTACCCCATGCAAAAGTCCCAGGTTCAGCTTTTGAGATACAGAAAAAGAAATCAGGTTTAACCTTCTGGCTGCTGTGGAATGCTGAGTCTGATCCTTTTTTAAGATGAGAAGTTACAACAACCTCTCTGATTTTGAGATAAACTGTCCTACCACAGAGCTACAATACTGCTGCAACACACAGCCCTGCCATGTCAAGATGTATTTTCTCTAAAGTCAACATTCTCTTCTGCAAGAGGAGAGTGTTCAAATTAGCTTGACCTCTTGGTTTATCATTTTTACATTCATTCACATCTGTGCACTAGATAAATCAAATGTATTTTAGTACCCAGCCTTCTCATCAGCAGGCTCAGGCAAGACTGGGTGTTTAATTGATGAAGCCAGGGAGAAAGTGATATGTCAAGAAATGAAATTATAAATGCATAAGGATACTTACTTTTCAATAGAAAACATTTTCAGGATATTCTGAGCAATTTTGGGCTTACAGGTTTTCATGAAGAGTTTTTCCATACTGATCTTGAGCATACATGCTTCAATATTTTATGAAATAAAACCAGATAAGAATCTAAGAAAGTAACAAAACCATTATATAGCTATTAATTTTTTAGGATTTCCTTAACACATACATCTAGCCCATTTAGCTGTGGAGATGGGAAACAGTCTACAACGTCTAGAAGAATTTCCATAATGGAGAAGAGGTTGAAAAGTAGCAATACACTGGTAACAGATAAGTGATGGTAAGGTGATTTCACAGTGTTTGCAGCAACCATGCAAGAGAAAAATTAAGATAAGGCTAAGGATTACCCTGAATTTTCAGTTTTCTTCCTTAGTCAATGTGTTGTTTCTTGTGTATTCATTTTTCTGATTTACTGTCTGTTATCATAATAAACAAACCAAAATGCAAAGATATGTTCATGCTACTCATAGAAAGATACTACTATCCTACTCCAAATTGTTATTTGGAAGAGAAACTTTTCTTTTACTCTATCTGGAGGCTAACTACACTAGCATTTTACAATGAGAACACAACAAAATTGGGAAACTCAACTTAGAGACTAAATTTGTAGCACGTATTAATAGCATATTGCTGTAAAGAATCGTTCAGTTTTTACTGTGCCAAGCCAGCAGAAACTCAGCAGAAACTCAACAAATTGTCACGGCAATTTTCAGCTATTCATAAACATGGTAGCACACACCCACACTTGGCATGGAAAACGTGGTGTGAAACAACAGCAAATGATGGGTTATGATGATGGTAAATAACAATGATAATGGCTATTGATTTTTTTTGGAGGGACATTTCACTGCATATTGTATGTGTAAACATTGATGCAAACAGCTGGTGTTACTAGAAACTATGAATTCACATAAGGAAACTGAACATTTGCAAATCTTTCCGTTCATGGTGGTCAGAAATGTCAGCTCTATTTCCCATATGAATAAGAGATGAATGTATCCTGCATTGGCTTTCTTTTTGGGGGGGATTTTTGGGTGGTGGTGGTTATTTTTCTTCTTTTGTTTGGTTTCATTTCATTTCATGTTTTTCTTGTTCATTTGTTCGTAGGGTTTTTTGTGGGTTTTGAATGTTTTCATTTTTTCCTTTGTTTTTGGTTTTATGGGGGATTACATAAACTATATATAATGTTGTAAAATGATATTTAGAAAAAGGCTTGATAATATCAGTCATGAGAATGTTTTAACCATGACATAAGTATTAAAAATTCTCACACTTGGCCATTTTGTCCCTATTGCACACTGATAAATAAGGAGGAAAGTATCAATAACTTATGGGTAGGTACATTTTTTTAAGAAATAAATGGCTTTTCTAGACAGTTCAAATTCTTTGTTTTTAAAAATTTGCATGCAGCATGTATGTACTGTGCAGACAATAACATGAATAATCTGGTAAGCAGCAACAGTACCTAGCACAACATTCAAGATCAACATCTGCTTGGCTAACATACTTCAGGTTATTATTGTTAAATGTGAAAAATTAAAATCAACACCAGTCTACTTGGTTTGCTCCCAGACTTTTCAAGCTGCAACTTTAATGATTTGTCTTATCTGACTTCAGAGGGATTGCTTAAAATGAGAAATGTGGGCAAAAGTTTAGAATACTAGCACTTCAATAACAATGTAGTATATGGAACATCTTTTATCACTGCAAATTCACTCTGCCTGTTAATTTATTTGTATTACATTTACTGATACTACTTCACATCCTGAGCAACAGCAGTTATTTCCATGCTACCTGAAAAGTACTAGATTTCCCCCAGATATCTTTTTCAAAATACTGAGTTTTAATAATGAATTGGCAGAATATGCTTCCTCTCTTTCTTGGGCTTTTGCATGGCATCTGAAGAGAGATAAGAAGAGTTTTTTTAGCTTTGGGAAGCCTGGAGCCTCACTAGGTGATGGAAAGGAATTTCTTCCTCCAATGCACCACACTAAAAAATACACTCCACACAGAATGGCAAGAATCCAGTCCATCACAGCACCTGCTAGTTGCCCAAACTGCGATTGTCTGTGCTGACCTTTTGAAAGAACTGGCCTCTGTGGAGCGCAGCCAGATTTCCCATGTTAAGTAGAAGGCAAATATGCTGCAATACATGCAGCATTTCCCCATCTCCATGGGAGAACAAAGATTGGAGTATAGCTCTGCTGGTGGCCAATTGCTTATATATTTTCATGGATCCTTCAAAGTGGCTGGAATCTTTGATGTGTTATGATTTCCTTTGAACTCCAAGAACGTTGCAGTCTTGTTTGTATTACTGATTTCCATCTACTGCTTCTGCTGCATTTCCTCACACTACACAGGGGAGGAGAGACTTTCTTTGTGTGACAGAAAATCCCATTCTTTTGTTAATGGGTACAGACCTGTATTTAAATTACTTCTTTATGCTGGCTACAATAATAATATGGTTTTCTTTTACTGAACTACCACTTTATATTTTCAGATATGAGGAAAAGTATCTTGCTAAAGGGTAACTCTAACTGAATATATTTCTGAGGTCTAGCTGAAATGTTTACAGCTTTTTCTATGTAACTTGGAAGACAAAAACAAGCCAGAAAGGAGAAGGGAAAGGCTAAGTGTTGCCCTATTTCAGGCTGGCTTTTAGCTGTCATGTGGGAGGAAAAATGCAATGGGAAAGAAGAATGAGAGAGAAACAAAAATAAAGAAATAAAAAAAAAAAAAATCAAAGATGTAAAGAATTGTCCAGCTTCCTGCCAAAGCCCACTGACTCCAGTCTGGGAAATATGTAGGACTATGAAATGGAGATCACACACCACCCCATGCCCCCACACCCTCATTGAATTATTTTGTCATATCACAAGATACAAAGCAGCTGTTTAGTAAGAAGGCAATCCTTTGCTGTGTCTTGAACAAAGCAGAAAGAGTGCATGAGAAGGCAGACATCAGGGTTTGGTGTAGATGAACCTACCACAGAACTTGCACAACTATTCTGGATGTAATCTCCTTAAACCAAAAGGGTTTTATCTTAAAAACTTTAATAATTTGTGAGTGGCGATCATATTTTCAGAAGCATAAAAGAATTTTAAAAAACTCGCTAAACCAGTCAGAACTAACGAAGCTTTTCAAAGCCAGTGGTTCTCTAAGAAGTCACATTTTGAATTCCAGTTTTAAAAATTATCTTTCTGGCATGTTCCATTTAGCGCATGTGGTGAGATTGTTATGTACCATAGAGAACACTGTGTATTTTCTCCACATAAATGGATGTGTCCATATATATCCCTCTCTGGAAAGCTCACACCATCAACAAAATAATCTCAGATCAGATGAAAGAGGGAAAAAATATTTGCCTGTGGATCTTAATTACTTTGTTGCTTTTATGAAAACCTGTAGTATTCCTCTCTTTTCAAGCAAGGACTGACATTTTGCATCTGGTTTTCCCTGGGAAAATAATAATGACAGTAATACTACTACTACTACAAATAATACTACTAATAATAACAAAGAGAGCTAAATATCAGCTGAGTTTGCAAGGCTTTGCAAGTAACAAACCTCAATTTCCAAGCACTTAGCAGAGGTTTGTTAAGGGTTGGCAGCTAAATTTGCCAGAGATTCCTGCTGCAACAAACCTAAGGGAGAGAGAGAAGAGCACTGGAGCTTAGCAAGACAACTTTGCAATTCTTCCTACTGGCACCCAAGGTAGATTAATAGTGAACAGGAAAAAAAACTCAGCCTTCACAATCTTCCTAGCTAACAAGTAGGAGCATGGAGCAGGAAAACAGAAATCGGAGCAGAGAGAGAAAGACAAACAAACGTGAATGACGTGAAAGCAGACTGAGGAAGAAACAGAGCAACTGGGAGGAGGTGTTCCAGAGAGGCAAGGGCGCCACAACTGTAGCAGGCCGTGAGGAGCCAGGACAGAATTTGTGCCGTGACAAAATGTTTCTTTGTACCCTTAAAGCTTTGGGTAATGTCCCAAAATCCATGGATTTCTTTATTCCTTTATGGCTCTCGAGTAGGCATGGAAACCGTGTATCAGGCCTCCTCAGATATCAGTTGCACTTGCTGCCAGTGTTGATGGTAGGACATGTAAGACAGAGTTGTGACTTGCAGTTGTTTTAATGCCTGCTGACATACGAGGCAAAATTACTTTTTGTGGTGGAATTCTAATATTTCCCTCTAATCTAAGGCTGTCTTCAGAAACACAAAACAGCAATGATTGTGCAGTTAAAAGTTGTACCAGAGCATGCATGCAAAAATAGGAAATTAAGATTGCATGTGAATGATCCCAATGGTACAAGTCTTTAAATGTCTCTACTTTGCAGCTGTAATATTTTTAGTGACAGTGTTGTGTGCTTTGGTATACGTGTATTTTTTAATCAGAAAAATTGTAGAACTGCTTTAACTGCTACATGAACACATTCCTTTTCTCATCTTTATCCACAGAATCAGGTGACTGGAATGTCTAATTAGTTGAGAGTGCCTTGAAGAAATAAACACAATGAATTGACAGATTTTGTTTTCTCAGTTAAATCATTCATAAAATTAAAAGCAGGGTGCTGAATTTCTCTTAATGTGTTTCAGTTGTTTCACATGGCTGTAAGTTTGAACACTTTTTAACTTTTTTTCCCCTTCCTCTTTTTTGTTATTTTTACCAGTCTTCCTGCTGCTAATTCTCAGCTGGTGGCAGAGGAACAGAGACATGAACATATGCTCTGAAAGAGAGGTTCTTTCACATTTGTATTTCAGAGAGTTTTGTTGCTCCTTGAGCCCAGTAACCTCACAAATTAATTCCTTTTGCTTGCAGTGACATCTGTTGGTGAGGGTAGAGCTGATTAGCTGTGGGGCTGGCTTCATTGAGGCATTTAAATGCAGCAGATGTTTCTTCTCTCTTTACCCCATCTTATTTCCAAGAAAGTGGAAATGGTTTTGGAGAATTGATATAAACCTTGTTCAGACAGATAAATTAAATCCCTAAATCTGGATATCTACCACTGCTGCTAACTGTAGTGCCTAAATGATCGCTGGGCCAGGAGTAATAATCACCAAGTCTATTAACACAAGAACAAAAAAACAGATTTGTATAATCAAAGGATATTTCTGACAAGAAAATACTATTCTTGAGTTTCTGTGTGTGCACACAATAATTGTTTCCCATATCCTTGTAGAACTCTGCACTGAGACAAATGAAAAGAATCAAAAAGAGATACTTCAAATTTGAACCATAGGCTTTATTAAACCAAAGAAAACACTTGTATTCTTAAGAGTCTCAACATTTTTACTTTTCTTCTTCCATTAACTTTTTCTCTGATGTTTTGTTACTGCACTAAGAAAAATATCATATGTTGGCTTCCAAGTATTTTTATATTTTTCATCCATAGCTGGTTTTAACATTACCAAAAATTCACTTCTCTACAAACAAATGCACACAAAGTTTTAGAAACTTTCAAAATCTCAGGTAATGCTTTTGTGTATGTAATTAATTATATGACGGACAACATTTGGTCTTTATTTTTGAGTCAAAAATTGAAATACTAACTCTTGTTAGTCTTAGGCCACATCATCTTTTTCCAAGTCTGAAAAGATATGTTTGCTCCTTTTTCTGTACCCCTTTTAACAGTTACTATTATGGATATATAGTGGTAATGAATATACAACTATCTTTTCAAGGAGCAAGTTTGGGGCATCTTTTGAAAGGAAAATATTATCTAGGACAGTTTATTAGTTTCAGTTGTGAGCAGTAAGAACACCACAGCTTGAGTACATTGAAGAGCGCTTCAATTCATGTACTTTCATTTATGCAAGGATATAGATTTGATTTTGTCATGTTATTCAACCACACCAGTGAGATTTCATCATAGAGGTGCTCTTTTTCTAAATGTGATTTTAATATTTCCCTTATAATTTTAATGAGAAGCAATTTCTTGTTTCTTTGATTACAAATTTTGTAGGACAAGTTGTACAGCAATAGTAGTCTCGCATGTTCTGCAGCAGGATGAACTCTCTGCAGCTGTGTTTAATATCCCCAGCCTATTATTAGCTTTCAGCTCACAAGGTAAAGGTGCAGCTTCTAAACACTAGTCAGGTATCTCTAATGACCCACAGAACACAACACTAAAAAAGTGGGACAGGAGGTGGACTGAGGAATCAACATCAGCTTAACAATTCCCACTGTCTCAGGCCTGAGACACTGAGCATGATACTTGCATTGCTTTCATATCATTGCTTTCATATCATTGCTTTCCAGTACACAAATAAGAGGAGCTGCACATGGGAAGAATGTGCATATTCTTTCCAGCATGTGCATATGGTAAACCATACTGACCACAAAATCCAGTTAGACCACTCAAAAGCAGTTGAGATTTTTGTCAGACTTCTCCATTGTTAAACTCTGCTAGAAATGACAAACAAATGTTCAACTTAAAAGTCAGGGGGACTATGAGAGTCTATTCATTATTTCAAAATATTGCATGAAAAACGGGGAACTACAATATAACAATCTTATCACTTAATTTGCTATAGAGAAGTTCATAGAGAAAACACCCTAACTAAAACAAAATGCAAACCATTAATACTAATCCTCCAATGTGAAAAGTGTCATCTGATCTTGTAGACGATCTTTCCTTAAACTAACAGCACTGAAGAACGCTACAACATTGCCTGATTTTAGTCTCAGTCTACTTGCAGTTATTTGAGCTATGCTCTCATTCAATTGATTTAACTGTAAGGGCATTGGCTGTAGTGGTAGCAGATGACTTCAGGTTACTAATGAAATCAAAGCGCAACTTTCCTTGCATCATGGATCTGCTTAAGACATTGCTTAACTATTCAAGATAACATGTGGCAAAATATGAAAATGTAGTGCCAAGAAAAAGCAGTTTTCTCTATTCACATATATCCTTTGAGATCATCTTTATAAAGTAAGCTGTCTTTGACTATCACTTTGTCTACCCCTCCTAAACTTAACCATTAAAATGCTTAACAGATGGTCAAATGTATCAACAAGACCTGATCCTAGGAAGAGGTATTTGTATAATTGCTAAGATGTCTAAGTGTCTGCTGAAATGGGACACTGACAAAGCCATAGTTATGAGGGGGGGAAAATGTCTACTGATTAACATAAGCATGTTAATAAAAGAAAATCAAAATAACAGAAGGCTTGGTAGTAGCTTCACCATCAACGTGTCTCATATCTTAGTTCATAACACTGTTCAGCACAAATTTCTCATACCTAAAAGAGCTGTTGATTTTTTCAGTATTGTCCTTTCCACATGAAGACAATTGTCTTCATAATTTTATGGAGTTCCTTTTGAGCCACTTAGCCACTGGGGGCCAAGGGGTTTTTTGTCATTTAAAATGTCACCAAAAGTTTGACTCCTGGATTTGATAACTTAATTTACTTTCCTACAAGAAGGAATTGTATCTATTTCTAAATAGCTTGAAGACCTCTACTAAAAGCTTGATATTATAAATTAAGGCTAAAGTTTTAAAACTATTTTGAAGTCAAGATATAGGCAGTATGTGGAATTTTTTTAGCCTGTTTAAGTAGACTAGATCAGTAGATTCCTTTATAAGGAGTTACAGGGTTCCATCTCTCCCTGTGCTCTTGTTGCAGGAGCTGTTGTCATGGTTTTGCAGTAACTTGCTGCAAAAAACTTAGGGAATAGTTTGCACAAAATTTCATTGTGAGTGTTCCAAGGCTCTGAACATTCTCCCTGAAAAAATAGAGTGGTTTGGTTGGTTTTTTCAGAGTGATGTTTAGAAAAAATCAGGGATGATAAAACAGGAAAAAAGACACATAAATCACATTGTAGTTTAATTTTGGATTTAACATATCTCAAAATTATACTGTTACAGATTATTATAATCTATTTTCTTTTTTTTTAAGCCTGGTATGGATATCCTTTCAATATGAGGAAAAATAAAAAAAATAAAAACAATGGTATTGGAAAAACTATACAAAGGAATATCACTCACTGGTGCTTTGTAAAAGTTAGGAAGTCTGACTTGTATTTGAAAGACTCCCCTACCTTTATCAATTTCCCAATACATTCTCTGCAGCTGATAGAAATTGGGACTCAAAGCCCTTTTCATCCTGTGGGATCATGAACCCTTTTGCTAAACCCTGAGGCTCCAGGCTAGCTGCCAGCACTGCAGCACGAGCCACAGCCTCCCATAAACCCTGCCTAAGCTGTGGCTCCTTCCTGCTCTGGGGGAACAAGGAGAACCCCCTGGCATGTCCCTGGGACCACCAGATCTGCAGGGAGCTGCTGTCATCTGCCAGGTGCTGGGTTTTCTCTGGAGCACAGGAGACTGGCAACACTGGGGTCCTTGGCAGCACGGGTGTGCTGGGCTGTTTGGCCTCTGCTTCCACAGTGAACATGTAGGGAATTCTTCCTTTCTGCTGGATCAGCTGCTGAAATGCTATTTGCTCATGAGCTGGCTGAGAGCTGCATGTCTGAGGTTCTGTCCAAACACAACTGGTTAAAATACCAGGCTAAAAAACG